>NC_091691.1:46722424-47025454 GCF_041296265.1 Equus caballus
AGAGGGGCTCACTCTTTTTATCAGTGTTAGCTAAATAGTATTTGGCCTTGATTTTTGTATCTATTGCCCCTCGTTCCTAGTTCTGTAAAAGTGTTTGTTTAGAAGTGAGGAAAGGGAAGGACTCCTAGCTAGAATACTGTAAGCATTCTAATAGGTTTTGAGGGAAGGAAGTTTGGAATTTTGTCTTTAAGCATTAAAGCTTGAGGGGAAATTTTTCATTGTGTAATATTTTATTTATGAGCACAAACTTGACTTCAAGTTTAATGTACTCTTGATATTTGATATAAAGCATTAGGTTTTAAGAACAATATGGAAAGTTGGGAAAGAGGAAGAAATTCTTAGGAGGTCAGAAAAATTAAAGGTCGGGAAATGACACAGGTTGTACAGATGAGTGAGTAGAAAGACTGCTGGACCTGGAATCAGAAAATATGCGTTGTAGTTATAATTTTTCCATGTACTTCCTGTCTGATGTTGATCAAGTGAATTTATCCCTGGATATAAATTAGGATGATATTATCTAGTGCATGGATTTACCATGGAGATTTAAAGAATTGTGTGCCAATGTGTATACCTTCTAGCCCTTTGTTTTTTGGTAATTTTCCCTTGTGGAAACCATATTTCAAAGATTATTATCTTAAAGAGGATATTCTTTCAGAAAAAATAATTTTTACCATTTTTAAAAAATTTTACTATTATTATTTTTTTTTAGGAAGATTGGCCCTGAGCTCACATCCATGCCCATCTTCCTCTACTTTATATGTGGGACGTCTACCACAGCATGGCTTGCCGAGTGGTGCCATGTCTGCACCCGGGATCCGAACCGGCGAACCCCAGGCCGTCGAAGGGGAATGTGCGAACTTAACCACTGCTCCACTGGGCTGGCCCCTGGACTCCGGTTTTCTACTTTCATGGACCTCAGATAGAGTACTACTCTCAATACAAAATGTAATTCTGTTATGAATAAAAATTAATTTTAAATAGATTTGGAGTTAATTTTTAATGCTGAGAAAATCCAATAAATGCAACTGAGATGTAGCCTATGTTTTTTACATAAAAGCTTTTTATATGTAAGGGATTTAAAAATCCTGTATTTTTGAGAAGATGATCTCTATCATTCTCATCGGGTACCTGTCTATACCTATGGGTCTTAAAAAGACCATGTGCCCTTCCACATCACAGCCTCCCCTTCATGAAATGAATTCTCTTGTCCATGGTCATGACAGAATTATCAAAGAGCTCAGCTGTTATCTTCTCGTGATAAGACTTAACAATCTAGAAAACAAATAATGCCAGGAAATGGCCCTGGAAATAGGATTCACATTGGCAAGAGAACTAACCTTTATAGAATTATATTTGCCTGACTCTCTTTATCTCTTTGAATTCTCATAATAGCCCTAGAGGGTATTTTCCTATGTCGAAAGATAAGTAAACTGAAATTACAGAGATAATTAATGTGCCGAAGGTCTGATGCTGGTTAAAACAAAACAACAAAAAGTCAAACCCAAGAAGTAACCCTTTCTTACTTCAGTTCCCATATCTTTCCCACTCTCATGCGTTCTCTGAGAGCCCACAAGTGGGCACTAATTTCAGCGAGCCTCTCTGGCTCCAAAAGTCCTCTTCCATTCCCCAGATGGATCTTTGGTACACGAGAAACCTTGGCTTAGATGGAAGAAGCATAAAGTTCAGTTTTATGATCCTAGTAATTATTGCTTAAATATGCATTTGAAGTAAATGTGTTTTTGAAGAAAAGCATACGTATAGAAAAGTACACAAATCATAATTTTCACAAGCTGACTACACCCATTTAGTGAGACTCCAAGTTGAGAAACAGAATATTACCAACAATTTACAAGCCCCCCTCATGCCCTCTGTCAACTTAAGATCGAAGAAGTCAACACACACTAGTTTTAGCAGTTGTCCTGATACTCTGTGTAGGGTATATACAAAAGGCTGTTCATGATCGGTTGATAGCTACAATTTAAGCTAAGGGCACTGTGTTCTTGATGTTCTTTGTAAATGAAAGTAGAAATTATTTGTTCGGTATATGTACTGAAAAATAACTTTAAAACCTTTTGGTAACTTTTCTGAAAGCTTAGAGTTTTGCTAAATTAAGTTAAATGACAGAAATTTATTAGGTATGCTATAAGGGGGGAGATATTAAACAAGTTAGGCTTGTTATGCTAAATTACATGGGAAGCATTGTCAAATAAATGATGATAAACTTTCTTAGGTTATATTGCATGGATAGATGATAATGATGAAAAAAATTCATGCATTTTCAAAGAAAACTACTTTATTTGAAGCAGTAATAGCCTAAAGCAGTGTATAACCTATTCTGCATTTCCGTGTAGCCCAACAGATGGAAGAAAACTTCCATTTAAAAATTTTCCTTAAATTAGATTTTTGGACAAGGGTGCTTCCTTAGCAGTCTGCAGCTCCAAAATCTTCTTTTCCCTTTTTTTTCCCTTCAGTCTTAGGAATCAGGTATTGTCCAGATAAGAGTTCCTGGAGAGGTCCCAAGATTTTTGAGATAAATAGGGAAGGTTAGTTAGTTATCAAGGACTGACATAGCCATCCAATTACATTACCTTTAATTTGTTTCTTTCGCTCTGGGTACGTAGTTTTATTTTAGCTTAGTAGGAGGAAACCTAAAAGAAATTCCTGCTAGGCTCTGAATATCAGCTTCCAATTTGGCCAAATTTCTGATCATAAGTTACTAAATCCTTTCAAATATCTTGTCACGTTTCAGCCAAGACAAACAGTAAATATTTCTGGCAGTACTAAATAACTCCATTAATTTTTAATTCTAGATTCCTCTTGACCGTTTAAGGGAATAATGTAACTGTTTAACAGAAGACCTCGCAGAGTCTTGTTAAATCTAGGAGGGGCCCACACGGGACCTTCCTTCAAAGGTAGATATGGGGTAGTCTGTAGGGCCATTAACAGACTTTTGTATATCTTTCTTATATCTTATTTTTCCGTTAGCTTTTTGCACCAAAACTTTCAATAAGGCTATTTTGGTATTTTTAAGCCTTCGCTTTTAAGTACACTTCTTAAATGATCTTATCTAATTGCAACATTCCTTCTAATGGTCAGTGTAACTCCCCTGAGGGCTGGCAGCATTTTGGTAGGACCCTGTCTGCAAATGGAATGCAACCCACATTTCTGTCTAATCATATTTTGGGGCCCCCAACCTGACAATTACCAAACCAAGCTCTCAGGACATGAAATAAGCTTAGTAATATTTTGCAGTTCTTTGTGAATATTTACAGCTTCTGGGAATCACAGTTTTTAAGCAAGTGTGCCAGAAGATGGCATGCTTGATCCTTTAGAAATTAAAGATCTTATTTCTAGTCTTAAATTCTAGCGTGCAAAAAGACAAGTTTTGGAAGCTCTAATGAGGCCTGAATTTGCCACTGTAATTTTCAATTATTCTTAGTATTATTAGTCCACCAAGATAAAAATTTACAAGAGGTAGAACAGTAGTTCTTATATATAAACCCAGCTGGAATTTCTGAGGGAGGAACTTCTTGGGAACTTTTGGAAGATGAAATTCCCATGTTAAAGGACAGCTGGACAAAGAGATGCCAGTTGCAAGCCCCAGGTTGTTACCTGTGCTTCTGACCCACTGGCTACAGCTGTTTGGACAAACAACACAAAAGACAGAATTTGAGTACTCACCAGATAGGGATTAAACGTTTATCAACAACCACAGCCAGCTCAGACAGAGAAATCTTCCAGATGGCAATAGCCTCGAGCCACTGTAGGAAGGTGGCCCCAACAGGGGTACCCTTCCAGACGGCAGTAGCTGTGAGCCAGCTTGGAGATAAGTGTCTCCTGGTTGATTGCCCCCAGAATCCTAAAGAAAGGCAAAGACCTCAACCAAAGGGAGGGAGAGCAGAACCTGAGAGGGCTCACGATGGTAGGAGTCAGTGGTTTACGGAAGTTGTGAACACAGAAGGGGACTCAGGTTTGAACCAAAGTCATTTCCAGCGGATGCAGGTCTGCCCAGGCGAGATTGCTCCAGGTCTCACTTCTGACGCCAGATGTCAACCTACAAAAACAGAAACCAGTTTAAGAGGGAAAACGTTTATTTGGGGTCAAAGAATAACAATTTGGGGAGCACAGATTCGGGTAAAAACCCAAAAAGTGTCTTACTAGGGAGTAAAAGTCAGGGGCTTTTAAAAGTGAAAAGGGATGTTGTATTATAAAGAATTTTAATTGGAGATGGAGGCAGAGAGCCAGTCTTGGCTAAACATTGGTGGACTATTGATTCTATCTTCAGAAAGTCCACAATCCTCAGTCTTTGTGATCAGGATGCCCGTTCTCCTGCTGACCTCTCAATTAATTGCTTGTAAAACAATTGCCATTTTGGCTCAACCCAAAGTTCAAAACAGCAAGGCAGTTTCTCTGGAAAGGCAGCTCCAAGTCCATTGTGGTTTTTTGTTTGTTTGTTTTGAGGAAGATTAGCCCTGAGCTAACATGTGCTGCCAATCCTCCTCTTTTTGCTGAGGAAGACTGGCCCTGAGCTAACATCCATGCCCATCTTTCTCTCCTTTATATGTGGGACGCCTGCCACAGCATGGCTTGCCAAGCAGTGCCACGTCTGCACCGGGGATCCGAACCAGTGAACCCCAGCACCACCAAAGCAGAACGTGTGAACTTAACCGCTGCACCACCAGGCCAGCTGCTCCAACTCCATTTTAAAACGGCTCCACTATATTTTGACACTCTCTTTGTTGTCCTGGCCATTTAGGGTTCCTTTGTTCCTCACTGTCCTGGATTTAACTGTGGACACATTTTTTGTGTGTTTGTGCTTCAGAAACATCAATTCTCAAGAGATCAAGAGAGGATGCACTTTAATAGAACTCTTTTAAGAAGGGATATAGATTATCTCATTGAATAACTTCTTCAGACACTAGGTATGAATCTGGGAAAGTATAGGGTAGTTTGTTAGGAAATGAGAAGCATCGCACCTTTTCTTCAACATGTTTTCATTTAGAAGAGTAAATAACTATCTCTGAGAGAAAAATCTTTGAAAGTAAGCCTGGCACCTGCCTTGGAATTAATAAATGGCATCTTCTCAGCACATCTATCAGTATCTCTGATAATTTTTTAATTTTCTCTAGTAAATATTTAAGCAATACATTGCTTTAGCAATGTAATATTCAGTTTTAATATATATAATTTACTTATTGGTATTGCTAATCATGCAGTTAATAATTATTGTTTATTTTTAATTATAACAGTTTATTCAAGTTAGAGTTCTTACATCCCTCCAAATAAAGAAGAAGACCAAAACAATTCAAAGTCCAGTGTGCGCTGAAGGGCTTGAATTAAAAAAGAGTTTCATATTTAGTTACTAAATATATTACATGTCTCCTATGAGCAAAGCACTGTGCTAGGTATGAGAGTAGGGTATCAAAGATGATTAAAAATGATTGAGGGGGGCCGGCCCCATGGCCGAGATGTTACGTTTGCACGTTCGGCTTCATCGGCCCGGGGTGCGCCGGTTCAGATCCTGGGCGTGGACCTACACACCGCTCATCAAGACTTGGGCGTCCCACAGAGAGGAACTAGAGTGACCTGCAACTAGGACATACAGCTAGGTACCGGGGCTTTGGGGAGAAAAAGAAGGAAAGGAGGAAGATTGGCAGCAGATGTTAGCTCAGGGCCAATCTTAAGAAAAAGAAAAAGAAAAAAGAAAAAGGATCAAGGGAAGCCAGCCCCTCCCTAGTGCACTGGGACTGCCCCTTCAAGGACGTTGCGCCACTAGTCATCTCCTTTCTCTCCCACATCGTCAACTTTTCCCTTTCTATTGGATCATAAATATTAACATTCAAATGCTGTAATTTCTCCTGCTTTAAAAAAAGAACTTCCCTTGATCCCCACATTCCTCTCTGGCTCCTCCATATCGATGCTCCCTGTTTGTGTTCACACTGACTTCTTCCTCCTGCCTGATTTCCCTCCTCCCTCAGCTGGCTGCTCCTTTTCGCACCCTCTTCTCTATTCACCTCCTAGGGCTCTCACACAGTCTCATGGCTTTAAATGTCATCTGTTTGCTAACAGCCCCAAAATTTATGCCCGAAACCTAGGTCTCTCCCCTTTGCTTCCAACTGCCTACTTGGCATCTCCTTTGGATATGTAATATCTCAAAACGACCTTGTCCAAAACCAAACTCCTGATTTCCCCACTTATCTCTCCAAACCTGCTCCTCTCTGTCCTCTACATTTCAGGAAATGCAAACTCTAGCTTTCCAGTTACTCATACCAGAAACCTGGATGGTATCCCAACACACTCTATGTCAAGTTCATGGGCAAATATTGACAGCTTGGCTGTCAAAATAGATCTCAAGTGTGACCATGTCTTACCATCTCCACTGCTACCGTCTTGTTCCAAACCATCCTAATCTCTTGCCTGGATTATTGCAGCAGCCTCATAACTGGCATTCCTGTTTCACCATGGACACCCTATGGTCTATTCTAAACACCACACTGCCAGTGTGATCCTGTTAAAACATAAGCCCGATCACATCAGTCCTCTACTCAGAGTCCTCCCACAACTCACATATCACGCGGAGAAAAAGCAAAGTCCTCCCAGTGATGTGCCGCTGTCCCCCCAACTCTGAGGTGTGTCCCACCACTTGCCGCCGGATGACTCCACTCCAGTCACACCTCACTATTTCATAGGCTCATCTTGTATCCTTTAGGATTTTCTTCCCGCTGCCTAGATTCCTCCTCCCTGCATATCAGTATATCTCATTCCCTTTCCTCTTTCGGGTCGCTGCTCAAATGTTATTTTCTCAATAATTCCTTCTCTGATCCCCCGTCTGAGATCTCAGTAGCAACTGTCCCGTCCTCGAGTCCCCACACCATTCCGCACGTTTCTCTGCAGCACCGAGCACCGAGTAACATCTTGCCTACAGTACTTGTTTACATCTGGGTCTGTCTTTCCCCACAAGAATATAACTTCCACAAGGACGAGGTTTTGGCTTACCCATTTGTTTGCTGCTGTTTTCCTAAAATAGTGCACAGCACAGAGTGGGGACTCAATAAACACTTGTTGAATAGATGAAGAACATTGCTGATTTTCCACCACAGTCAAGGACAGGCTAACACTAGTCACCATCACGCAGCGGTTCTGGGCAGCCAACCTACCCCCTCAGAGCTTCCTAATCTTTCTCTCCCCCCTCTTTAGAAAGGCTTCCGGTTTTCTCAAGGTAAGACAGCTCTCATGCTCTGGCAGCAGGGTCTGGAGCCCCAGGCAGCAGTGATGGCCTCATAGCCTTCTGGGCTTGCACCCTTGGGTCTTCTGGGAAAATCTGTGCAGCCAGATCAATATCAAAATGGGGCCCAAACCTCAAGCCAGTAGCTGAGTACTCCGTGTTCTCAGCCTGGCATGCTGCCATTATTTAATTTAACATCCAACACTGGGTCAACACTGACTGTTTTCTGCCAAGTTGAAAACCAACCAAACACTGCAGTGGGCAATCATTCCCTTTCTTTTGAGATCTTTCACATTCGTCTTTATATCTGAAAACTTAAATAATGCAGGTTCACTGGAATACCACCCTTTTTAAATTTCTTGGTCATTAAACAAAACAAAACAAAGGAAGAATCCCACAGCTTTCTCTAGGAGTCAGTAGAGTGGGCGTCTGTGAAGATTATTTTCCGTAATTCAGCAGTCTCTGGTCCTCAATCGCCCTGAAACATTTAGCTTATTCATCATTTTAATGAATATATTTAAGCCTAGATAATGTCTACTGTTAAATGCATACATTTGAGTTTATTCTCTTTAAAAGGAACTAAACTTGCAGTAAACGCTAAACAGAATGCACAGTAGAAGAGAAAAAACACCTTCCCATGAAGTATTAGAATTTATACCAAAGAAAAGAGAAAAAGAATAAAAGTTTATACCATTAGAAACCTGGCAAGAAAATAACAAGACAGAGGGGAAAATATTATGAAAACAACTCTTTTGCCAAAATAAGTTTGTCAATTATACTGTTAAATCCATAGATTTGGGTGAAGGAAAAAAACAGCTATCAGTGGCAACCACATTCCGTCACAAATTCTTCTCTGTCCGAGACTGACTGACAGCTCACAACCTCATGTTTCCAAAGAAACAAAAGTGGAGAGAATCAAAGAAGCCCATTTCAGGAAGGGAGGGAGGGGAGAGCACACAGAGATAGGCAGGAATGATGTGGACCCAGAGTGAGCCTGGAATGAAGGACACACACCTCATGGATCATCTCAGGTGTGGACCCAGAGTGAACCTGGAATGAATGGCACACACCTCATGGATCATCTCAGGGCCGTGATTTATTTCATCCCAACTTAGGTTTATGCTGATGCTTCCCCAGAGCAGCCCTAAACCAGACGTCAGCATCAGTCCCTTCACTCAGCACCCTGCAGTGATGTGGTGGCCGTGCCCTGTTACGGGCAAAGGGAGGGTCCCTCGCAGACAGCGCAGGGCAGACCCCTCGCCTTTTTTGAGTTGGTTTCCCATTTTGCATGACTGCTACCATAGTCACATTGCAACTGTGTCCCACAGAGAGAATATTTCATTTTCTTGACCTGCAATGCAAGATGAGTTACAAGTAAGTGCTAAAGAAGGACAATACTGAGCTCACGCTGGCTGCATCTCAGTGTGCGTGCCTGCTTCCTAAAGGCCATGGCAGGCTGCAGGGGATGGCGTCTCCTGACCCAAGGATGTGCAGAGTCATCACCAGGTCTCCAGAGCTTAGGTAAGAGGCTACAGGAAAGCATAGCTAGTTGTTAGTCAACAGGAGCATATGTGTGACCATTCACAGCACATACTCTTCTCTCTCTGAGTATTTACCATGTGTGGGTTGTAATGCATCTGCGTTATTTTTTACATTTAAATTTTTTAAGCTAAATAAAGTTTTTCTAAATAATTTCTTTCCCAAGTGTTCTATTTATCAGGAAAATTTAAATACAAAAAAACTTAGTGAATCATTTATTTAGAAAATATATTTGGAGAACTTGCAGTCTATAACTAGTGAGATGGGTCCCAATATGCCAACATTTGGAAGAATGAAACCAATTTTATTTTATTTTTTTAAGTTAAGTTTTTTTAATTGGATAGAGAAATCAAAATTGAAAAACATTGGACCTTTTTTTAGTTTTGTGAATTTGAACTGTTATTTATTTTTACATGGATGGCTTTTTTTCAATTCTTATTCATCTTTTTATAACATACACATTTTATCTCTAAATTTTTCTTAGCAATTTATTTAATGTAAAAATATCTTTCAAATCTACCACTTTGGTTGTATGTTCCAGTGGAGTTTATAGTTAAGATGTAATTACAATAAAAAAATAGTAAACGTTAATATTTTCAAGCTTTATCTGGACAAATAGTTTGAAGGATATCCACTCGAACAAAACAGTAGGACATCCTCCTGAAACTGTCAGAAATACAACTGACCTATAAAGTGTTGTCCGGAAGGGTTTGTAGTTAATGAGGCGTGATTTTTGCATCACCACGCTCATTACGATTGCCCTTTGATTGAAACGTACACATGGAGTGGAAACTCAGATGACCACGACCCTTCTTCTCCTGCCTTGTGTTTCTCCCCTGATCTTGACCGGCTTCATCAATCTGGTGGCCACAGCTGTGTTCAGGATGCAGCGCCTCGTATATACCTTAATATGAACAGCTTTCGAGAAAAGTGTTGATTGTATGTTCCCAATGGAAACAGATAGAAAGTTATGGGTTGACACTCCCCACTTCTCTATGATGACTCATCTTTGAATATGTCCCGTCTGGAATGCACAAGACAGAAGGATGGTTAAGTTTTTCAAGGATCAGATGAAGCATGAGTGGAAAACCCAAAGAAAGGGTAGAAAGGGCTGGTGCCAACGTTCAATTTTAATTATGTTTAATTAAATTTTTTACCAAAGACAAGGAGAAAATTCTGAGGTGAGAAACTTGGACATAAAATTCCTACTTCCAGAATGATCTGTCTGCCTGGTGAGGGTGACGCGATGGTTCCGATGCGGAGGGCTGTCGTGTTCTGATTGGAAAGGTGGAAGCCCTAACGAATGGCTTCCGTTTAGTGGATTGAACATCACGTTCCTAGTGTTGTCGTCCTGAGCTCAGTCAGCAGAGGAAATGGATATTTCATCAGACACGGATTTGACGTTCCATCATGTTATGCCGTAAACAGGACAAATGGTGTTTTGGAAAGGGGGAAGCAGGAGAGCTAAGACAGTAGCCACTGGAAGGCTCTGATTCTCTCGTTTAAACAGATATTAAATGTGGGTGCCAGGAGTGTGATCATCAGTTGCTTCCCACTTTGTGAATAAATTGCTTAGAATGAGTGTTTTGCCTACCAGATGTGACCTAGATTTAGATTTCCAAAGGCAAGGGGAAAATGTCTAATGTGTTAAAAAAAAAAAAAAAAAAAAAAAGAAAACAATTGCTGGCAAAATGCATGGCAAGTGAACTTATCTCACTTTTCCAGGTGTTTGGGCTAATATGTTATGGAATTACTGCTTTATTTATAAAAAATAATTGAGAAAATCAATTTCCAGCAAATCAAATTTGGATAAAGCCTTAGGATAGCCATTGTTTTGTTCAGCAAGTTTTTAAATGGCAGAAAGACCAGGGAGTCAATAGAGATAATAAAAATATAAAAACTGTGACTCGGCTTAATTCGTCCTCCAAGGGTCTGTTTCTTCTGGATTAAGTCATTATTCTACCTAAGTCTCTCAGGGAGTCATGGAGGTTACGTTATCAATTGCGCATTTGAAGAGATGGCCTACAGTAACATATAGCCTTGATGCAACTTTAAAAACCAATAAATAGCTCACCAAATTTACATGATTATTTACTAGATAATAATCTTAAAAGGGCTGTTTTCATAGTGTGTGCCACTTTTGTACCTGCTTTTTCTGAAATTTAGAGTATGCTCTCTGTAAGGCAAATTTGCCAATATACTATGCCCTATAAATACAAAACTCGTAAGATTTAGACCTGAACAGTCATGTGGTACAAACTGTCATGTTTCAAAGAAAATCTTACAAATTCTAATTTCCCCAAAATTAAGTCTAAATTCTGAAAGTCATATTTTTAAACAGAATAGTTAAAACATGATATTAACCATGGATAAGTTGCTGGAGTGTTATTGATATATAATAAGCTACATTGTTTGGTTAGAAGAACACTGAATTCTTTTTATTGAGGTATAGTTGACATGTAGCATTATATTAGTTTCAGGTGTGTAACATAATGATTCGCTATTTGTAGACATTGTGAAATGATCACCACTGTCAGTGTAGTTAATATCTATCACGTCACCATACATGGTTACAAAATATTTCTTCTTGTGATGAGGACTTTTAAGATCTATTCTCTTAGCTACTTTCAAATCTGCAATAGGGTATTAATATAGTTGCCATGCTGTACGTGACACCCTCATGACTCACTTTACAGCTAGAAGTTTACACCTTTTGACCCCCTTCAGATTTCTCCCACTCCCCAACTCCCCAGATGAACACTGAATTTAGATTTGGAATGCCTAGATCTGTATTTTAGCTAACTTTGTGATTCTGAACTCTGGGCCTTAGTTTCCTCATTTGTAAATTACGAAAATTTCACTAGATGATCCCTGAAGTCTCTCCTAATTCCAGAATATCAGGTTTTCTAAGTGGCAGCCCATGGTGACAGTATATACTCAGTGGCTCGTCACTGTATTTCATCATTCAGACGTGCCCAGCAGCTCTTCCAAAGGCTCTCTGTCTAGTCAATTCAAGTCCAGAAGTGTTAGTTGGTGAGCAGTTTATCTTTTAACCACATGTCCCCCACTGTCACCCAGGAGGCACTCAGTTAAAAGCGGGGAGCAGTGGGGAAATGAGCAAGGGAAGGAGAGAGTGGGCAGAAAAAGCAGGGCCTGAGGGGCGGTTCCCATGTATTATTAGGCAAGTTTCCTGGTCAGAGCCTGACACTGACCAAACTCGAGTGCCCTCTCTGTGTGGGCTAGTTAGCCTGTTTGTCTCTACCCACAGCGCACTGAACCAGCCCACGCAAATATACGCCATCGTCACAAAGACAGACTGGGGCCAGGAGAAAGTGGTGAAACAAGTCCATCAGTGTTTCTGAAAATGCAGCTGGAAGTCCGTCCTGCTGGGGAGAAGTCAGTATACCGCCTGTGTTTGTCAGCATGCCAGGCCAGGTGGGCTGAGCTCTTGGGAGGGGCACAGCAAACTTTATTGGGCGGCCCTGTCAGTTATTAGCTTGGCTAAGACCATGTTGCCTTCTGAAGGCCTGGCCTTCCGTAAAAATAGTTGTTGAAGCTGGGCCTCTGATAGAACACGTAAAATCTGTTCAGCTCATCCTGACTCACGAAATTCTTTACGTCTAGGCAATAATGACTAAAAGCTGAGGTGACCATCAGTTTTATCTGGCTATACTAATGTTTTCCAAACCTATCACAAATTCACGACTAGCGGTTAATTTATGTATGAATATTAATCCATTTGAGCCTTGCCTGGACTAATATAATATGAAAACCTTTTTCCTTAAGAACTTTTACAAAACCTTTACATTTATTTTTATTGTGTTCTATAAACAAATCAATTTCTTATTGTTTTCTTTTTCCCAAAAAATATGTTCTTTTGAGAGTACAATGTTTGGACGCAGTGAATGTTAAGAAAGGGTGTGAGATGAGTATCTATGAAATAAAAGTTTCATCCAGAACCATAGGACAATACACTCTCAAAATTAATGCAAAATAAGTTGAGTAGGAGATACTTAGGTTTTATGATGTTTCATCCAAGTATAACTAAACATATTTGTATCAATGAAAATACTTGCATTTTCAACATTTTTCATAAGGAGTAATGTATCTCAATAATATGTTTGACAGAATTTATCATACAAGCACCATCAATTTTACCCTGATTTATTACATTTACTGTTGCTTCTAAAATTGCTATAGATCTTTGAGAAATTGAGGACATTTGCATCAATTACAGCAATATTCCTGTCTCAGCCATTGTGGTAACTAGAAATCGCAAAAGTCGTGGCTACATGAAAATAATTAAAGAGATAAGCATTCTTGGTGAAAATAGCAAATGTTAGCTCTTCGACTACCTGAACACCTGTTATAAGTAACTCTAACTATTTTAATCCTAAGCACTATACCTCTCCTTTCCATAACATTTTTTAATAGCTGTACATTTTGCAAATGCAGCCTATGTCAATTAAATATGTAGCACCCATTCTCTTACATTTAAACAATACTGTTCTACCAAGAAAAAAAATCTCAATAAAAAGAGAAAGTATTTTTGAAGACATCATGAAATAAAAAAGATAAGAGAGAATTTGATGAAAGCCATATTTTCAGAGATTCCTGCTGCATGTGGCTGGAGGCAAGTTGACATTAACTACAGTTTTCCCACTATAACTGTTTATATCTGAGAGAGGATTTTTTTTCCCACTATAACTAAGCATGAGTAGTATATGGAAAATGTCTTAAGTCTGGATGCTTCATTCAAAAATCTTGTTTCAAAATCATATTTTCTGAAACTGCACCGAGAAGCTCATATGTAGACATTTCCTCATGATTATTATTTAGAATATGTGTACTTAATATGCAGCCATGTAAATAATAACCAGATGCTGAGACTTTTCTACTCTAGCACAGCCTCTGGCACGTGAAACAGGATTTATGTGTACACAGATAGGTATGGATATGTCACCCTAATCTGTCCTTCAGTTTTCTAGGTGACAACTGAGTGGGCTTGGTGTACAGAAGTCAGTTAAGCAAGTTGACCTTTTAAAGGCCTCCTCTAAGCTGGCCTTTGTATGACTACCCGAATAGCTCCTACAGTAGCCACTATTTCTGGACTCAATCTAATAATTTAAATATATTCTACTAGGGGTTCTTTGGGAGTTCTTTATAGTTTTTTTTTTTTTTAAGGAAAGTGGGGAATGTAGGTACCAATTGTTTATTTTATAGAAGGAAAGTGTCAGAGAATGATAAGGAGCAGCCACTTGGGCTTTACAGTTTACAAACCTGGCTTCACATTCCAGCTCCTACTTGGCAGCAGTGTAAATTTAGATGAGTTACTTAACCTCTCTGAACTCAGTTTGCATAAGTGAAATGTGATGATGATGTGTACTTCATGGGGGAAGCATGAAGACTAAATGAGATGACTCATGTACGTAGTTGGTGCTTGATAAATAACCACTTAAGGACGCAAGAGTTGGGAAATTTGTCCAAGGTGACATACGTAGTAGGTGGCAGAGCCCGGGACAAATCCAGGTGTGTCTGATTTGTAGCCACCCAGCTACAGTGGCCACAGCAGTAAAACTCAGAGATGCCACTCGCTCTGTAAAACGCAGGGCCTCCTTGCGATCATTCGCCGGGAACACTGCAGTCATCAGCTTGCTGCAGCTTACTATTGCTGCAGGTCTTTGGCTATTTGAATCTCTGCCAGCATGTTTCAATCTTATTTTTGAGCGATCATTAGAGAATTAGCTAAATAAAAGCTTTTTCCACTTCCTTCTTTACTGAAGTGTTTTTTAAATCCTTTCAAATATGTGTTTTGTGTCATCCTTTGAGTCACAAGTTTACTTGTGGTAACTCACAACAGTGAGGATGCCGTATCCTTGTCTGATTCAGTGAATGAGAGAACTTTGCTAAGCTTTATAGTAAATTGTGAAGCAGGGGAGCATTAGCTCCACCCCTTCCTCCTCAGAGATAAGCGTGAGAGTCTGGGAGCCACGCAGGTGACAGTGGGCCCTGAAGACAGCTGTCTGCATGCACACCTTGGCTCTGTGCCTCACTAGCCGTATGACCATGGGCAAGCTGCTCAGCCTTGTGTTCCTCAGTTTCCCCAGGTACACCAGGGGCATAATAATGGTACTTACCCCATAAGAGTGTTAGGAGGAGAAAATGAGTTATTGCCGTTAAAGTGCTGGCCCCAATAAATAATAACTATGTTAGCAATATACACATTATGCTACTTTTGTGTGAGCTGTAGCTGATTCTCTACTTTCAAGGCCCATTGTGTGCATACCTCAAAGTCTTTATTTCCATACTCAGGACATGAGCAAGGACAAGGAGCTGTTTCTCCTTTAGAGGGAGAGCTCCTTTGCCGATAGAGAACACAGATTTGTAATTACAAAGATAGCTAGGAACACAGCTGCCTGGAGTAAGACAGCCCACTGTCCCTCAGCTTGAGGCCAGGCCCTGGTGAGGTGCCATAGCTGAAATCACGAGGAGAAACTGCTCTGCAGCCGTCCTCACTCTCCATATTCCTTATGCAGAGGCTCCTGCTCAGTCAAGGGGTGGCTGGAATATGGAAAAAAAACCCATCTACGGAGAAGTCAGCCAAAGTCCAGACCAAAATCTTGAGGACTTCCCTCTAAGCCCCAAATTCTTCTAAGTGGGCATGGCCTTAGCATTCAATGCAAATACTTTAAGTATCAAAATATGTCAGACCCAGACCCTGTAAGGGGCTGAGTGGTCTGCCTCTGGGGGTCAGAACCGAAGGATCGCATTACTCTCTTCAGTGTGCATAATAGCAGCATGCATCTATTTGGGCTCCCTGAGCCTGTCTTAGTTCCTGCTCAGCCAACCACGTCAACTCCCGGAGATGGGGATAGGCCTCTGGAGTCATCTGGAGTGGGGACCCACTTGCCATGGGACCAGGCACCAGCCCTGAACCTGCACACACTGAGCAGGGCTCTCACCAGCCGTCTCAGGGCACCGTTGTCCCATCGATTCTTTTTTTTAATGCCCTGTAACTTTCCAGCACCGTTCGTTCTTATCCTGTATCCATTAGCAAAACTTATTAAAACTTGTTCTTTTGGTGTATCTTACCTCTGACGCTCACGTCTAACAGTGCATGCAAGGTGTTAAGAGAGGGTTGCATAGGTACCACTAAAATTGATCATTCTCTGCAACTGATGTCTCCAGGTGTGTCCACCCAGGCTCCTCGTGTTCTTTGGAGGGTGTACACCTCTGTTCGCAACACTGACGTGACTTCACTTTCTAGTTTGTAGAGTGGGAAATGCCCAGGGTGTGGAAACTGAGGCTGTTCTACTTGCGATGATTGTTTAAACTTGTCGTCTTGATTAGTGAATCCAGGAATTCAAACTTAGTATCATCACTTCTTTATTCTTTTTAGTTTTGTTTTGTATTAATGAGTAAAACAATAATGAAAATATGTAGAGTATAAGGAAAAAAATGTATACATAAAAAAAATAGACAAATTTCTAACCCGATTTTCTTTGGCCAAGATTCATGATCTCTAATCTTCTAACATGAATCTAGATTTCTTTTTAACAAGGAAAGGAGTTCTATCTGGAATCTTTAACTTACGTTCATCTATAGAAAACTGCATAAAGTTAATATTTAAAGAGGTTACAGAGGAGCTACCATGTTAATTAGGAGAGGAATTTTTTTTTTTTTGCCGGATCTCAGTATCACAGGATTTAACACTGTGTTAAATAATATATTGACTTGAACAGGAAAGGTGTGTTTTTGCCAAGTGTCCTCACAGAGTGTGCCTTTGAAAGTGAATAATGCTTCACTAAGTCTTCTGGAAGTAGCTTTTTTGGTTTTTTTCATATATACTGTTTCCTTATTGGCACTGCTGTGGTGGAACTGAAGTGAAGCTATTTTTATGGGCTTTACTGCAACAAGTAAAAATTGACTCATTTCTTAAATTCAACATACTTCTATTTGTTTGCAAACACAAAACAAAAAACTGGTAAAAATGGAGCCCAGGTTATCCCATCAAGGAATGGCCCATTTTCTCTCTCCCGCCCACACCCAGGCATGAATGCAACTGCGGAAGTTAGTTCTGTTCCTGAGACGGCTTGCAGCAGCCCATCCCTGACCACCAGGGTTCTGCTGCGGACGCAGGGATATGGTGCTGTCCTCACCCACCCGCTTCGTGACGGCACGAACGGCGCACTCTCCTTGCCTTCGGGCTCTTGAGTTATTTGGGTCCCATCTGTCTTTTCTATTAGCTTACAGCCTGTTAAAGGCTGTGATGTGATCCTTTTCAATCATCTCCCACACTCCACTCTCACACCTAGCACGCGGGTTTGCTCATAGTAGACATGTGGTATATTTAGTAATTAGAGACAAAACTCTTCTTTAACATAGGCCCTTCAGTACAACACTGGACTTTGAATTGCTTTGGCTTTTTAATTATTGGGAGGGATGTAAATTTTATAATATCATAAGATGTTTGTGCATTTTTCTGAAGTGTAGGCATTCTGGTGGACAGATTCCCTATTTCAAATAGTATGATTTTAAAAAAACTTTTATTGAGGTCATAACAGTTTGTAACATTGTGAAATTTCAGTTGTACATTATTATTTGTCATTCACCATATAAATGTGCCCCTTCATCCCTTATGCCTACGCTCCAATCCCCTTCCCCTCTGGTAACCACTAATCTGTTCTCTTTGTCCATGTGTTTGTTTATCTTCCACATGTGAGTGAAATCGTATGTGTTTGTCTTTCTCTATCTGGCTTATTTCGCTTAACATATAACCTCAAGGTCCATCCATGTTGTTGTGAATAGGACGATTTTGTCCTTATTTATGGCTGAGTAGTATTCCAGTGTGTGTGTGTGTGTGTGTGTGTGTATAAAATGGTGTGTACATACCACTTCTTCTTTATCCATTCATCAGTCTATAGGCACTTGTGTTGGTTCCATGTCTTGGCTATTGTGAATAATGCTACAGTGAACACAGAGGTGCACAAGTCTATTTGAATTGCTGATTTCAAGTTCTTTGGATAAATACCAGTAGAGGGATAGTCAAATCATACAGTATTTCTATTTTTAATTTTTTGAGAATTCTCCAGACTGTTTTCTATAGTGGCTGCACCAGTTTGCATCCCCACCAAGAGTGGATGAGGGTTCCCTTTTCTCCACATCCTCTCCAACGTTTGTTATCTTTTGTCTTTGTGATTATAGCCATTCTAACAGGTGTAAGGTGATATCTCACTGTAGTTTTGATTTGCATTTCCCTGATGATTAGTGATGTTGAACATCTTTTCATATGCCTACTGGCCATCTCTATATCCTTTTGGAAAAATGTCTGTTCAGATCTTCTGCTCATTTTTGGATTGGGTTGTTTGTTTTTTTGTGGTTGAGCTGTGTGAGTTCTTTATATATTTTGGAGATTAACCCATTGTTAGATATGTGATTTGCAAATATTTTCTCCCAGTTGATGGGTTGTCTTTTTGTTTTGTTCTTGATTTCCTTTACCTTGCAGAAGCTATTTACTCTGATGAAGTCCCATTTGTTTATTTTTTCTTTTCTTTCCCTTACCTGAGTCAACATGGTGTTGGAAAAGATCCTTTTAAGTCTGATGTCAAAGAGTGTACTGTCTATATTTTCTTCTAGGAGTTTTAAGCTTTCATGTCTTACCTTAAAGTCTTTGATCCATTTTGATTTAATTTTTGTGTATGGTGAAAGATAGTGGTCTACTTTCATTCTTTTGCATGTGACTGTCCAGTTTTCCCAACACCATTTAAGGAAGAGAATTTCCTTTCTCTATTGTATGTTCCTGGCTCCTTTGTCGAAGATTAGCTGTCCATAGACGTGTGGTTATTTTCTGGGCTTTCAATTCTGTTCCATTGATCTGTGTTCCTGTTTTTGTACCAGTACCATGCTGTTTTGATTACTATAACTTTGTAGTATATTTTGAAGTCATGGATTGTAATGCCTCCAGCTTTGCTCTTGTTTCTCAGGATTGCTTTAGCTATTCAGAGTCTTTTCTTGTCCCATATAAATTTTAGGATTCTTTATTCTATTTCCATGAAGAATGTCATTGGGATTCTGATTGGGATTGCACAGAATTTTCAGATTGCTTTAGGTAGTATGGACATTTTAACTATGTTTATTCTTTCAATCCATGTGCATGGAATATCTTTCCATTTCCTTGTCATCGTTGATTTCTTTCAATAACGTCTTATAGTTTTCATTGTAATGGGTCTTTCAGCTCCTTGGTTAAAATTATTCCTAGATATTTTACTTATTTTTTGTTGCAGTTGTAAATAGGTTTGTATTCTTGACTTCTCTCTCTGTTAGTTTGTTATTAGAGTATAGAAATGCAAGTGATTTTTCTAAGTTGATTTTGTACCCTGCAACTTTGCTGTAGTTATTGATTATTTCTAATAGTTTTCTTATGGATTCTTTACGGTATTCTGTATATAAAATCATGTCTTCTGCAAAAAGTGAGAGTTTCACTTCTTCCTTACCAATTTGGATCCTTTTATTTCTTTTTCTTGCCTAACTTCTCTAGCTACAACCTCCAGTACTGTGTTGACTAAGAGTGGCAAGAGTGGGCACACTTGTCTTGTTCCTGTTCTCGGAGTAGGGCTTTCAGTTTTTCACCATTGAGTATGATGTTGGCTGTGGGTTTGTCATATATGACCTTTATCATGTTGAGGTACTTTCCTTCTATACCCATTTTATTGAGAGTTTTTTTTTTACCACACACGGCTGTGGATCTTGTCAAATGCTTTCTCTCCATCTATTGAGATAATCATGTTGTTTTTAGTCCTCATTTTGTTAATATGGTGTATCACATTGATTGAGTTGCAGATGTTGAACCATCCCTGCATCCCTGGTATAAACTCCACTTGATCATGGTGTATGATTTTCTTGATGCATTGCTATATTCGGATTGCCAATATTTTGTTGAGGATTTTTGCATTGATGCTCATCAGTGATACTGGCCTGTAATTTTCTTTCGCTGTGTTGTCTATCTGGCTTTGGGACCAGAATGATGCTGGCCTCATAAAATATTCTGGTCTCTTCCTGAGTTCCATCTTCTTCAATTTTTTCAGAATATTTTGAGGATAGGTATTAAATCTTGTTTGAATGTTTGGTAAAATTCTCCAGAGAAGCCATCTGATCCTGGACTTTTATCTTTTTGGAGGTTTTTAATTACTGTTTCAATCTGTTTACTTGTGATTGCTGTATTCAGATTCTCTATTTCTTCTTGATTCAGTTTTGGGAGGTTGTATGAGTCTAAGAATTTATCCATTTCTGGATTGTCCAATTTGTTGGCATGTAGTTTTTCATTGTATTCTCTTGTAATCCTTTGTATTGCTGTGGTACCCATTGTAATTTCTCCTCTTTCATTTCTAGTTTCATTTATTTGAGTCTTCTCTCTTTTTGTCTTAGTGAGTCTGGCTAAAAGTTTGTCAACTTTGTTTGTCTTCCCAAAGAACCAGCTCTTAGTTTCATTGATCCTTTCTACTGTTTGTTTTGTTTCAACTTCATTTATTTCTGCTCTAACTTTAATTACTTCCTTCCTTCTGCTGCCTTTGGGCTTTATTTGTTCTTCTTTTTCTAATTCTGTTAGGTGTAGATTAAGATTGCTTATTTGATATTTTTCTTGTTTGTTGAGGTGGGCCTGTATTGCTACGAATTTCCCTCTTAGAACCACTTTTGTTGCATCCCATATGAGTTGGTATGATGTATTTTCCTTTTCATTAGTCTCCGTATACTTTTTGGTTTCTCCTTTAATTTTGTCAATGATCCATTGGTTGTTTAGTATCATGTTATTTAGTCTCCATATATTTGTGACTTTCCCAGCTTTTTCCTTGTAGTTGATTTCTAGTTTCATAGCATTATGGTCAGAAAAGATGCTTCATATGATTTCCATCTTATTAAATTTATTGAGGCTTGCCTTGTTTTCCAACATATGGTCTATCTTTGAGAATGTTCCATGTGCACTTGAGAAGAATGTGTATTCTGCTGTTTTGGATGGAGTGTTCTATCTACCTATTAAGTCCATCTGGTCTAGTTTTTCATTTAATTCCACTGTTTCCTTGTCAATTTTTTGTCTGGATGATCTATCCATTGATGTAAGAGAGATGTTAAGATCCCTTACTATGATTGTGTTATTGTTAATATCTCCTTTTATGTCTGTTAATAGTTGCTTTATGTACTTTTGTGCTCCTGTGTTGGGTTCCTATATATTCATAAGCGTTATGTCTTCTTGATAGGGTGTCCCTTTATCATTATATACTGCCCCTCTTTGTCTCTCATCGCCTGTTTTATCTTGAAGTCCACTTTGTCTGATATAAGTATGGCAACATCTGCTTTCTTTTGTTTGCCATTAGCTTGGAGTATTGTCTTCTATCCCTTCTCTCTGAGCCTGTGTTTGTCTTTACAACTGAGATATGTTTCCTGGAGGCAGCATATTGTTGGGTCTTGTTTTTTAATCCATCCTACCACTCTGTGTCTTTCAATTCAAGAATTCAATCTATTTACTTTTAGAGTGATTATTGATATATGAAGACTTAATTCTCCCATTTTATCACTCATTTTCTGGTTGTTCTGTATTTCCCTTGTTTGTTGTCCCATGTATTTGTGACTGCCAATTCAGTTTGGTGACTCTCTAGGATAGTTTTCTCAGTTTTCTCTTTATTTATGACTTGTGTCTCTGTTGTGATTATCTGTTTAGTGGTTACCATGGTTTGTTTTTTGTTTTTGTTTTGAGGAGGATTAGCCCTGAGCTAACTACTGCCAATCCTCCTCTTTTTTGCTGAGGAAGACTGGCCCTGCGCTAACATCCATGCCCATCTTCCTCTACTTTATCCGTGGGGCACCTACCACAGCATGGCATTTGTCAAGTGGTGCCATGTCTGCACCTGGGATCTGAACTGGTGAACCCCGGGCCTCTGAGAAGCAGAATGTGTGAACTTAACCACTGTGCCACTGGGCTGCCCCCTACCATGAAGTTTGTATTAAAAAATATCATAGATGAAATAGTCCATTTTCTGATAGCCCTTATTTCCTTAGTCTAAGCAGATTCCATCCCCTCCCCCTTCCCCTTCTAAGTTCTTGTTGTCACAACTTATTCCATCTTCTTCTGTGAGTTTTCGGTTAAAATGATGAGATTATGGTTATTTTTGATGTTTTCCTTCTCTTTATCTTTGATGTTATAATTAAATGTTTGCTAACCTGTTCTGATACAGAGTTGCAATTTTCTGATTTTGTCTGCCTATTTATCTCCTTGCTCAAGGCTTTGTAAACTCTTTCTTTTTTTTCAGGTTTGGGGGCCTTTTTGATCATTTCTTATAGTGGTGAGCAGATCTGGTGGCGATGAACTCCCTCAGGCTTTGTTTATCTGGGAAAGTTTTTATTTCTCCATCATATCTGAAGGATATTTTTGCTGGATAGAGTATTCTTTGTTGAAAGTTTTTGTCTTTCAGAATTTTGAAGATATCATTCTACTCTCTCCTAACCTGTAGGGTTTCTGCTGAGAAATCCACTGAAATCCTAATAGAGGCTCCTTTGTAAGTGATTTTTTTCTGCCTTGCTGCCCTTAATGTTTTTTCTTTGTCATGGACATTTGCCAGTTTTAGTACTATATGCCTTGGAGATGGTCTCTTTACATTGATGTAATTAGGAGTTCTATTAGCTTCTTTTACTTGTAATTCCAACTCCTTCCCCAGGTTGGGGAAGTTCTCAGTTATTATTTCTTTGAACAAGCTTTCTACTTCTTTCTTCCTCTCCTCTCCCTCTGGAATAACTATAATCCTTATGTTGCATTTCCTAATTGAGTAGGATATTTCTCAGAGAATTTGTTCATTACTTTTTAGCCTTAGTTCTGTCTCCTCTATCTTAAGCATTTCTGTATTTCTGCCCTCCAAATTGCTAATTCTGTCCTCCATAATATGAGCTCTGTTAGTCAAGGACTCCAGATTTTTCTTTATCTCATTCATCATGTTTTTCCTCTCCAACATTTCTGATTGTTTTTTCTTTATAGTTTCAATATCTTTTTGTGAAGAATTCCCTCTGTTCATTAATTTTGTTCCTGATATCATTGAACTGTCTTTCTGAATTTTCTTGTGCTTCACTAAATTTTTTTATGATAGGTATTTTGAATTCTCTGTTATTTAGATTGTAAATTTGCCTTCAGGACTAATTTCTGGGTGCTTCTCATTTTCCTTCTGGTCTGGAGTGTTAATATACCTCCTCATATCATTTGATGTGGTGGATTTGTGCCTTCACATATTAGTAGTATCTGGTCACAGATTCCACCTGCTACCACTCAGTGGTGGGCAGGAGTTGTGTATTCTAAGTCCGCCCTGATCTCTGGCATCTGTGCCTGTCCTTTGGAATCTATGCTGACAGGGCCTGTCCGTGATTGCCCACTCAAAGCCTCTGCTTTACTAACTATGCATAGGCACTCTGGCAGGCGTCCCTTGTTCTGGCTGACTGACTGAGCTGGTGTACTGGGCAGAGTGGGGGGTACTTTCTTTCATGTGTGTGATCCTGGAGGTATTCTCACTCTGCCCTTGCTATCTGCCCTCCTGGGGTGCTTGCTTGATGAAAACACCCCTGCAGTAGCTTAGCCTCCTCTGTGTGGAGCTTTCCTATGGCTGGGAGGTAATTCAGAGGGCGAAGGTGTTCCTGCAGAGAGCTGCCCCTCCCCCTCTCCTCACAGAGCCTTGCACAGTCCTGCACCCTAGGTCACTGCTGGGGAAGAAGAGGCTATCCAACTTACCTCCTTCTTCTTCCTTCTGGGGTTTCCAGCACCTCCACCTTCAGACATATGGCTGTGTGGGTCTCTCAGATGTCGTGTTGTGTGATGTCCTCTGTTGGTTTATGAAAGTGCTTTTCATTGTATCTTAGTGGGAAGAGTCTAAGGGAAGAGCTCATTCCACTGTGATGATGATGTCACTCTTCAAACAGTATGATTTTTAAAAGTTTGAGTAACAATTCCTTAGGTTTTTAATTTGATATATTAAAGTAGTTTAAATGAAGAAATATTTTAAGTTCAGATACAGCTTAATTAAAAGAAAAATGGGCTCATAACTATCATTTACTTAAATTGCTATTTATTTTTAAACCTTTGAAACATTTTTTTATAAATAGCGGATTCTGTTACATATTTTCCCAAGCAACATCAGCTTAGATAAAAATTATTATATTCAAAAAATTAATAAGCAGCCTCAGGATAATTTTTTTTATACTATGAACATCAATCCTAAAGAAACTAAAATATCCAGTTTTTCAGGTCTTCCACTCAGTGGGTTTACAGTGGAAATGCTCACTCTCATGTCTTCAGTAGCTATGCCAGGGCTCTATGTCATTCATTCAGGTCTTCTCATTTCCAGCTCTTTGCCCACTAGTAGGCCTCCCAATGCACCTTTGCATGGCACTGTTCCATCGAGGGTGTTTGATAAGAATTTTTGGTAAACATTGGCTCACTGTCCTTATGTCAGAAAGAAAACATTAATATAAACCAAATCAGGGAAAAGTCATTTACTGAACAGCTTAGTCTAAGTGTACAGTTATTGGGAGCTATCAAAACGTCCTTTGTTTTGTTTTGTTTTGCTGAGGAAGATTCACCCTGAGCTAACATCTGTGCTGATCTTCCTCTATTTTGCGTGTGGGTGCCCACCACAACATGGCTGCCTCCGAGTGGTGTAGGTCTGTGCCCAGGAACCAAACCCAGGCCGCTGAAGTGGAGCATGCCAAACTTAACCACTAGGCCATGGGGCCAGCCCCCAAAATGTCCTTTATCCTTTTATTCAATTTGTCTAGAAGCCTGGGTTGTGGTTTTGGAATCAGCAGTCAGCCACTGAAGAAATTGACCATTCCTGAAAGAGAGTTGGTCAGCCATCAGTGCCTAATTCTTAGGTATGGTCTTCACCTTTACTAAAAGGGAAGAGAGAGAAATCTCAGAAATATATTAAGACCTTGAAAATGAAGTGGTGACATAGCATTTACTGAAATTCTTAACTCAATGGCTGTCATCTGGGAGTGGTATTGCCCCTTAGGGACACTTGGAAATGCATGAGGGTATCTCTGCTGAGAATTGGTTAATTGTAATTGCATCTGTTGATTGTATAGTTTTGTTGTTACAATTGATTTGTAAGATTTTTCTTTTATAATTTGTGAGGCTAGGGTTGACTCAGAGTTTTGGTCCTAAAGGTCACAGGACATATGGCTTAAGGGTCACAATTGGAACGGCCTATGGGGCCAGGAGAGGTGACCCAGATGAGTACAGGCGAGGTCCTGGTGAAGAGCCTGTCTTGAGAAGACATCCTCTGTTCCGGGTCACTTGGGTCTACTACAATGTCACAGACCTTCCTGTCCCCTCCCACCACCAGGGAAGTGAGAAATCTTGACTTCTTTTATTAAATCTTCTAAGTGTTTTTGTCATTGGCAGCTAATCAATTTTTTAATTCTGTGTTGGCTAAATAAAATGAGTGTCTAGTCACCAATTTGTGATTCCTAGTTCTATTTTATGACAAATCAAGAAGAGGCATGTAAATGACCACATTTCTAAATTCCTTTCTCACCTACATGTTTCTGGCTATAGATCTTGTCTTATGCCGGAAGAAGACAAGAGACTCTTTCCTTGCCCAAGCTTCCTCTCTGCCCACATACTCATTAGTACCCATGATGCCCTCGAATAGCAAAACTGGCCTGCTAAGAATTTTGTGAATAGGTGGTTCCTACTTGGAAATCCAGGACAATTTAACCTTAACTGAAGGGATTACTCCAAAGGGTAGTCTTCCAAGAACAGAGCCACGGACAACAATTTAACAAAGGAACCCAACATAAAGCAATGGTTCTTATTCTGTGTGTCTTTTTACTTTTGTGATGTAAAGAACAGCAATGACAACAAAAGTTAACTGAAGCTCTAAGTCGCTAAGCGAAATGATAGTTCATTACGTGAGGTGGGAAACCAACTCTAGAAAGAATGCGGTTGATTAATGAGCATCATTGACAAGTTCACAGTTTCAAAAGTCAAAATTACAGATCTGATTATGTACCATATAACACTCTTCATTATGTTCAGGTCCTTTTCCTAACACAGAGAGTCAAGGACATTATCAACAATTATTTTAATACCATATGTTCTATGACTTATCAAGTTTTGAGTTCTCAAAATATCTTTTAATTACTATCCTGACCAGTACATTAGCTTTAGCATTTTTCAGTTTAAAGTGAGGGCACTCAGCAGTCATTTCTCTTTCTTTGAAGAACTTACAACAATTATACCAGAGTTCTGAACAAATAAGAAATCGTTAGGCTAAGAGAAATGAAATAGCCATAAAGAAAGATCCGTGAGACAGAAACTAAGTAGAATATAGAAAAACAAATTAAAGCAGATTTTTGGATTCTAAAATTTTGTGTAATATGATGATTTGAGGAGCCCACTGAAAGAGGATGTATTAGCCAAGAAGTCCTTTCCTTCATTAATTTTGTGATCTGGCAAAAACAATCTGTTAAACTTATTTCTCTAGCAACATGCAATCCCTTTCCCAGGTTGCATAAAATGAAAAATGTACTAAACTGGGACCAAGAAATGTGGCCCTACTGTTTTTATTTACAAAAATGTCTTTCTAAGTGTATAGCCAAGAGAATTTAAAGCAGGGACTTGAACAAATATTGGTATGCCCATGTTCACAGCAGCATTATTCACAATAGCAAAAAAGTGGAAACATTCCAAATGCCCATTGATGGATGGATAAATAAACAAAATGGGGTATATACATACACTGGACTATTACTCAGTCTTAAAAAAGAAGGAAATTCTGATACATGCTACAACATGGATGAACTTTGAAGACATCATGCTGAGTGAAATAAGCCACTCACAGAAGGACAAGTACTGAAGGATTCTATTTATATGAGACATCTACAGTGAATTCATAGAGACAGAAAGTAGACAGGTGGATTCCAGGGGATGGGGGATGGGGGAGTGAGGAGTTAGTGTTTAATGGATATAGAGTTTCAGTTTGGAAGGATGAAAAGTTCTGGAGATGGATGGTGCTGATGGTTGCACAGGGATGTGAATGTACTTAATGCCTCTGAACTGTACACTTAATAATGGTTAAGTTAGTAAATTTTCTGTTATGTATATTTTACCACAATAGAAAAAGTTTCAATATTGGTAGACAGAGTGATGTGTAGACAGGTTTTGAACTCTCAGCACTCCTCTCACCATTCTCATCAATGGTCAGCCTCAGAGGTTAGACCAGCTGATGGTACTGTAGACTAAGCTCGTAATGCAGTGTCTACCTTTTGGACTGTTAGGCCTGGGCTGCCTAGGAGAGTTTCTTTGTCCAGCTCACAGTGAAGGAGACCTGGCATGAAATGTGGTTGTGCTTGCATGCGAGGCATCCACAAAGCTGGCTGGACTTTTCTGCAAACAGAATGTTCTGCCTGGTGAACTCACAAGGCCCCAGGGAAAACGTTGCTTGCATACAAGGGTGTTTTATCAGTTCCTCAAAAGGAACAAGCCTGGGGCCTTGGGAGTTTGAAACATTATGAAGGAACCTGTTATAAACAGATGTGTAGGGGAAAGGTCATTATTGTGGGACGCTTGCGCAGGCTTAGGTCGCTGACTCACTGCTTTGGCAAAAGGCCGGCTTTGTTTAGAGGCTATAAGAATAAAGAGCTCGAGAAACTCAAGAGACTACTACACAGTAACCGGTGTTCGTGTTTTCATTTCGTCGGTAGCATCATAGCAAGAGAATGTTGATGAGATTGGTACATGTTTACCTGAGGTGAGGGGGGCCACAGAAATACATCAAGTCACATCTGAAGCATGCAGCCTGAAGAATTCCAATATTGTTACTGACAGTGGTGACAGTGAGAAAACCAAACTGCCTCCAAAAAGCACCCCATCAGTTGTTGCCATAATACCCTCAAAGCAAGGCAGGATGGCCATCAACCTGGAACCAGCCGAAACACGTGCTCAGATTGCTGCTGATGCACTGATTGTTTCAGTCACGATGAAGAAAGCAGCATGTCCTGCTGCATTGTTTTTAGACATCAGAGGGTGAAATATGGGTAGTGTTAGGCCAATGGCTTTCACAGCTGTCAGTTTTTGATTTTCTTCACTAGTAACTGTGACTATGGCACACATCATCAACAAACAGAATGTGAATGTGTCCAGCATTCTGGAAGCTCACAGTGCTTCAAATAAAATTCGCATAGCTCCCCACGTGCAGGCCTCAGAATCTGTGCAGTTTCAGTCTCATGGGTCTGATTGAAAAACAAACAAACAACAGAAAATAAGTTCAATATGTGCTGCTTAAGACTGGGGTTCCTGTCAGTTAAACAAAGCTTCCATTAGTGGATCTGAATTATTCTCTGGTTTGACTACTTCTAAGTAGCCTTTCTACACAGAGCAGACTTGGTGGCTCTGAGTTGACTGGAATCTCTTTAAGGGCAGGAACCATGATTGATCATCTTTGCTTCTCCCATTCCTAACCCGGACCAGATAACTGTAGATCACTGAAGAAATGAGTGAATAAACAGCAGGTCCCACCATATGTGAGCCCTTTGGTGTTCTTCCCACCATAGGGCCACTCCCCCATCTCCTAAAAGAGGCTTGACTGACTCCAAACCATTTGCTTCCTGTCATTACTAAGGCAAGGAACCAGTCCTGCTCTCGCTTCCCACTCTCTTCTTCCTGAAAAACCCCTTTCCCTGAACTGTGCTCTTCTTTTCGTGATCAGAGTCGCTGTGAAGGAGACAGTGTCCCAGGAATGGAATTTTGCTCAACTACCCTATTGTGAGGCACTATATGTTTGTATATTTTGTATAACATCCACCAGAAGCTTCTTACAGAGCCCATCTTTCCTCCAAATGAGTTTATTAATTAAGAGATAATAGTGACTCAAAGAAGGATAAAAGCAAGATTTACCTTGAATAATCTAAATTACTAATAAAGTATCCATGAGTGAACATGAGTTGACTCTTCTAAATAGTCTTTCCATTTGTACTACTTGTTACTTATTTCATAGCGATGATGATGATGATAATCAATGTATATTAAGCCTTTGCCTCATACTAGTCACTCCTGTAAGTTTTTTATGAGTTTTATTGCAGTTACGCCTTGTAACAACTCTATGACATATGTACTGAGACCCTGTTGTTACAGTCAAGGAAGCTGAGACAGAGAAAAGTAAGTTATTTAAAGTCACACAGTCGGTAAGGACAGAACCAAGAGGGAAGCCAGCCCACCTGTCTCCAGAGCTACCAGTCTGAACCATTATGGTTCTTTAGTTGAAATGGAATAGACATACTAAAAGGTGACACAGTATCTACCCACTGAGCTGGAAAGAAGCCACAAGAAAATCCCATGACTATATTGTAACCAGTATTCCCATATTTCTCACCTCACTCATTTCGTGAAACAACATTGTACCCCGTGTGAGAGGAACCCTGCAGAGCCAGGTGGGAGGTCTGGAAGCTGCCCCTGGATGTCAGCTCTGCTCACTTAGGTCAGGCAGCAGAGATGACCTGGGTTACCTGTGCTCCTTTAGAAACCTTTGACGTATCAAGCACCTCAGTAGGCTTGAAATATGCTACAAATAAATGGCCACCTTCCTGCACAGATAATTTCCAAGCCCCATGGTACACACATTGTGGAAATCCGAGTTGGTTCAGCAGACTCTCTCATCCAAATGCAGTGAATACTTGCTATGGAAATCCTGACAGCTCCCCCACTTCTAGCACCATGTGGCGTTAGGCCCATGACTCCAACCAACAGCGCCTGTCATTGCTGTGTGTTCACCGCGTTACCCAAGAGGGCCAGGCTCACTGCTTCTCAGCATTGCCCTGATCAGCTGGGCTCCCCTTTGTGACTCAGAAGTCCATAATTAGTAGCCTGTTTCAAACCCACAGAAAAGGCTGGAACTTGAAACTCCAGCCGTGTTCTTCTCGTTTCTCACGTGCTCACTTGTTAGATTCTGAGAGGAGAAGTTCAGGCTGCCAGCCTGTGGATGGAACACACTCCAGCTCTGCGTTTCACGGCTGCTGCACCTCCACAGGACTAGTGAGGAGTCGCTTGCTTGTGTTGGTGAAAGCCTCTGCGGTTCCAAGGCGAGAAGTCTAGTGTCCTGAGTGAAAAGATGTCATGCAGCGTGAGGTTTGCACTTTAGCAAGCCAGATCCAGGCTCCCCACACGGGCTTGCAAACCCTTCCTTCAGAAACAGGCGGGGCTGGCGTGTGGTTCTGAGATGTGGAAAATGGGGTGAGAGGAACGTGGTAGAGCAGCTCTGCTTTCTGTCTCTGCTGATGCAGGGCGGCTTCTGACGCTGAGATAAGTGTTACTGTCCAGTGACAGAGAGACTTGCAGTGATGTACACCTGTTATTTGGATGACGTTAGGGCTCTGGACTGATCTTTGTACCACTTTCTGCCCTTGCCTGCTTGTTCCCACATGTGAGTGCTTCCCGTTCGTATCATCTTCTGCTGGGCAGGAAATGGCCTCAGCTTCTCAGCTCTGGACAGCACTGAGTGTGTTCCTAGCACTCAGCCGGAAATATTTACCAGCATCTGAATGTTCTTTTTCATCTATTTCAACATTATTTCACAGTATTAATCTTAGTCTGAAAGGTATTTCCTGATAACCATTAAATATTTTTAAATGAATTTGATAAGAACATATTTTCATTTTTGATCACATCTAATCTCAATTTTATGCCAAACTGTTTGGTTTTCACATGACAGCTGGCAGTCCCAGACCACTTTATAACCAAGACTAAGTAATAGGAAACTATAGTAAGGTCTTTGTCACATCTTTTGTCATTCTTGCAAAATATGCTTTGAAGTACCATCATAAATGTTTTAAATTAAACTTAGCAAAAATAAATGCATAGACTACATTTAGTGCCTGCAATACTCTTGGTTTTAATTTTCTTTCCTCTCTCTCATCAGTAAATTTGCTAAATATGGTAATTAACAGACTGTTTCTTCTTCATTAGTGAGAAAAATAAGCTAGTTTCATATTCATTTCTCTTAAAATAACTATTTTCTAAAGTTCCCTTCATAATCAGAACTCAACTGTTTGTGGTAATGGAGGAGAGAAAGGATCCAGATAAAACCATAGACAATCACAAATTGTTTATGTAGGGGAAAGTGCAGGATTTTTACGGAGCAAAGCTGATTTATGGACCACTCACCCCTTTCTTACTGACCTGGAGCAAGATTTAACCAGCGCAGATCTGCATAATGACACTATCACTGCAATAGCAAAGATAAGCACTAGGGGATTACAGCCGTGTGTCCCACCCCACTGTAGCACAGATCCCATCATCGCAGAGAGTTTGTAAACAGGAACATTTGCTCACCCGTCATCCAGATTCTCTCATATCCCACATGTAAGCTCTGCCTAGACTCGATGGAAGAAGCTAAAAGAAATACACTGCATTCTCATTTGAGTTTGGAGTTAAATTTCTTTATAAATATCATATCAACCCCCTTAGAGATGGTTTCCTTAAAGAAATGTTGTGAGTATATGGAAGGAAAATGAAGACCGAACAGGATAAATGTCACTGACGTGTCACAGTGAGAACCACAAGACAGAGGACAGTCTGTTTTTTCCTGCCATTTTTTTTTTTTTTAAAGATTGGCACCTGAGCTAACAGCTGTTGCCAATCTTTTTTTTTTTTTTCCCTGCTTTTTTCTCTCCAGATCCCCTGAGTACATATTTGTGTATTTTTAGTTGTGGGTACTTCTAGTTGTGGCATGTGAGATGCCACCTCAACATGGCTTGATGAGTGGTGCCATGTCTGCACCCAGGATCCGAACCAGTGAAACCCTGGGCTGCCAAAGCAGAGCACCGGAACTTAACCACTCCGCCACGGGACCAGCCCCTTCTCCTGCCATTTTATGTTCATTATTTTCTTTCTCTTCCCCCAAAAAGTTAAGTTAGAAAGTCCTATTGCAGAGTATGGCAGACACATGTTAGCAATGGCTGCCCCAAAAGTCACATTTCCAAAAATATCATGTTGAACAAGGGAAATATCATTTAACAACTTAATAAACAAACACTTTCTGTTTGCTTTTGGGGGTGAGGGCAGTGTGAGAGGAAGAGATTTATCTATAGCTCCTACCCTGCTGCTGAGCGCCTGCTCTGGACGTGTCATTAGTGAGCCTCCACGCGGCGTTTCCAGATGCAGGCGTTTACACAGAGACAGCAGCGCCAGCGACAGAGAGGGAAATCCTGAGCTGTCTAATCTGGAGCTGTCATGAGATTCCATGTAATTCATAGGATTGGTAAGAATTCCACCCAAGGCAGGAGTCTAGTGTGACGTATGTGTGAACTTTTCTCTGGTCTTGGAGAATCACGTGGATTGATTGTTAATTTGTCTTCTTTTTTTCTGCAAAGTATATGCATAGGCTGAATGGGTACTAATTCCCAGAAATATGATTTTTAAAAAACGTTATGTCCATTTTTTGGTTTCTGTAAATCCTTATTCCTGAAACAACAGAATCAGTAATTTGGAAACATGATTTAGTATGCAATCATTCCATTTACATTCCTATCGTTTGGAATGCATTTAACGCACAAGATTGTTCAAACTAAATGATGCACAGAATTTCAAGAGCTACAAGAAGACTTGGAGTTCGTCTATTCCTAACCTCTCATTTGAGAGATGAAAAAACAGAAACCCAGATAAGTTACATGCTTTGGGCGGGGAGGGGGAACCCACAGCTGCAAATCCCAATTTGCAATTTCTGCACAGATTGCTTTAATGCACTTTTCTGGTGACTGCTTAACTGAATGATGTCAACTATGCTAATTTCACGACAAGTCATTGACAATGCAAGGGCCACACGATTCATCTGAGAACATGTGTATTTTTCTAGTGCAGCTGGGTGAGCTCTGCCAAGCAAGAAGTCTTAATCTGTGACAGACCCCACTGAAAAGGCCCCAGTGTGACGGATGGCTGTGCCAGCTGCACATTTACAGTCCGTTACAGTCTTTGCTCCCTCAAACTGCCAAGCAGTAAATTTGTATATGAGCTAGGCACTTGTTGTTATTAAAGCTTCATTTTACTGTTTCTCTATGCAACAAACATTTCACTCACTCAAGAAATAAAAAGCCCTCAAATTACATATAGGCAGTCTTAGGCCTGTGGCTAGTTTGTCTGGGGCCCTTGAAAGTAATGTGCAAAGATTTTCCTACCTTTCTGTTTATTATTACAAATAGAAGTTCAGACTCATGGCTGGGGTAGGAGGGACAACTCCTCAGAGGAGCAAGCTGCAGGACGATTCCTGAAGAATCGACCTCCCGGCCAGGCCCGGCCCTTGTGTCTGCCCCGGCGTTATTCCTGCAGCTGGAGTAGGACACCTTCCCACCCCTCCTGATGGCCATCCGAGGTGTCCAAGCTTCTATGACCAGTGAGGTGACAACCACGTTTGAAGGTGGCGCACACTGACCACTGACTGCCAAAGCTAGTCCAGGATGAAGCTGTTCCTCTGAAGCTACTTCTGAGTCATGAAACGTGCAGACGCCCTGCAGCAAAAGCAAATTAGCTCTAGATTTCCTGTCGAGCAGAGCCTTCTGATGGGACCATGGTGTGAATGCTCTCCAGTTGCTTTGCTGAGGGCGAGGAGAGGATGGAGGATCCTCAGGCTACAGGAGGGGCACAAAACTCGTGTTCCCAAGAAAAGAGTCTACGTTAAATTCCTGGATAATTAAGGCAAAACACAAAAATTATTCATTCTACACCTAAATGACCTTTTCTTGGTAAAAATTTTTTTATTTAAAGTTTCGGTGTTTAGTGTCTGAGGGAGGCTTACAAAGGCTACGCTTCTTGCACCCGGAATGTGCAGAAAGTCTGCAGCTATAAACATCTGCACAGCAAATGGGCCGTGCGGCGTGCTCCACCCGCAGCCTGCTAGGTAATTTACGTTGCTTGGGGACTGTAGTTTTCTAATAGATTGAACTGCTAGTTTTCAGGAGGATTTAATGAAATATTGAACCAGATGCCACTGGTCTGCCATGGCTGTGGGAGTGTGAGAAATGAGGAAATGTTGCTTTGTGAACAGCTCGGACCTCTGTGAGGAGGAAACAGTTGAGGCTTTAGTGAAAGAGTCACAGCCAAGAGATAACACGGCGGGTTTCACGGAACCGCGTCGGCACCCACGTCCTGGGCTCATTTAGAGTAGTGGCTGTGTCTAGCCTGCGGCCCTTTCCATTAGCAAGAAGAACCGTCTAAATCTGGAGGTAGGTGACAGGGGCTGAGGTGTTTCTATGTCATAATTGTTGTATAGTGTTAATTCTCTGAATATCCCTGTAATTCCATGGATGTGCTTTTTACCGTATTCCCATTTTCAACACTGTTATCAGATAACTGGCATCAGGATTGAACTAGAGGATTTTTGCAAAGAAAATTGTCCCTTCAGAATTAAATTCTTACATGTCATTTTGAGAGCCCTGACAATTAGATTCTTTCCCTAATTTTTTTTTTTAAAGATTGGCACCTGAGCTAACAACTGTTGCCAATCTTTTTTTTCGTGCTTTTTCTCCCCAAATCCCCCCAGTACATAGTTGTATATTTTAGTTGTGGGTCCTTCTAATTGTGGCATGTGGGATGCCGCCTCAGCATGGTCTGATGAGCGGTGCCATGTCCGTGCCCAGGATCCGAACGGGCGAAACCCAGGGCCACAGAAGCCGAGAGTGCAAACTTAACCACTCGGCCACGGGGCCAGCCCCTTCCTAATGTTTTAAGAACATTTTTTTAATTACCAACCTGAGGACAAGAGGTTGTTTCTCAAAGAAAAAAATTATTCAACTTCTGAGTTCAAATTTTTACTTTTATTTTTCTCTTTAGGAAAGACAAGTATTGCTAGGAAACAGACTTTGGAGCCAGACAGACTTCACTGAAGGTCTCATCTCTCATTAGCAAAGGAGTCATCTCTCAGAACCTTAGTTTTCTCAGCCGTGGAATGGGCATAATACCCACCTTGCAGGATTTTTATAAGGAAAGCACCTGGTACATAGGTAGCACTCAAAATATTCTTTCCCTTCCTTCTTTTTGTTTATCAAACTATTAAAGCAAAACCTCCAATGCTTGATTTTATGAGATAATGCTGTGTGGGAACTTCAAAACTGTCTCATCCACAGACACCCAAGGAAAGGAAAACATTTTGAGTCTTTCTTGATTTAAAAATTGAAATTTTCTATCAAGTTTTGGAATGTTTTTATTTTAAAACTGTTTTAAACACAAAGTAATACAATTTATCCATAAAAGATAAACATTTTAATTTTCATTATGAACTTTCATTTGTAGTGTATTTTTTTAAACTTTTAAATTAAATATTCATTGCAAATTCAATTGAGAAGAGTACAGGAGGTACAAACCAGGTGAGGGGGAGAATGAGTGGATTCCTCTAGTGTGAGAGTGTGAGATGCCCACTTTTCCTTTAGCATTTGAATTTTCTAGAAAGGCTACTGCTGCTTTTTTATACTTTTAAAGCAATATTTTTAAATTAAAAAAAAATATGGCTCTCCCACTTTTACCTCCCCTGAACCAACCCTGGGCAGGCAGCAAGCAGTAGTGTGCGGCGTGGACAGCTCCTGCCCTCCTCCAGGCGCGCAGCACAAGGCCAAGAGGAGGAGGAGACAGCGGAATCACAAAGAGGAGGGCCATGAGCATAGTGCAGATTCTGCCCTTCGCCTTCAAAAAGGAAAATACTGATTACTTGTTCAACCGGAAGGCTCATTTCCTCAACTCTGTCCCCGGGATGAAACCAGCACTCCGCTCCCCCCACTCCCCTGCCCCGGATTCTTAGAAAAGGAAGAGAAAGAAAAGAAAGCCTAGAAAGACAAATAAAAATGAAAACAGCTATTTGAAAGGGTGGTGGGAAGGTGAGTGAATTTCTTTCTCATGTTTCATTCACATCATCACCGTATTTGTGCTATAATGAAGGCTAAGAGTCATCTAAGGCAGACCACGCTCTTCTGAAAGATGTGGGGGTGTGTGTAGTGTGTACATGTGGATGTGAGGGTGGGAGTATTGTGAGCGAACCTGTATGTGTGGAATGTGGAGAATGCACAGTGTGTGTGGAGTTTGGAGTGTGCGTGTGTGTAACAGAAATGTGGAGGTGCTTAGGGTGTCTGTGTGAGAGAGAGTGTGGGTGTGGGAGGAGGGTGGGTGTGTGGACCGGAGTGTGGATAGCGCTGTGTGTGTGTGGATCCTGGAGAGTGTGCACAGTGTGGTGTGCACAGAGTTTGGAGTGTGTGTGAGAGTGAGCGTGCCAGAGGAGTGTGGGTGCGGAGTGGTGCGTGTGAGGAGAGTGTGTACATTACGCGCGCAGTTGGAGTGTGCGAGGGAGGTACGCGGAGGGCGGGCGTGGTGCCCCTCCCCCTCGCGCCCCGCCCCCTCCGGCCCCCCGGCCCCCCGGCCCCCCAGCTCCCCTCTCCACCTTCTCGCCCCCCGCTCCCCGCCCCCTTCCGTCCTCTCCCCGCCCCCTCCCTCCCACCCTCCCTCCCTCCGCCCCTCTCCCTCCCCCCGCGCCCCCCACGCCCCGGCCCTGGCGGCGTCGGCGGGGGGGCGGCGCGGGCCGGGGCGGCGCTGGAGCGCGCGGCGCGGGAGGCCGGCCCTCTGCGGCACGCGGCGGCCGAGGGGAGGGAGGGCTGGGACGCGCACCGGGCGGAGCGTGCCGGGCTCGCCGGGGGCCGCGGACGGCCGCAGGATGTCCTTCAAGGTGAGCGCGGGCTCCGGGAGGCCGGGCCGGGCGGCGGGGCCCGCAGGCGGGGGCGCCCCCGGTGCCGGCGGGCACGGGAGGAAGCGGCCGGGCCGGGGCGGCTCCTGTGGCTTGTGGTTGGGTCGTGTGGGCTTGGCTGGAAAGGCTTTAGAGACCCGGGGCTGCAGGTCAGGCGAGCTTGGCCGCGGGGCGGCGGGGACTGTGGCCGGTGCCAGGCAGGGGCGGGGAAGAAGCCCGGGTCCGCGCTGCCCCGCGGCCGCGCCTGGGAGGGAGCCGGGCTGCGGCGCCGCGTCCCCGCCTGGCGACCTCCTCGCGGATCGCCCGGCGCCGCCGCCGCCTCCCCGGCCGAGCAGTTTGGGACGCTGAAGCTGAGACCAGCGCAGAGTGCATGCAGCTCGGTTGACTACCAGGCTTCAGTGTCCAGAGGAGTCTTGTCTTAGTTTATTAAAGTCGTTCCGTTTAATCACTACAGTTTAGGATGAAAGTGAGGTTGATTTACCTTTATTGAAAGCTTTCAATAAAAATAATAGTTAAAACGTGTTGAGCACTTGAAACGTGCCCGACTCTGAATGAAGGGCGTCACAGTGCATCCTCTGGATTCTCAGGAAGACCCATGAGATGATACTTTCATGGTGGTTTTTTTTTTAAACAAGAAAACTAAAATATGGAGAAGTTAAAGAACTTCCCACAGTCTTGCAGCCAGTAAGTGAATGGCATTAAGATTGGAACCCTAGCATGTCTGGCTCCAAAGCCAGAGTAATCCTCTGTTTTCCAGTAGCTCATGTAAGCAGAGGAATGACGCCGTGAGAAGTGTGTGTTACAAAGATCTCTGGCTACAGTTTGGAGAAGAGAGTGGAGCTGGGAGACCAGTCAGGAGGATGTTGGGGTCATCTTGTTGAATGGTACTGGACTAGGGCACGAAGTGTCAAGGGTGGAAGGATGTAGACAAATGTGAGGGACTTCAAAAAATTTATATCTACAGAATTCAGTAATTGGTGTTATTCACTGAGTTAGGGAAGCCCAGAGAGGTTAAGATAAAACGTTTGATTTGGGACATGTAAAGTTGAAGGATCCATGGGAGTTCCAGTAGCCATGTCGATTAGACAGATGTACACACTCGGAGCTCAGGAGGCTGGCTGGTCTAGGCAGGAGAGAGAGATGAGATTTGGAGCGAGCAGTGGTAAGTGGTAATTGAACCGGTGGGAATGAATCTGATTGCCCAGTGAGACCTTGTAAAGGTAGAAAATAAGAGGACCCAGGACAGAATCTTGAAGAAGATCAAGACTTAAGAATGAGCAGAATAAGAGAAGCTCATTGAGAAAACTAAGGAGCAGCCACAGATGCCTGAGAACAATGAGAAGCGTGTGCTGTCGTTAGAGCCAAGAATCTCTAGTCTTTCAATGAAGATGGAGAGGGACTCGCAGTTGATTACCACAGAGGAATCAAACAAGCTAGGAATTGAAAAGGGTCCCTCTAACTTGGTAACAAAACAGCCACTGGTGATCTTGCTGAGAGCAGTTTCATTGACGTGTTGGGTTCATGAAGCCAGATTGCAATCGCTTGAAAAGAAAGTGAGTGGTATTCCGCCACACGCCCAGCTGGGTGAGCAGTGCGGGATGGGTTGCTGAGAGACCAAAGAAAAGACCCGGAGACAGCGAAGGAGACATGCGGGTTTATTGGGAGTTACTTACAGGGAAGGTCCAGTGGCGGCTGGCTGGACAGCAATGTGCATCCGCTACCGCCCCCTGAGAGAGGCTTGGTTAAGTAGGCAGAGAACAAAGGCTGCATGCTTGCCAAGGGCTGTCCTTGGTACGACCAGCATTCTCAGGAACAGTAGCTCACACGGAGGGCTCTGTGTCCCTGTAAGATGCGATGTTCTTTACTTGAGATAAGGGAGGATCCAGGCTAGCCAGGCCCTAGATTGTTACAGATCCCAGCAGCTGGGCGGCCTACCCAGAAGGGAGCCAGAAGGACACATGGTTGCAATGGGCCTGGGGGCTTTTGCTGAGCAGGCAAGGCCCAGGCCCTACAAGTGGAAATCACAGTGTAGAGAACTCTTTCAAAATATTCTGCGAAAAACAGTGTCTGCAGCAGGGATCCAGCCAAGCCAAGGGTTTGTTTGCTTGTAGAGACTTGAATGTCTTTAAATGATGATAGATATCTCAACAATAAAAAGACAACGCAGTTTTAAAATGGGCAAAGGATATGAATAGACATTTCTCCCAGGAAGATAAACACATGGCCAATTAGCTACTGAAAAGATGCTCAACATCATTATCCACCAGGGAACTGCAAATCAAAACCACAATGAGGAAGCTCCTTTCTGCTTGCTAGATGGGATGCTGCCCGATTCATGAATCACTGAAGAAGCCAGTTAGATGTTTAAATTAAAAAAAAAGAAAAAAACCGCCATGAGATACCACTTCACACCCACTAGGATGATTGTAATCAAGAAGACAGACAATGGCAAGTGTTGGCAAGGATGCGGAGAAATTGGAACCCTCATACATTGCTGGTAGGAATGTAAAATGATGCAACCAGATTAGAAAACAGTTTCTTCATTCTTCGAAAAGGTAAACATAGAGGTACCATATGACCCAGAAATTCCACTCCTAGGTGTATACCCAAGAGAAATGAAAACATCTGTTCACACAGAAACTACAACACAAATGTTCACAGCAGTATTATTCATAGTAGCCAAAAAAGTGGAAACAACCCTAGTGTCCATCAACTGATGATAACCAAAATGTGCTATGGATTAGCTTGGACTGCCATAGCGAAATCCCATAGACTGAAGCTTAAACAACAGGAAGTTATATCTCACAGTGCTGGAGACTGAGAAGTCCAAGATCAAGCTGCTGGCAAACTCGGTGTCTGGTGAGAGCCTTCTTTCTGGCTTGCAAGCAGCCCCCTTCTTGCTGTATCCTCAGTGAGGGAGAGAGGGAGACGTGGATCTCGTCTTTTCCTTATGAGGGCACTAACCACACCATGGGGGCTCGATCCTCGTGACCTCATCTAAACCTAATTACCTCCCAAAGGCCCCACTTCCTAATACCATCACATTGCGGGTTAGGACTTCAGCATGTGAATTTGGAGGGGCAGGACGCCAACGTTCAGTCTGTAATTTGGTGTATCTGTACGATGCAGTATCATTCAGCCGTGAAAAGGGGTGGAGCCCTGATATGTGCTGCAACACAGGTGAAGCTTGAAAACGTTATGCTAGGTGCAGGGGAGCCAGACACAAAAGGCCACGTGTTGTATGATTCCATTTATATGAAATGTCCAGAATAGGCATATTCATAGAGACAGAAGAATTAGGGGTTGGCAGCGGCTGGGGAAGAAGTGGGAGACGGCGAGTGATTTTTAATAGGTACGAGGTTTCTATTTGGGCTGAGGAAAACGTTCTGGAAAAATGGTGATGATTGTACAACCTTGAGAATACACTAAAAACCCCTGAATTACATGCTTTAAAAGGGTGAATTTTATAGTATGGAAATCATATCTCAAAAAAGTATTTTAGGGGCCAGCCCGGTGGAGCAGCGGTTAAGTGCGCACGTTCCGCTTCGGTGGCCTGGGGTTCGTCAGTTCGGATCCCGGGTGCAGACAGGGCACCACTTGGCAGACCATGCTGTGGGAGGCATCCCACATATAAAGTAGAGGAAGATGGGCATGGATGTTAGCTCAGGGCCAGTCTTCCTCAGCAAAAAGAGGAGGATTGGCAGCAGTTAGCTCAGGGCTAATCTTCCTCCAAAAAAAAAAAAGCATTTTAAAATGATGATAGGGAGTACTGAGAGGGCTTGGGGTACAGGGATGACTGAGCTAGGTGGTGAAGTGCTCCGGAATGGACATGGGCAGAGAGCTCCAGCAGAGCTCTCTTAGTTGTTGGGGTTAGCTAGACGGGTGGAGGAAAACGTGTTCCACTGGGGTAAGAGGACAGGAGGTGAGATTGAGCATGGACGTCAGTGTTTGTAAAGTGAAGGCCAGGGTGGGGTCAGAATTTGGGGTGTGCAGAAAGGAAGGTGCCCAAATTTTCAGTTAAGAAGGAAGAATGATCAGGAGGTGACGACTGCCTGGAGGTGAGGCAGAAGAAGCAGAGATTTGTACACCTGACTAGAGGGGCAGTGTCTGGAAGCCGGGTGAGGAGGGCCCAACCCCAACTGCTACCCAAGGTTTCTGTGGGAGAGGGGCCGGCCTCCGCCAGGGGTGGGTGCGGGGGAGCCTAGGCAGGGAGACAGAGGGGGCGCTCTGTGCTGGGTTAGGATGAAGAGGAGTTGATTTCCTGTGGAGTTCAGAAGGCGCAGAGGGGAGGCTCTGCCTGGGGCAGAGTCGCAGGCCAGCTCACCAAGCCCACACCAGGCCCAGCTAACATCATATCAGACATACTAAAATGTACCCGCAGCCTGTGACAATAATAGACTTCTCATTGCACATTTTTGGGAGCATTTTTATGATATTGCTTTTAAAATTATTTAGCCATGAAAAACTTTTGATTTACGTTTGTCCATGATTTTTCTACAATTCTCATATATAGTCAGTTATTCTTGTGTAGTGAGAAAATCAGACCTACAAATTATTTATGTGTCATCGTTATTTTATGAATACCAATTTTAGCAATAAAGTTGGTGAGATGTTACAATTTTGTAGGTATCAATTAAATATTCATTAGCTTTGATTTTGGAGCCATAGATTAACTGTTTCGTTTTCACAGGCCCCTGAAAGGCAGGCCCCAGACCCTGGGTCTCCAAAGCCTTTGTTAAAGAGGCCCAGCATTGCTGGCCGAGTCTGTCTGTGGGAGAATAAACAGAGCGTTGTAAATCACAGTTTAGCTTCCTCGTGACTCAGAGGCGTGCGAGGAGGGCTATTTGCTTGTGAACGTTGCCTCTACTTTTTGTCCTTCCTCCATTATACTGTCAGCAGTCTCTTCTCGCTGGTGTCACTTTGCCTCCAGCAAACTTCCTCTTTACAATTGGCAACCCCTAATTAGTTCCGGTTGGGAAGAGACGCATGTTTGTTAGAATTGTTTTTATGGTAAAAGCAAATTCTGAGTGCAGGTCTGAGCCTTTTTAGGAAATAAAGTTCATGGGTTTCATACATTGACTTTTGGCTTTATAACAGCTATTTCAACTACTCAGGACTTGTTCTTCGGGGCTGAGGTTGCCAAAAGGTTAACACAATTAGGGAGCTGGACTCTGAGACAGTGAGGGAGGTTACCTAATAGAGGAAACATAGCTAGATAAAGAACAGTACTTTCCTAAGCATATCTTACCCAAGCAGATAAAGCATCTCAAAACCGTGTTTCATCTTGGTGATTGAAACTGCTCCTGCCTCGGCCAGAAGTACAGGAACTTGGATGCTTCTTCCTTACCCCAAAAGTATATAAATTATCTCATAATCAACTCCAGTTCATCAACAGCTGAAGTTATTCTGCTGAGCCATAGGAAAATAAATTAGCAAAGTCATATATGTTTTTGAGTTAGCTTTATTGAAATACAGATCACATATCCTATAATTCACCCTTTTAAAGTATTTATTTCAGTGTTTCTTAGTATATTCACAGAGGTGTGCAACCATCAGCTCAATCAGTTTTAGAATATCTTAGTCATCCCCAAAAGAAACCACATACTCGTGTCAACCTACAAAAACAAACCAGTTTAAGAGGCACAGTGTTTCTTTGGGATCAAAGAATTGCAATTTGGGGAGCACAGATTCAGGTAAAAACCCAAATAGTGTTCCACTAGGGAGTAAAAGTCAGGGGCTTTTAAAGGTGAAGAAGGGAGGTTTTATTACAAAGAATTTTAATTGGAGGTGGAGGTGGAGAGCCAGTCTTGGCTAAGCATTGATTGACTGTTGATTCTATCTTCAGAAACTCCACAATCCTCAGTCCTTGTGATCAGGAGGCGAGTTCTCCTGCTGACTTCTCCAACAGTTGCTTGTAAAACAATTGCTATTTTTACCCAGTCCAGAGATTTGGCCCAGTCCAGTGTTCAAGACAGCAAGGCAGTTTCTCTAGAAAGGAAGCTCCAACTCCGTTTTAAAAATGGCTCCACTACAGTCAATTTTGACATTTCCCTTTTTGATCAAGATCTTTCTTTGAAAGCATCACTGATCGACTGTTAGAAAGCATTGCTGATCAACCATGAAACATCATTCATCCCTTGTTGCCAGGGAGAGGGGGCCTTACTCCCAGAAAGTCCTGTCCTACATGAGAGGGAAAGTGGTTCACTTAGGAGCCTTAGGGCACATTTGAGCAACAGGACTGCCAGAGCAAAGTCTTACTGTCTCAAGTTCCTTTAAGGGCAAACATTGTGTGTAGTTCCTCAAAGTTTCTCTGGTGAAGGCTCATAAGCCTTAGCAATCATTTTAAAGTGATGAGCGACCATTATCCGAGTGGTGTTTTTATAACACTGAGCAGTGCAAAAGAGACAAAGTTGTACAACAGTGAGAATTCTTATAATAATAAACAAAATGCTAAGTCCAAATTGGAGAATAGACCTGAACCAGGAGGCAACGCCTAAGGGTAGCCAGCCAAAGAGATCCAAGAAGTATGGGATGTCAGTGAGCACCGCATTTAACCATTCGGCTTGGGCTCAGATTCTGTCTAGTTCTTCCTTGACCTTGCCAGAGGTGTTTACCCAAGTTGGGCAAGAGGTATTTACAACAGCTACAAATGTTACCTCTTAAATCTCTGGAGGGTCAGTTGGTTAGGCAAGAAGTTCCAGACACTTAGCGCAGGGAATTAGGGAAATGACAGAGAGATTAGTAATTGTACTAAAGGTTTCTCTAGATTTGTGTACAGAAGGAGGATTCTGATGGCAAACCCAACAGTCAGAAAGATTTCCTTTTGTAATAGGCCGGGAGATGTGGGTAAGAGTATTGTCTTTCCAAGGAAGAGAGGGAGAAAATAAGGTAAGAAGCAACAGTGAGTGAAAGGTGTGCAGGCCTTGTCTGGCCATCTGGGGAAAGCTGCCTGCCTCGGATGTCGGCTACTTCTCTTCCTAGGCAATTTTATTTGGAGGCCTCCAGCATTCGTACAGGAACAGATGGCAGGTGGAGCCTTCTTTAGTTGTGCGAGGTATCTCCAAGGCTAAATGCCTTCTAGTTCTGCAGCAGTGTTGTTGGTCAGGAGCACTTGGTGAGGTCCTTTCCAATGGGGCTCAAGGGCTGTCTTCCTCTGATGATGCTTCCAGAATACTCAGTCATCAGGCTCTAGGCTGTGACCAACAGGATCCTTTAAATTGGAATCCAAGAAAGTTTCTTTAACCTGTTGATGATAGGCTTGAGGGTAAGACATTAGAGACTTTGAGTACCTGGTGATATTAGCATAAGACAACAAGGGATCAGCAGAAGGTTGTATACTAATACACATTGATCTGGTGATGACTATCTCGTGTGAAGTGAGTTATATTTTCCAAAGACAGTACTGGTAACAGTCACTGAGACCAAAGACAGTTTCAGGCCAGGGGAGTCCAGTCTACAGGTACATAACAAAACCTGAAAGATAATTAACAGGACCAGAATCTAGTATCTACAAAGATGTAAACATAATTTTTCTCTCTACAATTACCCTCAATTTTTTCCCAAAGATAATCAGTGTAAAACTGATTTATTTATATTAAAAACTTGGCCTGATTAAGTGAAAATAAGAATACTCACTGAGAGTTTCTGAATTCTGGAGGGATCAGATAGGGAGAAAAAGTCAATGTTTCATCTTCTTTCACAAGGGTATATCTTACCACAGTTGATAGCTTAAGAGAAAAACTTCTTTAAATCTGGAAAAACAAAACATTAGAACATCCTCCTTGGTTCGTGTAGTCTCGTGTAATTAATATTGTTCTTCATCTTTGGTTAGCAGTTTTATGAAGCCATCAGTGTCTCTCTTAAAGTCCTGTAATTTCTTATCCTAGTTCAGTTTTGTGATCGAAAAGCTTATCAGAGACCTGCATTCTAGAGTAAATGAGTTCTTTCCATGAATCTCTCTGAAGATGAACCATATTTGCAAAAGCGTCAAAGTAAATCAGTAACTGTCAGTACATGATAAAAGATTCAAAATGGCATGGGAAGAGATCAGATTACAATACAATTGACAAGTTAATTTGGTTATTTCTGTGACATACATTTTAAGATAGTGACTAGAATTATGACTGATAACATTGTATGAAGACATAATCATATTTTTAGGAATTTCGTATAATTTTTAGAACACATATTAATAACATACACACAAGGATATACATAAGGGAGGTTTAGCATCACTTATTTGACAGTGCTTCCCATGGAATTTAACATACCAAATAAACCTTATTAGTTTAATGTCTCCCTTTTTATAGGAAGACAACAGTCCTTGAGAAGTCCCATGGGCCCACTGGAAATTCTCAAAGTTACTTTCAGGTTAACAAAAAAGAGTTTTTTAGAATTTGAATTTTGGGAAGTTTGTCAAAAATATGAAAATATTTTAAAACTCTTGGCTAAATAGAATCAAAGGTTACTTTGAAACAATGCTGACTAATCCATTTAACCAGAGTGACAATAGAAGATGTTAAAGGCAAATAGAGTTAAATAGTTTTTGTTTTTTCTTCCCCGAAGCCCCAGTACATAGTTGTATATTCTAGTTGTAGGTCCTTCTAGTTTTTCTATGTGGGATGCCCCCACAGCATGGCTTGATGAGTAGTGCATAGGTCCACACCCAGGATCCAAACCAGCGAACCCTGGGCCACTGAAGCAGAGTGTGCAAACTTAACCTCTAGGCCACTGGGGTGGCCCTGAGTTAAACAATTACAAACAAAAACAGAAAACCTTAGCTGTCTTAATAGAGAGGTCTCAGCATTTTGGACCTAGGAAATTACTTTGATAAAACTTAAAATCTCTGCTTTTTAGGTGGACTACTCAAAAATAAAGAAAAAATTTTCATAGTCTCCTTATCAAGAGCAGACTAAAAGCCCAGGAAACCTTTTCCTTTTAAGAGAGAGAAAACTAAATTTTAATTTTACACCAACTTATTTTTGATATTAAAACTCCCCTACTTAGTTAAATTCATTTCAATCTTAGCCAACTTGACCATGCGTAAAACTCTTTTCTCAGGGTTCGTCTTACACAAACCTTTGCTAACTTTCTTTTTTTACACTTGGAATTATCCTTTAGTCTTTCCCATAACTGGTTTTACTTTAGGACAAATTTACTTTCTTAACAAATATATCTCCATGCCTTATACCTTCTCTTACTGAAAACATACATTTTCCCAGAGCAAAAAAATTTTTTTAATGTGGCACAAGATATGTTTACTAGTTGACCCAACATCCTTTAGTTTTTCTTATTGTAATTTTTCTGTAATAAGCCAAAAGTAGGTAAACCTATGTTTAGTAATGAATTCTAATATTTTATCTTATTTGAAAATGATGTAGATACTTAATGAATTTCTGTCATTTAACTTAATTTAGCAAAACTCTAAGGTTTCAAGTTACCAAAAGGTTTTAAAGTTATTTTTATTTATTTATTATTTTGAGTAAGATTAGCCCTGAGCTAACATCTGTGCCCATCTTCCTCTACTGTATATGTGGGACACCTGCCACAGCATGGCTTAACGAGCAGTGCATAGGTCTGCACCCAGGATCTGAACCGGCAAACCCTGGGCTGCCAAAGCGGAATGTGCACATTTAACCACTGCACCACTGGGCTGGCCCCTAAAGTTATTTTTAAAGTACATATACCATAACGTATAATTCTTGTTAAGAAGTTCACCCAGTATCTATCCAAAGAACTTGAAATCAGCAATTCAAAGAGACCCATGCACCCCTATGTTCATTGCAGCATTATTCACAGTAGCCAAGATGTGGAAGCAACCTAAGTGCCCATCGACTGATGATTGGATAAAGAAGACATGGTATATATATATACAATGGAATACTACTCAGCCATAAAAAAGGACAAAATCGTCCCATTCACAACAACATGGATGGACCTTGAGGATATTATGTTAAGCGAAATAAGCCAGACAGAGAAAGACAGTCTCTGTATGACTCCACTCATGTGAGGAAGATAAACAGACATGTGGACAAAGAGAACAGTTTAGTGGTTACCAGGGGAAAGGGAGGGGGTGGGGGCTGGGCACAAAGGGTGAAGTGGTGCACCTACAACATGACTGACAAACAATAATGTACAACTGAAATTTCACAAGGTTATAAACTATCATAACCTCAATAAAAAACAAAATAGGAAAAAAAGTTCACCCAAAACCTTTTTATTTACTTACATCTGTTTAGTTTACTTGTTCTCAACAATTATGTTTAGATTATCTACAAAAACTTCATGAGACATCAGACAAAGTTAGGCATCAAATTTTTTTTTTCTGCCAACTTTTCTAACAGAAATAACATGGATTTTTTGGCTTTTAATAGGTAGAACAAAAGCATTATATTTAATGTTGATTACCCTAAAGATATTCCTATTTTAATTAACCCACAAACTTAAATTAGCTTTAATAGTGAATAGTTTCCTTGATCACATGATCCTGAAATTCATTTGGGTTAGTTTCTGTTATTTTTTTGAGAGTACGCTCAATTTATGTAGCACTTATTTGTTTTTAAGCCAATCAAGCAGAGCTCTCATAAACTAGTCTTGGTAATACAATCCAGAGGTAGAAGATATCACATATTTATAACATACATATGTAGACACACACATAAACACACAGACATGCAAACAGAGATCTTATAGCCTCCACTTAAAAATTGTCCTTAAATTAGATTTTTGAGCAAGGGTGCTTCCTTAGCGGTCTGCAGCTCCAAAAGCTTCTTTCCCTCCACCTTTTCTCTCTTCAGCCTTAGGAATCAGGGATGGTCCAGATAAGAGTTCCCAGAGAGGTCACAAGACTTTTGAGAGAAAAGGGGAGGTTAGTTGCTTATCAAGGACTGACATACCCATCCAATTACATTATCCTTAGTTTGTTTCTCTCCCTCTGGGGACATAGTTTTATTTTAGCTTAGTGGGAGAAAGCCTAGGAAAAAAATGTCCTGTCAGGCTCTGAATATCAGCTTCCAGTTTGGCCCAATTTCTCATCATAAGTTACTAAATCCTTTCAAATATCTTGTCAGGTTTCAGCTGAGACAAACAGTAAATATTTCTGGCAGTATTAAGCAACTCCATTAAATTTTAATTTTAGTTCCCACTTGGCAGTTTACCAGAAAGTTTCTCAGAGTCTTTTTGACTCTTGGAGGGGCCCATTCGGCTTCAAGGGTAGATATGGGGTCTCTGTAAAGCCATTAACTTAATGGACTTTTGTGTATTTTTTTCTTTTAGTTTACTCCTTATATCTTAATTTTTTATTAGCTGTTTGCAATGAAACCTTCTATAAGGCTATTTTGGAATTTTGAAGTCTTTGCTTTTCAGCGTACTTCTTAAATGACTATAACTAATTGGAATGTTCCTTCTAATGGTCAGTGTAACTCCCTGGAGGGTGGCAGCAGTGTGGTAGGACCCTAGCTGCAAATGGGGTGTAACCCACATTTCTGTCTGACCACATTTTGGGCCCCTAACCTGAAGATTACCAAGCCAAGCTCTCAGCAAATGAAACAAGGTCAGTAAGATTTTCCTGTTCTTTGCAATATTTACAGCTTCCAGGATTGTAGTTTTTAAGTAGGTGTGCCAGAAGGTGGTGCACTTGATTCTTTGGGAATTAAAGATCTTATTTCTGCTCTTAAATTCACGGTTCTCAAATCTAGTGTCCAAAAAGGCAAGTTTGGAAGCTCAAAAGAGTCCTAAAGGGGCCACTGTGATTTTAAATCATTGTTAGTATTATCAGTGACCGAGACAAAAATTTATAAGAGGAAGGACTGTAGTTCTTCAATATAAACCCAGCTGGAGTTCCCAAGGGAAGAACTTCTCAGGAACTTATGGAAGATGAAACTCCCATGTTAAAGCTCAGTCGGACGCAGAGATGCCAGTTGCAAGCCTCAGACTCTTACCTGTGTTTCTGACCCACTGGCTGTAGCTATTTGGACAAACAAAACAAAAGGTGGAATTTGAGTACTCACAGGTGGGGGATAAGCCCTCAGACAGCGTAGCTGGCTCAAACAGAGAAGCCCTTCCAGGTGGCAGTAGTTATGAGCTGCCATAAGGTGGCCCAAGCAGGGAAACTCTTTCAGATGGAAATAGCCATGCGCTGGCTTTGAGACAATTGTCTCCTGGTCAATTAACTCCAAATTGGGCTGTTGCCCCCAGAAGCCCCCAGAATGGCAAAGACCTCAACCAAAAGGAGGGGAGGAGATCAGAATCTGAGGGGACTCGTGATTGGAAGAGTCAGGGGTTTGTGCAAGTGGTGAGCACACAAGGGAACTCATGCTGGTACTGAACCTGGCGTCCGCCAGTCCGCAAAGTTGAGATTGCTTCCGATCCCACTTCTGACACCATATGTTAACCTACAGAAACAAACCAGTTTAAGAAGCAAAGCGTTTATTTGTGATCAAAGACAGGCAAAGAAAGGAGGTTGTATTCTAAAGAGTTTTAATTGGAGATGGAGACAGAGAGCTAGTCTTGGCTAAACATTGATTGACTATTGATTCTGTCTTCAGAAAGTCCGCAGACATCAGTCTTTGTGATCAGAATGTCCATTTTCCTGCTGACTTCTTAAACAATTGCTTGTAAAACCATTGCGGTTTTGGCCCAGTCCACAGGTTTGGCCCAGTCCAAGGTTCAAGATGATAAGGCAGTTTCTCTGGACAGGCAGCTCCAACTCCATTTTAAAATGGCTCCAGTGAAGTCAGTTTTGATGCGCATTATCAGTCACTCTGTTCTCCCAAACATCCCGGCTTCAGATAACTGCTGATCTACCTTCTGTCTCCATAGATTTGCCTATTCTGGACATACGTGTGTTAAACAGAGTTTAAACATTGTCTTGCGTTCTGACTTGGGAAATGCCAGTGTTTTATGGGCCTACCTTCAAGGCAGGATGCCTGGGGCAAATGGCTTACTTTTTCTCTTCAGTTTCCTCTCACTTACCTAAGTGTAATGATACGGACAACACAGGGTTAACGCTTATTTAACGTTCATGAAGCATTCTGAAAATTTGAAATACTTAGCACAAAGTGGGACAATGGATTCGTCTATAGCCAGTGACATCTCGAAAACATCCTTCTGCCATGGCTTCTGAATCCATCATTATATCCCTATTTAATGTGGCCTCTAGCATCAAAGAAATTCATTATTGAACAAAGCAAATGTTCTCTTGATTGAGTTAATAATACACAATTGAAATCCACATTATTCCAAACTCTTTTTAAAATCATTAGTTTAAATCTCTACCCCCGTTAGCTTTTAATCAGAGTTTCAGTTCTGTACAAGTAACAGTTTCCCTTCTGTTTCCTCTCCCCTTCCTTCTTGTACTTAATTTCTGATAGTGTGCCAATGAGCAGTGTGTTAGCCAAAATTCTGGCAGTAAAGGGAGTGGGGAGAGAAGAAAATATGGTATTTTTGGAAGTTTATGCTCAGATTTTCTTATAGGGTATAAGATAGAAGATCTCAGATGCTGGACCCAAAAAGAGTTGGGTTTGAATCCTGAGTCTGTTACATCCTAGCTGTGTGGCCTTAAATAATTCACTTCTATGCCTCATTTTCCTCATCTTAAAAATGAGAATAATAATAACACCTACCTCATGGGGTTGTTTTGGTAATAAAATGCATTTGAGCAGTAAAAGTGCTTAGCACACTGCCTGATACAGAGCCAGATCTCAGTGTAGGTCATGATAGCTGTTACTCATAGTATAACCGTCGGGCCTGAGGGCGGCTCACTGAACTTGTTGGAGAGATCAGAAAAATCAAGAAAGAGGTTAAATAGTAATAGCATGATTGGTAAAGTGCTTTATAATTTGTGTAAACCATTTCTACATGCCCCTTCTCCTTCAGTGCTAAAGGGCTTGTTGCCCCCTTTCCACTCCACAGCGTTTATGATGACGTGCATATTGTTCCCAGAGGAGGTTTGGAAGTTATCCAGGCAAAGTGATGTGTATAGACCCCATAGAAACGGAAAGTTGGGGGACTTTCCATCTTGGCAGAAAAGGAACTTGGAATGACGACAGTAAGGAGGTCATTGGGGTCAGCACTGCCTTATTCCTTGCCGTCTACAGGAGAATTCTGCAGGAGGCAGAACAGTATGGTGGCTAAAAGGCCCCCTCAGGCACCAGCCTGCCAGGGGCTGAAGCCTGCCTTGTCGCTTCTCACTGGCTCCTCTGTGTAGTGAGATAGTAACAGTGCCCACTTCACTGAGCCATGCCCCGGAGGCCCTTGAAACTCGGCATGTTCAAAGGTGAATTCAGCCTTTTTTTCCCAAAACCTTTCCCTCACAGGGTATTTTTGACTTCTAGGAATGGCACCAAATCAACTAGGCACTCAAACCAGAAACCTGGAGTCGGTCTAGATTCCTTCTCCCTCCTCTCCTGCACACACAGTCGCAGGCCAAAACTGTTCAGTTTGGGTCCTTAAAACTTCTCCCAGCTGTCTCATCCTGCCACGCTCACTTTTGTTGCCTCCCTCGGGCCCTCACTGCCTGTTGCCCAGTCTGCGTCACAGCCTCCTGAGCCTTGTTGACACCAGTTTCCATCTGGCTCCAGTCCTCAGTTCATTCTGAGGCTGCCACAGGAGCCTTCCTGAAACGCAAAACCGACAGTCTCTCCTCACCTTAAAACCCGTCCTTGACTCCCCAGTGCCTGCCAGGATCGGGCACAAACTCTGTAGCATGGCACAGCAGAGCCTTCAGGATCTGGCCCTGGCTGCTTACTCTGCAGCATCTCTTGGCTCTCGCCCTCACACCCCTTCACTGCAGCCCACCCTTGGTGGAGACGGTTCCCACACGCTGTGACGAGCCTCCATGTTTTAGCTTCACCACCCCGTCAGCCTGCGATGCTCGTCACTCAGGCCAATACTCATCTTTCAGAACTCTTCTCAAGAATTCCTTCTCTTTGAAACCGTTCCTGGCCACCTTCCTCAGGTAGAATTGACCATTCTCTGCTCTCACAAGTCTGCATTTCCTACCCTAGCACCTGTAATAACATCTGATGCCTGTTGACATGGCTTATTTTCCTGCTGGGCCATAAAGCCATTGTGAGCAGGAATCAAGGTTGACTCGTACATCTAGGCCTAGCCCCTGGCCAGTGCCACTGTCCCAGCACATGCTAGTGACCAAGTAAATAAATTCGCCTGGACAAGTATTTTTTTTTTTTTTTTTTTTAGATTGGCACCTAGGCTAACAACTGTTGCCAATTTTTTTTTTCTGCTTTATTTCCCAAACCCACCCCCCACCCCCCCACCCCCCCGCCCCGGTACATAGTTATATATCTTAGTTGCAGGTCCTTCTAGTTGTGGGATGTGGGACACCGCCTCAACGTGGCCTGAGGAGCAGTGCCATGTCCGCGCCCAGGATCCAAACCCTGGGCCGCCGCAGCGGAGCGCACTAACTTAACCCCTCGGCCACGGAGCCGGCCCCTGGACGAGTATTTTAAAAAGGTGTGAGGGCTGTGCATGTATAGCTAGATTTCTTGAGTATTTACTGTCAAAGAGCATTTACGTGTATTATCTCATTTAATCCTCCAAGAACATGTGCATGAAGTACTGTTATTATTGTTCCCATTTTGCTGAGGCAGAGAGATGTTAAATAACCTGCCCAAGGCCACAGAGCCGGGAGGTAGCAGGGTCGGGACTTAAACTCAGCTCGCTCCTGCCCCAAATCACCTGCTCCTGTCATGCGTCCCCCTCCCAGGAAAGCAAGCCCCTGAGGGAAAATGAAATATTCACAACTTTTCACAAAGCTCAGTTTCTAGAACCTTATAGGAAACCAGGATTTCTAGCCTGAGCAGGAGAGGAGTCCCAAGGCCATCCTAAAGGCAGGAGCGGCTCTTGGTTGAGGCCTCGTTATGACAGTAGACGCTTGCGGTTTGCAGATGGTTTTTGAAAGGTTTTGGGAGTTAAAGTAAAACAACAAAATCACTGAAAACAATTTATAATGTATTACTTTCAAGTTTTTATGTTTCAGGAAAAACCACCAGAGCAGTTCGTGGTGCATATTAATTTCTCTTCCTAATTCTCCCTCGCAGACCTCATTTTGGCCTTGAGCAATCTCTTTACTAAAAGGGCGTTTTTTGGTGATTCATTATGCAAGTCAAAGCTGTCTTGCCTTTGTTTCACCCAGTTACTAACAACTGCAACGTTAGACCCAGCCTGGTGCAAAAGCCACACACGCTGGGTGTGGACCGCACCATGGCAGTTTGGCTGCAACGTCCCTGGGACAGTAAAATATATACCCTCATGGACAGCAAATTGTTCATCTGGAATTTGAGGTGATTTTTTTTCCTCCTAACTGAGCCAGAAAACTATTCAAACTGTGTTTGTAATGTGCAAAACTCCCTGTTTTGCCATGTTCTCATCCAAGAATGCACAAGAAGACACAGTTGTGTATGAGCTGAAGGGCTTCTGAAATGAAATCCTTGCACCAATAAATGTCACCATCACTCTCCTGTCACTGTGCTTTCATTTTAGATGGCTCTGTGGAGTAGCTGAAATTGTTGATCTTTCTTTTTAACTTTGCGTAGGTAAGTTAGGTATTGTACTTAATACCTTATCAATGTACTTAAAAGACATAGTGTGTAAAAGGCCTTTTGGGTCAAATAGGTGTTCTAAGCCCACCCAAAAAAAGTGTTTTTGTCAAACACTTTAAATACTAGAAAATTTCCTGAGACCGGCAGAATTCTTTATTAGTATCAATACTACTCTGAATTTAATTTTGCCTATTGATTCTAACTTTGTAAAGAAAAGTAGATAGAGGGAAGAGAACTAGCATTTGTAGGCATTTGTGGCGTGTTGGGCACGTGTTAGCCAATTAACCTACATCATTTGATCCTTACTGGAAACTTCAAGGCAGGTAATGTGGTCTCCGTCTAAACCACAGGACACCGAGACTCAGTGGGCCAAGTCACCTGTGCAGGGCTGGGGATGAAACCCAGAGCTGTCTGTGTCCAGAAGCCGTCTTCCCCCCTCCGCCAGGCACTGTGCTCTGCAGCTCCAGGTCGACTGGTTTTAGAGAAGGAAGGTGCGCTGCAGTCCTCTCTGCCACTCTCTTTTTGGAGAACTGTTTTCCAGTTCTCTTCCTCCCATAGATATGGTTCCAGCATTAACTTTGCGGCTTTCAGATGACCCAGCAGTGGCATGAAGGATCCATACAAGGACATGGAACAGCATTTTCTGCCCAGAGTTCCTTGTTCTCAACTGACACCTCTGGCAAGTTCCAGCTGAAGCAAAGAGAGTTCAGTGGCGGGAAAGTGAGGTGTTTACCCAGACAGCTGGAATCAGGTAGAAGGTGCTGGGGCACAGAGAAGGGACAGTAAACTCCTTCGGGAGGTCAGAATTGGGAGAGATGTACCGCTGCTGAGAGGTGAAGTGAGATTTGAGAACATTTCAGGGAGAAAATAGCCTTTAAGCAGAGCCTTGGCCTTGAAGGATGGGGGAAAGTCATTTCAAGCAAACAGGAAACTGTGAACAAAGACGCAGAGGCAGGAGAGTGAGGGCGCTGGTGGGAAATAGGACTCACAGTGCTGTGTTATCGACAGCATTGCTCTGCAGCGCACCGCGTGGCTCAGGTGTCTGGTGTGAGACAGTGCATCCCATGGCCAAGCGTATTGCAGTCATCTATTGCTGAAGGAGCCATCTTTCAAAGGATGGGACACGTGGAAATTCCACCTTTGAATGGGATTGCAGGTTTGTGTAGAAGTGGTCATGTTGACTAACGTCAATGTTAAGATCCTGTTTCATTTTGTTCTGCAGAAGGAAACTCCGCTTGCCAACGCCGCGTTCTGGGCAGCGAGGAGAGGCAACCTGGCCCTGCTTCGGCTGTTGTTGAACAGCGGCCGGGTGGACGTCGACTGCAGGGACAGTGTACGGACGGGCTCGCTCGGCAGCCGCGGGCCAGGAGCATGCCCCTTCCCCTGTTGGCATGAGAGTTCCTCACGAATGCATGTTTCTTTACAATGCTTACCTACTTTTTTTTTTTTTTTTTAAAGATTTTATTTTTTCCTTTTTCTCCCCAAAGCCCCCAGTACATAGTTGTATATTCTTCGTTGTGGGTTCTTCTAGTTGTGGTATGTGGGACGCTGCCTCAGCGTGGTTTGATGAGCAGTGCCATGTCCGCGCCCAGGATTCGAACCAACGAAACACTGGGCCGCCTGCAGTGGAGCGCGCGAACTTAACCACTTGGCCACGGGGCCAGCCCCTTACCTACTTTTTCATGTATTTGCTAGCTTGATCCTTTTCAAAAAGTCCAGGGTGACATGGTGAACTTCAAAAGACATTAGGGGAAAAGTCAACCTCAAGCCAGATAACATCCATACAGCTTTGCTGTCTGATACTATAGCCACTAGTCATGGATGGCCCTTCGATTATTCATTTAGCCCTCACACCAACTCTATGAGGTAGCTTCTATTATCATCTCCATTGCAGAAATGAGTGACTTGCCCAAGGTCACCAAGCTGGTAAACCCAGGCAGTCGGGTTCCGGGGTTCACACCACTAACCCTTGGGTGAAACTGCCTCTCGATAAGTGGAGATCATGGTTGTTGCTTTTCTGTCCAAACCAGACATGTCACTTTCCTCAAACCTGCGCTTCGTGCCTCCTGGTCTCCCACCCCAGTGCTTGGCACCTTCACCCACCCAGGATGGAGACCCCACAGTCATGCTGGACACCCACCTCCCTTCCCTGCCCTCTTACTCCCACACTCCATTTGTCACCAGGTCTCATCAATCTGATGCCCTGACTAGTTCTCTAATCCAGTGGCCCTCAACCAGGGGCCATTTCATCTGCTAGGGGACATCGGGCAGTGTCTGGAGACATTTTTAGTTGTCCATCTTGGGGAGGCAGGGCCAGGGACGTTGCTAAACGTCCTCACCACACAGCCGGCCCCAGATGTCAGCAGTGTGAGGTTGAGAAACCCTGCTCTGTTCATGCCCTGAGCCCCACCCGGTCACTGCAAGTCTCCTCACTGCTCTGAGCTTACCTCTACAGGTTAAAAAAAAATCAAAGAACGGCAAGAAAAAAGACGTTGGGGGAAACCACTACCTACATAAAACGACGGCCATGCTAGGGAAAGAGGCGCTTCGCTGGGAGTCAGAGTCGGCACATTGCCAGCAGGAAAGGGCGTTTAGTCAGGGAATTCAAACCGACTCGTCCTGTGAAAAGCTGGAGATAGTGTAGGGCAGAAGTGGGCTGCGGTGGAGGTGGGAGTTGTGTTTTCTACAAGGATGAGAGAACTGAGAAAGGAGCCTCCACTCAGCCTCTCCTCCTTTCCTTACCTTTGCAAACAGCAATACACCAATTGGCAATTAAGGGGAACTAAAAATAGATACTACCGCCCACTTGCAGGCATTGCTTTGAGAGCCCTTCCCTCCCCAGCTAGAGGCAATGGTTTCGCTGTACTAGTGGGACTTCATGTCTCTGGGGACAAGGAGGACCTCAGATAGAGTAGAGATGTTTTGATTTTAGGATTTAAATAAAAACGTTTTTCAAAGGAGCCTTATTTTCCTGAAAACAAGATGTGCCATTTCCAGCTTTTATTGCACAAATTTGGTAATTGAGATCAGCCGCCAGACAGAGTGAGCTGTCGCCCACTGGGGGCATCAGTGCAGAGTACCTTGCGTTTGCACCTGCACATCTGCTCCTCCCTTCTCCAGCTTGCACCGTGGCCCACCGTGTGAACTGTAGGGCCTACCCTGGATGGACTGACTTCCCTCTGGCCTCCAGTTGGGTTTAGCCAATGGCAGCATTGGTAGAAATCAGAGAATGAGAGGACAGGAATTTTTAGGAGCCCAGTGAGCGCCCCTATTCTGTTCTGGTAGCCGTGCCCTCACTCTGTGTGTCCTGGGAGCCACTGCCTTCCCCCCATGCCTTCCGGCTTGGGCTGACGCTGGAGCCCCACTGTTACCAGCTCCCAGTCTTACACTGTTCTTTGTAGTTTCACTACACCTGGGGCACAGCTTTAGGAATAGTCTCTTTATTAAACATCCTTCCAGTCATCCCCGTTTGAATGTACCATCTGTTCCTCAGGACGCAGGCTGATGTGGAGTCTTGGGCATCTGTGAACTAGTCTTGGGTCTTACTGGGCAGCATGGCCACGCTGGGGAAGACTGGAGTAGGAATGCCAGTTTTCATTGTGGCTTCATTCACTGCCACATTGATGACCCCCTTGCCCCTTTTTCTTGAAGTTGTCGCCCTTTTCAGACACCCCTGTGACCCTCTCCTGACTTCCAGCTTCCCAGGGCCACTGACGCTGCCACACACATCCTGCCCACCCCACCCCAGACAGCACCCATCCTTCCAACTTTTCCAGCGTGCTTTCTCTCTCACAAGTCAGTTGTCCTTTACCACCTCCTTTTCCCTCAGAGCTGACATTCTGTCTCTGTCTGTCTGCTGGGTGACCGGTAGCTATTTTGATAAAAAATTTTCTTCTATGAACGGTTACTAATATGTTTATAGGTTAACATATTTGTTTAAAACAAAAAGTCATTTTATCAGGAGCTTTCTGGAGAAATGACTCCTTACCCAAAGGAGCAAGTGTAAATGATGGCAATTCAGACAGCTCATTTGTTTTGAAATGACCTCTGAGATTAGTGGTGACAGAGGCAGGGGGCTGTCTGGGAACAGCGCAGGCCTTTGTTCCCTCGAAGTCTCACCAGGTGGATTTCTGCCTCCTCCACGTGCCACCTGGACGCCAAGTGTGCGTGCCAGGATGGTTTCTTCTGGCGGCGAATGACTCTTGGCTAGCACTGCCCTCGATAATAGGGTCAAGTCTCAGGATCACCCAGGACACCTGTGAGAGCTGTTAGACTGCAAGGAGAGGCGGGGGCTTCCACGGGAGCCACTCCCAACCTCGGGTGTTACCATGTCCAAACTCTTGCAACAAATAGCATTGTAAAGAACAAATACATTATCTCCAGGCCACCCACTGTATGGCAGAGCTCTGATTGGCTAACCCTCATTCATCTTCCATTCCTAGATTGATGCTGTCTTCGCATGATGTGTACATTTTTTGCTTTGCTCATCTCTCTGACACACATTTGCCACAAAGATGTGTGATGGCAGGGTTCTTTAGGCTTTTTAGATGTATGAGTTACGTATTTCACTATCTTGTTTGTTGTGGTCTTCACTACATTTATATCCATTATATCCTCTAGTGAGAATCAACTGGTTCTTTTTTTGTTTGTTTTTTGGTAGGGAAGATTGGCCCTGAGCTAACACCCGTTGCCAATCTTCTTCTTTTCTTTCTTTCTTTTTTTTCTTTTTTGCTTGAAGAAGAGTGGCCCTGACGCCACCACAGCATGGCTTGATGAGTGGGGTAGGTCTGCACCCAGGATCTGAACCCAGGACTCCAAGGGGAGTGTGCTGAACTTAACCACTATGCCACTGGGCCTGCCCCTAGAATCAGCTAGTTTTTAAAAGATACATTTTAACATCAGGCAATGAAATGAGGTAAACTTAATCTTTAGAGAATTAAAATCAATCCAGCTAATAGGTTTTGCATATAAAGGAAGTACTTTTGTGTAGCTTAATGCATCGACACCACTTCTTTATCCTCTTTCTCTTTTGTCCCAGCTTCTGACTTTTTCTCAATTGACCATGATGTAGAATTGAAATACAATCTGTAAAGAAACATTTGTTTCATTCATCTTTCCTTACTTTAAAACAGATGAGCCTAAGACTTTTTATTTTCTTTTTTAAATATCCAAATTAAGTGCTCTGTGCTTCCTCTGGCTCATCATAGATTTGTATTTTGAGACCAGTGGACCCGTGGTAAGAAAATTTTCTCACCTCTCATGTAGAGGGTACATTCATAGCTTATCTTTTCAGCCTGGCTTTAAATTAAACAGTCTTCTGTCCACATTCTAAATACCAATTTTCTCACATTCAGGAACTTAGTAATACCAAGCTTGCCACAAAAAATTCCACAAATTTTTGAGGTTTTTTTTTTTTTTGCAGGGAAGGATTCGCCCTGAGCTCAACGTCTGTTGCCATGTTCTTGTTTTTCCTCCCCAAAGCCCCAGTACACGGTTGCATATCCTAGTTGTAAGTCCTTCTAGTTCTTCTATGTGAGCTGCCACCACAGCATGGCAACCAGCAGACGGGTGATGTGGTTCCACAACCGGGAGAGGAACCCGGGCCGCTGAAGCAGTGACAGCGCCAAACTTGAACCACTAGGCCACCGGGGTGGCTCTACCTGTACTTTTCATATATAGTAATGAGGACTTTCCCCAAACTGTCTTTGTCATTCACAAAAGTCAACAGAAGCTGGATGACAACTAGTATTTACTGAACCGTCATAATATTTTAATATCTAACACTCAATTAATATCTAACGTTACTGTGCTAAGCACATTGCCTGAATTATCTTTTTCTCATTTAGTTTAATTGCGCAGGTACTTTTATTATTCCCCAATTTTGCAGATGAGGAGAATGAGCCTTTGAGAGCTTAGATAACTAGCCCAAGATCAGTGTCAGTGACCACTCAGCTGTACTGCCCTCTACAAATCCCACAGATGTAAGAAACAGGAGGCTTCTAAGTGTTACTCATCCTCCATACCTAGTGAGCCCTCATGTGCAGAACCGTCCGTCTCTTGTCATCCACTCCTGAAAGGCAGCTTGCTGCATATGCAGAGGTGGTGGTTCAGATTACAATTTCAAGCCCTTGGAACCAACTGTAAATTAAACTGCAAAGTCCGCTTGAATTGGAAGGGTCCATAGGAGATGGTACGGCTCAGGTCCTTGGATCTTAGAGCTGGAAGAGACCTTGGTGATCATCCTGTTCAGCCCCTCACTTTAAAGATGAAGTCAGTGAGCCCTGAGAATTGTAAGCAGCCTGCCCCAGGTTACACTGTTGGTTGATGACAGAGGTGGACTTGACCCCAGGGCTCTTGACTCCTCTATCGTCTTTGATTTCTTCGAGGTGCCTTTCATCTTTACCCAAATCAGTGTGAAGATAGACTTTGAAACTTAGAAAACCAGCTGGTAGCACTTATCTCGTTTTTTGCATTAATAACTGTTTTGGCTCAGGAATCATTTAATATGAATCATAAAGTGAGACCATTAAATAGCTGCTGCCTTAAAATGCAGCGACTGTGGTTTGCTTGGCCTGCATTTCTGAAGGTAATAGAAGTAAGTGAAACTTTGAACCGAAAATTCCAGCCTCAGCAATTTGTTGCTTTGCTTTTTCCCGTATAGTCTGCATTATAAGATTACTCATGAGACACGTTTATTTCTGGGGGGAATTTTGTGCTTGGCTGTGTCCTGAGTGGAGCTGACATCTGTGCAGCCTCTTCTCCAGGATTCTTCTGACGTACGATGGCCTAATGTTCTGTCTGTCCTCCATCCAGCATGGCACCACGCTCCTCATGGTTGCCTCCTACGCTGGTCACATAGACTGTGTGAAGGAACTGGTTCTGCAAGGAGCAGACATCAATCTCCAGAGAGAGGTAGGTCAGGTTTCACTCTTGAATAAGAATGACCCAGGTGACAGAGATTCAACATTCTCACAATAGTGAATTCGTAAGGAAGACAAGCGTAATCATGCTTTTTTCCTACTTAACATTAAAGCCCAGATTGCAGACTTTATTGTGCCTAAAATAAGGCCCAGGAATGGACCATTGGTTGTACTTGAGTTGAATGTATCTTCTCAAGCATGTGTTGCTGTCTGAGGTAACCAAACCTCTAACCACATTCCTTAAACACGCATACGTTTCATCCCAAGCTTGAATCAGTTCTTCCTTCTTCCCTTGGGAGAAGTGCTGTAGAACTTACAGGATTTTCCTGGAGATCATTATATTTTTAGAAGGTGGGTCACCAGCCTGTTCTTAATGAGGCTCACTTGCTAGACTCTCTCAGCCATCCTCACCAAACCGTGTGTTCAGAGGACTTCTCTGACTGGCCGTGCATTAAATAAGGTCCCCCCAAAAAAGCCACGTAGTGAACATTGGACTGAAATGTGAGCATGTCCCCACACTTCCTTCAAGGGCAATCTCGGGAGTTTGGTCTGGCCCGGGGACCCATTCTTGGTCCATGTAGAGGAGCAGTTGGAGGCTGGGACATTTTGACATGCTTTGGGACGTGGGTCTGAGGAGGCTCCATGTGTTTCTGAGCCGAGCTAGGGCCTGGTGAATTAAGCTTCGTGGAGACACATCCACAGATCATCCCTAGGGTCAGTCTGACCTCTCGGTCTGCACTGACTCAGACCCAAGAGGGGCATCCTCAGGCAAGCTTCGAACTAGACTGGAGCTCTTAATTTTCCTTGATCCACTCTTATCCGAGGGCTTGCCCTGCACTTGCTGTTTCAGAAAGGATGATTCCTCAATCAAACTTTCCTCAACCAGTATACCCATCTTCCAGGCTGGACCGCCACTGCTGAGTGGAGCAAATTAAGACTCACCAGGTCTAAGGGCTGGATGTTCCACAGGGCATCTAGAAATCCCTTCCATCTCGCCCCTGGGTGTCACCTTGGCCATGGCCCATGGAAGAGGGACACTTGACAGATAGAATGTGGAGTCTGATTCTCTGTAGTCCTGGATCGGCAAGCGTGGTCTGTTGAGAGGAGCGGTATAAACTACAGCAAATCTGATCAATCTCACAGACTTCTGCGCAGTTTCCATGACACTGGGTCATTGTTTTAGGTTATTTTCATTTCAGCAGCTAATTTCCCTCTGGGAGGAACATGTTTGGACCCATTTAGTATTATAGTTTAAAATTGCCTTAATCTTTTTATTTTTCCTCTCTGCTTTACAGTCTTTGTTTATTATAACTTTAAAGAAAAGACAGATTTTTCTCTGATACAAACACTATGATCCAGATCTGCTTAGTCAAAAACCTTTATCCTGGAGGGTAAGTTCAACATGCACAGAAATCTCTTCAGAACAATTGAGAAAAGCTGAGAGAAGAAGAGAAACAGTTGTTTCATCTCCAGCCAATATATGGTTTTGGTGATTTTATATTTATCTGTTTGGTTCCAATTGCTCAGCTTAGGTTCTTGGAGATGAAAACAGTTGTGTGTTGAACTCAGTGGCCCTTGAGGACTTACCAAAATGTGCCCAATTTATGTCTCAAATGATGATGCTCTGTCAGTTCCCAGTGGCCCCCTGAATTTCCTGAGCCCGTGCAGGTCTTGGGTGATAGAGCTGCTAAGCCAAAGAGAGGCCACAACCTCACCTTGTCTGTTTTGGAAGCAGAGTCCCCAGCAGTGCTGTGGGACTTGCTCATGCAGCAGACTTCTACCGGGTTCATTCTTAATCCATTTTACAATATCAGAATACTTGTTTTCTGAAAAAGTACCTGCCATTGTTTACTTAGGTTGGCTATCTAGACACAAGGAACTTGCTAGAAGACAAACTGGGAGCTAATGGTCCTGAAAGACCGTTGCTCTAGAGAACCAGCAGTGTTGGCTGAGTGCAGCTCTCAGGCATGGGAGCTGCATGTGCAGTTGTCCTGAAGCACTGGGGTTCGGTAGTAAAGTGCGTGCACATAAGACCTTTATTCATGTTCCAGACTGACATCTAGCTCCTCTTGTCTACAGATTGCTGCGTTCATGTGCACAATGATTAATAGTATATGTGTGTGTTCCAAGTTGACTCAAAAGCTTATTGAAAAATGAATCCTTCCTCTTACTGAAGAAACAATTCCTAGAAATGACCCCTGGTAGTCTCTAAAATTTAATGTCTATTAAGAAGATGAAAGTTTTCCTCTTCTAACTCAGTTTCTTCGACTAGACATGGTTACATCTTAAGGTTTTTGGAACCCAGAGTCCTCCACTGTAAGAAAGCAATGAGGGTGCTTCCTACTCATTTCTGTGGGAACCAAGGAGAGGATCACTCCTGCATTGCAGGCAGGAAGGCTCTGGGAATGGTCACGTCATCTGTGCCTTCCTGGGGCAGAGCCTCGCAGGGGGCGTGAACTGGGAAGGTGTTATCATTCGTTCTGCCACAGTGGTGGACCTCATTGCTCCCTGTCACACACACACCCTTAAGAACAAGCTTCAGAGTGATTAGTAATCCTCAGGACATGCTCTTCCTGGCTTCTCACACCTGGGCAAGAACCCGCCACTAACATTTCCGGGTAAGCTGTAGAAAGAGGATTTTCTCTTCACTGTGCCTGGGAAAGGAGAATGTTAGCTTCATCTGTGCTCAAAGCACTGGAGTGAACAGCATCTTCAGATGGGAAATACATATTGCTCACAAGAGTGGTATGGTGATTTTGCCCATCTTAAATAATGATTTGGGTACCAATCTTTGAGTAAACTTGTAAAAATGGCTGGGAAGAAAGGATGCTAAAAATTGTGTCTCAGAATGTCATTGATCAGTTTAAAATTTGAAATCAAGCTCTTTTTTGTTAATATGAGCTATTTTGAGGATATTTTGAGGCCAGTTGAGTGAAAATAGATTCTTTCTTGCACTGGTAGCCTTCTCCTCTGGGGCACTAAATTCTGTAACCGGAGCTCTACCACAGTTCTTCCCTCTGTTAATGAATGCCAGTGTTTCCCAGACAAGATGCCAAGCATATTAGTTTCCTGTGGCTGCTGTAACAAATTACCACCACTAGATTTGCTTAAAACAACAGAAAGGTGTACTCTCACAGTTCTGGAGGCCAGAAAATTTGAGCTGCCCACAGGGTGGTACTCCTTCTGGAAGCTTTCCAGCTTTACCTCCTCCAGCTTCTGGCAGCTCTGGGCATTCCTTGACTTGTGGCCCCGTCGCTCTCATCCCTGCCTCCGTGGTGACATTGTCTCCTCCTCTTCTCTGTGTTAAATATCCCCCTGCCTCACTCTTATAAAGATGCTTGTTGGATTTAGGCCCCACTGGGATGGGCCAAGATAAGCCCCTCCTCTAAAAATCCTTAACTTAGTCACAGCTTTTGCCCTGTGAGGTGATATTCGCAAGGTCCGGGAATTAGGATGGGGACATATCCTTTGGGCGTCTACCATTCATCCGTTACATCAAGAGTCAAGTTTTCCTTTTATCTTGTCACTTCTATGAACAAGGAATACAGTCAGTTCAAAAGTAGCCCCGTTCTAGGCTAGAAGGTTAATATGCAACAATATTTTCGTGTTTTGTTTACAGATGTATAAATCAAATGTGATGTAACCAAATGTCTTGTAAAACCAGCCTCTTTCTCTCTCCCAGTCAGGCACAACCGCCCTGTTCTTCGCTGCCCAACAAGGGCATAATGACGTCGTGAGATTTCTCTTTGAATTTGGAGCATCCACTGAATTCAGGACCAAAGTAAGAGAACTTTCTTGATTTGATACCCTGTTGAAGAATTTTGGCAGTCATGAGTATTCGTTTCTCTTCATCTAGAGTGTGAATTTGTGCTTCTCTTGTTATCAGACTTTCAAGCCTAAGAAGGTGGGTTTCACAGGTTACTTATGGTTCAGGGATTGTCCAGGGATTCAATTCAAAACACTGCATTTGTACTCTGGGCTCCAATTGGAGAATTTATGGGGAATTACTTAGATTCTTTCTCGCTCTGGTAGCTTTCTACTCTGGGACAGTAAATCGCGTTATCAGAATGGATATAGGAGCAGGTGCTGTATAACTTTTCCTGTTTTCAGGCGCTTTTTTCTGCTTCAGTGTTAATCCCAGTGCTGTGATAGGGATTGTCAGAAGTACTAAGCCCATCCTGGTGAATCTGAGAGACTTCTAAGGAGGGTGATTTGGCAGGCAGTTTACTTTCTGAGAAGTCTACACTGAAATATATAATATATGACTACAGCTTATATAGTTGGGCAAGGAATTGTGGTTCTTCCTTTAGAGAACTCGTTGATTTTTCAGTGGCTGTCCTGGTGGCGTAGTAGTTAAGTTCACGCACTCTGCTTCGGCATCCCAGGGTTCATAGGTTCAGATTCCGATCCTGCAATGTTTGGATATTAGCTCAGTGACAGTCTTCCTAAAGCAAAAAGAGGAGGATTGGCAACATGTTAGCTCAGTGCCAATCTTCCTCACCAAAAAAAAAAAAAGAAAAAAAAGTCATTGAGTCTTCATATTTGATGTATGGATAAGAAAACTGAGAGTGCAGAAAGATCCATTTTGTGTTCACAATATAATTTTTCATGAAAATGTTTTGTAGTAGGAGAATTTGAACTGCCATAACAGTTTTGTAATTGTTAACTTATTTCTGGTCTAATCATAACAAAAAATTCCTGAAAATTTGCCCCAGTTGGAAACTTTTAGGCTTTATTAATCCATTGTATGTGATATTTTGATATCAGGGGAGCTTCCAGTGGGTTTTTTTTTTTCCTGTTAAAATGCTAACTGTTAAGTAGATCTGAATTTCAGATAGGTCTCTGTGTTTTCTGAACCTCCTGTTGGACTGCATACATGCATCCACACGTGCTGAGTATAAGATATGGTAATCCAAGGTATCTGTGTGGATATATATTTTTGTATTAATTATCATTTTATTTTTCATTATAAAAGTGATGCAACTAAAAATAGAAAGTAAAGTTCTACAAAGCTAAGTCTCAGCTCTTTGAACTAACTCAAAATGATCGTGTGGGTCAAAATGATCATGGCTGCTTCAGTCATCTTGGTTAGCGAGTTAATGCTGGTTTAACGCCTTGTATGTGAGCCAGTGTGTGCTATCCCAGAAATCCACGGAACAGGGGGCCCAGGGTGAGTAATTCCACGTTCCCATTAGGTCAGCGCAGGCGTCCGAGAGCTTTCCATGGGAAGAAGAGAGTACTGAGAGGCTTTGAGTTTTCATATGATCCTGTCGTCAAAACTGACTTTGTGTCAACAGTTGTCATTGTTATTAAATCTATATCCCCCAACGATGTGTTTTTAAAAATAAGAAGTATCAGCTCTTCTATGGCAATCATCATATTTTTATCTATTCTCCTGTCTCATTAGGCAAAGAGCTGGAAAATTGACAGAACAAAACTTGGAGACACTGGTGCTCATTGCTGCTATTGAGCAATTTCTTGATGCCCACTCACCCCACCTACACCCCCACCACCGCTAGCTCAGCCCTCCAGTCTCTCCTTCATTCCCCACCCTTCAGAACGCAGCTCTTCCCACCACACAGCCCGTCCCCTGCTGGAGCCTTGCTCCGCCGTGTGCATCCCCCAGGATCTGACCCGCCTGTGAGTGCAGTAGCTCTGGTAGCAGTGTTTCTCCAAGTGAGGCCACCTGCCACCTGCGCACCGCAGTCACCTCACGTGACCAGTCAAAAGGCCTATTTCTGGGCCTCACCCAAGACCTCCTGAATCAGACCCTCTGAGGATGGGGCTCCGAGGGTAGGCATTTTGAATAAACACTCTATGTACAATTTAGAAACCACACTATCTTAAATGTATGATTTGTACTTTATAACCAGGTATACATGTTCTTGCATTCTTTATAATTAGCTCACAAGTCCACATACCAGTTCACGGAGCCAAACAAACAACACAACAATCCTAGATGGGAAAAGATAAGTGCTGAGCTGCAGCACCTGAGAAAAACCATGAAGGGTTTCAGTTGACCCCAAACTCAGTGAGTTGGGAGTGTGATGTGGTTGGAGTAAAAGCTAGTTCTAATTTAGCCCACAGAGATAAAAATAGACTAGCTGGAACAAATGAGCGTCCCCTCTGCATCAGACCACATCTACTTTACAGGGCTTTGTTTGTTTCTAGGGCCCACGCTTTACAAGAGATCTGGACAACTTGGCACGTGCTCAGAGGAAAATCCTAAGCAGGGTGGTGAGAGGCACAGGGAATATGCTGTAGTTATCTGCTCTTTTAGTGGATGCAGAGCTTGTCCAGTGAAGGCAGTGGCCCCAGAGTTACCCTGTAAGACCACCTTAATCTCAGAGGCCTACCACTGAGTGGAACCCCAGGGAGAAGCCAGCGTTTGTCAGGAGGGTGTCTGGCCAGAAGCCACAGGAGACTGTTCTGGTAATTGTAGGACAGAACTTTCTATGCTTTGTTTCCCTTAGTGAGAGGCAGATAGCTGATTCTGCATTTGGCCTGGGAAATTTCTAAGTGAATGATAATAACTTAGTCACATAACTGTAATATATCTCAAGCAAGTCATGCAAGTGTACAACAGAATGATATCCTTAGGATGAAGCCTGTCTTGATTATAAAGAAAAAGTAAGAGATAAAAGAGGAAAAGTGAGTTTGTTATTATCTATGGGAAAATTCTTTTCCAGAGTTCTCCCTGTGCGAGGAGCGTCTGCTTGGTGAAACATGCCCTCACTGTTTCTCATGTGTCTCTACTTTGTGTGTCCACAGGACGGGGGCACTGCCCTGTTGGCTGCCAGTCAGTATGGGCACATGCGGGTGGTGGAGACCTTGCTGAAACATGGAGCCAACATCCACGACCAACTTTATGTGAGTGCGTTTCGAAGGGACACTAGGTGGATGCTTGCTCATCCCCTCAGCACACATTCCATTGCCATGTAAATTCAGATGCCAGAAATGCCAACTTCAAACATATTTTAATGAACAGTAGAACTGTAATCTGAGATATCAGGGAAAAAACATACAGTTAACCAGATGAGCTTCTTTGAGTCGAAACCACATAATCTTCTTTACCCATCTTTGTTCTGCCCTTTTAAGTCTCTTGTACGTATGAGCTATTTCATGTACCTACACAATCAGGATCTTCAAAACTCATGTGATACACACTTAGTCATAGCATGACAAGCCTGGCATATGGACTTGCTGAAAACCAAAATGAATTTTCCTATTGTAGAGTTATTTGGGAGGAAGGACACAAAAAACGAGAAATCAAGTTGTTTGGAAGAGAAGTGAGGTTGGGTGGCTGAAGACCTGTGAAATACGTGCATGTCGGTGACCTTTGAAAGGCGTCCACTGCCGGTGTGGGTCCGTGTGCAGCTAACTGGCAATGAGCATGTTACTCAAGGGCTCTGGTAATTGATTGTTACTGTAATTCCGTAGGGTTTATGGCAAATGTTATTCTGGCTTTGTAGGAAAAAATAAAATATAGGGAGATAAAGTGACTTGACATGGTCTTATGGTGAGGAGTGGAAGAATTCCTGCCTTCAGTTATCTGGAAACCATATTTTAGGCTATCCTATAGCTAAACATTAGCACTTACCCCTGGGCCACTGTACTTTCATAGATGTGTAGTGAGATGTGTAGGTGTGAACTTTTCCATTTGAACACTTTTCCCAGAGTTTACACAGTTCTTTAACTCTGACAGATCACAGACCTCCTTGAAGTACATAGCAACTAGCCTTACCCTTTGCACTTCAAAACCTGTAACCCTCTTTGAGCCTGCAGCATTCCTTCCCAGTTGAATGGCTGAATTACTTGATAATGGTCTAAAGGAGTGATTCTCAGTTCTGGCTGCCCATTACAGTCACCTAGGGAGCTTGAAAAATACCACTTCCCTGGCCCCCCACAGACCCACTAAGCTGGAGTCTCTGAGGGTGCAGCTTGGCCACAGGTGGTTCTGACAATTGGCCAAGTCTAAGAAACACAAGTCTACAGCTGTGGCTCTTTCTTTGGCTGCATGTAGGTGAAGTGTATCTGAGCGTGTGTATTAGTCTATGTATGTGTAGGGTGAAGAGGGAGAGCCCAAGTTTTTGGAAAAGGAAAATGAGTTGTGATTTTCATAGCATTACCTTCCATAGTCAGCACTCCAAACTGACTGTGGGTGTAGACTTTGTACTCTTAGATAATATTCTTCTGAAGTCGCATCGGGGTGGCACATAATCTTAGAAACATAGAGTTTGGGGAGAACCCATTCCCATTGTAAACTCTCTGTTATAAGGTGATTCAAGAAGTTCCATGCAGCAGAACTTCCATTTTATGTTGACTTTTACCCTTGCCCAAATAGTCCAAATGTAAATGTTGCCATTAAAAACATTGAAATATGGGGGATCCTGGTCAATGATCCCTGAAAACTTCTAGGAACAGAAATTGTAATGCACAGTAAAAAATCCGATACCTGGATATCTGTTTTAGAAAATTCCCAAGAGTTATCAGCTGATAAGGGCATAGTGGACTTTCTGTGGCAACACAGTAAGGAGCAGCTGAAAATTTTATCCCCCATATCAAACTTCTGCTCAAAAAACTGTACAGGGGGCCAGCCTATAGTGGTTAAGTTCGCGTGCTCCACTTTGGCAGCCTGGGGTTCACAGGTTTGGATCCAGGGTGCGTATCTAGCACCGCTCATCAAGCCACGCTGTGGAGGCATCCCACATAAAATAGAGGAAGATTGGCAACAGATGTTAGCTCAGGGCCACTCTACCTCACAAAAAAAAACCCCAAAACAAAAAACCTGTAAGGGTGATTAATTTTTTAATGATTGCCTGGAGGGGAGTCTGGCAGCTTGGCAGACACACACTGGAAATCCTGGCAGGGAGAAGTGCCTTGTATTTTAACTTGTGGTTAGTGTTCCAGACGGGAGGGTGGGAATTAGCTGGATTACCTGGTGTTTTCTACTAGGATGTGCTCAGGTGTTCCACTGAGGTCTAAAAATAGTGCAGCTCACCGTGTTCTGTGAGTCCTATCTGTGTGAACTGAGCCTCTGAGGAGGATGCATGCTCTCAGCTGACCGATGTATTTGCTAAAATTACCCAGTGGCATGTCTTCACGAAAAACAAATGACCAAGAGACATAGACACCCAGTTAAAAAGAAAACTAAAGAAACTTGGAAGCAAGCACTCGCTTGGGCTTTTATGCAGGATTGCTTCGTTGTGTTTAGAGGTGGTGGTGGTGGTATCTGCTGGGCCTTCAGGGAGCGATTTCACGGATATTCTTTCTAGGGCAGTTTTTTCTGAAAGCATCTTGTGTTTTAAACCTGGGAGAAACTGCATGTTGGGGAGACATGGATAAGGGAGCAAGAAAGAGAAAGGAGCGGGCACAATCTAATCCCAAGAGCACTTTTTACTCCCGATTCATAAAAGCACACAAAGTAGATTTGGGGGATTTGTTTGGTTTTTGTTTTTTATTGACAGACTTTCTTTTTTGTTTTTTAACGAATACTTAGGTCTTAATTGACAAAATGACTGAAACAGAAAATTGTATTAGATGTATATATTTTCATCTAATTTAAAAGGGGATGGACTCTGAGATCATGCGACAAAACAGAAGGCAGCTAAGAGGAGAAGTCTATGGAGACAAGAGAAAAATGATGACTGGCTATTTGGAAAACCTGGGCGGCTGCTGCCAGCTGGGTGTATCATAAGCTCTATGACCAAGATTTTGTAGAGTGAACAGTCACTACATATGTTATAACTTATCATAAAACTGTCTATTTTTTTTATTGCAGTAACATTGGCTTATAACATTATATAAATTTCAGGTGCACATCATTATACATTTCGATTCCTGTGTAGATTACATCATGTTCACCACCCAAAGACTAATTACAATCCATGCCCACACACATGAGCTTAATCATCCTTTTTGCCCTCCTCCCTCCCCCCTTCCCCTCTAACCACCAATCCGATCTTTGTTTCTATGTGTTTTTCGTTTTTATCTTCTACTTATGAGTGAGATCATACGGTATTTGACTTTCTCCCTCTAACTTATTTCACTTAGCATAATACCCTCGAGGTCCATCCATGTTGTCACAAATGGCTGGATTTCATCATTTCTTATGGCTGAATCGTATTCCATTGTGTATATATACCACATCTTCTTTATCCATTCATCCCTTGATGGGCACCTAGGTTGCTTCCAAGTCTTGGCTATTGTGAATTATGCTGCACTGAACATAGGGGTGCATGTATCTTTATGCCTTTGTGTTTTCAAGTTCTTTGGATAAATACCCAGAGTGGTGGAATAGCTGAATCATATGGTATTTCTATTCTTAATTTTTCGAGGAATCTCCATACTGTTTTCCATAGTGGCTGCACCAGTTTGCACTCCCACCAGCAGTGTAGAAGGGTTCCCTTCTCTCCACATGCTCGCTAACACTTATTGTTTCCTGTCTTGTTAATTATAGCCATTCTGACCAGAGTGAGGTCATACCTCATTGCAGTTTTGATTTGCGTTTCCCTGATAGTTAATGATTTTGAACATTTTTTCATGTGCCTGTTGGCCAGCTGTACATCTTCTTTGGAGAGATGTCTGTTCAGATCTTTTGCCCATTTTTTAACTGGGTTGTTAGTGTTTTTCTTATTGAGATGTAAAAGCTCCCAAATTTTTGATAATTGTTTTATTCAGTGTTTATTTTTGAACCAGTATTTCTTGATTTGTGTGTTTTGGATATTAACCCCTTATCAGATATATGGTTTGCAAATATCTTCTCCTAATTGTTAGGTTGTCTTTTCATCTTGTTGGTGGTTCCCTTTGCTGTGCAGAGGCTTTTTAGTCTGATGTAGTCCCATTTGTTTATTTTTTCTATTGTTTCCCTTGCCCAGTCAGACATGGTCCTTGAAAATACGCTGCCAAGACTGATGTCGAAGTAAAACTGTCTATTTTAAACTTTACCTTTCTGCCTGCCTTAGTGCGATGCTTTAGGATCATTCTTCAAAAAATAAAGCAGTTACCATGCATGGGGAAAAAAGGGAGGGGATAGAAGTGGAAAATTGTATTAAATGTGTGTACTTTTTAATCTAATTTCTTTTAAAATAAATGTGAAAGACGGTTTTTTAACACTTTCAACTTTGCTGTCTCTCAGGATGGAGCCACTGCTCTCTTCTTAGCTGCCCAAGGTGGTTACTTGGATGTTATTCGATTATTATTGTCTTCAGGAGCAAAAGTCAACCAGCCAAGGCAGGTAATGTCCCCGTGCACGGAGCAGGGCACAGGGAGGGCCAGCTGTCCTGCAGCACCACCTACTGGACATAACCAGTCAGCTCCGGATGTCTTGAAATCCTTCTGCTTCTGTGATGAAAGTTCATTAGGTTTCTCCTGTTCTTTGCTTTGGGTTCACTCGGAGGCCAATGAAGTCAGGCTGACATCACCATTTACTATTTTTAAAACTTGAGTGAGGGGCTGGCAGGTGGCGTAGTGCTTAAGTTTGTGCACTCCACTTCAGTGGCCCAGGGTTTGCCAGTTTGGATCTGGGGCACGGATCTGACACTGCTCATCAAGCCATGCTGTGGCGGCATCCCACATAAAATAGAGGAAGATTGGCACAGCTGTTAGCTCAGCGACAGTCTTCACACACAAAACAAAACTTAAGTGTTTGGTGTCTGAGGTGAAATACATACTCTGCCACCTGCTGTTCAAATAAATTATGGCTGCGCTGACTAATGAGAATAGGCTAGGCGGGGCCATCGGTGAAGAGAGGTGAGTCAGGGAGCCTTGCCCCTGCCCAGCCCCTCTGCTTATCTCTTACCCCACTTCTTGCACCAAGCCAAAGAGGAGCCTGTGTCAGTGGAATCACGAGTAGATTCTGCACCTTCATCTCTCAGTATTAGAATGCTATTGAGACTTCATTTACCGACAGCAGGCTAACATCTGGCATAGGATTAATTGCTGCTTAAAGGAACAGCACTGCAGGGTCATCCAGGCTGCATTTGTAAATGGTGAAGAACCGTCCAAATGTAAGGCATTGTAATTAGCTTCTCTTATATAGGAACCATTTCTTCACTAATTAACTTGTTTTTAAGAAAGCATTACTTTAAAGGTAGTTTTTGAGGGAAAAGTCAAACTGATTTCTTTCTAGTAAATACACCCAGGCAGATTCCCACTGTAATGTGACCTGATATGGGAATGCGTTTATGTTCATGTAATAAATAGCTATGGGAACCTTAAGGTTGGTCTGAGCTCTTGGCCACAGGCTTCTTCAGTCTTTAGAAGTCCAAGTGCATACAGAACCTAAGAAAAGAGTCTATGGGCAAAGTGGGTTTGAAGTCAGTAATCCTGAGTTCTAGATCCAGCTCTGCCAATAACTAGCTGTGTGGTGTTGAACAAGTGAATCAGCCTCTCTGGACCTCTCTTCCTTCATCTAAAAATTGGGAGGCTGGGCAGGATGACATTGACGATCTCTTCAAGCTCCCAAATTTTTGATAATTGTTTTATTCAACATTTATTTTTGAAACAGTATCTCTTGAGCACTTAGCATGTGTCAAACACTGCTATGAAGGTGAGATTATATTTTTAGGATTTTAAAGCTATCTTTAGGTTTAGATGGCCCCAGGAATACTCTTGGGAGAGGAAGCTTTCAGAAAAAGTTGCACTTCCATACCTGCCAGAGTTGACGTTTAGGGATTGGAGTTTAATATTTTCTTGTTGGTCCTTCTTATTTTGAAATTGTTGATTGATTCTGAATAGAGCCGTCATTTTACCAAAATTAATAAAAGAATTGGTAATTTTAAATTGCATAAGTTTGATTTGGAGGCCATTATTGAGGGTATCACCGTGAATTTAGAAATTAGAGGTTATCAAGATTGTCAAGTCTTTCTGAAATAATTTCTGGCACTTTGACAAATCTGTTTGTAAAATAAATTGTATTATTCATATGCCTAAGGTGCTGTTTGTAAAGAACCAAGTTGATATAAGAGATTTTATTTGAAATGTTGCAGGGATTGTATCTGTTTAAACCTAAATTGAGTCATGTGATGACGTGGAAGCCAAGAAGTCAAGGAGTGAACAACAGTGCCGTGGTAGCCATGACACACACAGGAGTGAGGACAACCTGGGCCAAGTGGATGGCCTCGTCTGGGAGAGGGAGGACCCCGCCCGGGGTCAAGGAGCGGGTGACGTGCCCTTCCAAAAACTGTGTCTAACGCGATTGTTTGGAATTGTGAGAGTCCAGCTCTGAAAAGATTGTTATTCAGGAACAGGTGTTTTAGGGAAGAATTGGCTTTGGGGGAAAAAAAGCTCTTTTTATAGAGCACACTAACCTCAATGTATCCTCTACCCATAATGTTTTTACTACCTGCTGTGAGCTTATAAATAAAAGGTTATGTAGCCAGGGCAGACTTGTCCAAGCTCTGCCTTCTCTCAAAGGTAAACTCTGCATATGTAATTCCATTCCAAGAAAACAAGTATTGTCTTAAACAGGACAAAAATGACATCAGTCCTGGCTGACTTTGTCACAGTTTATGAGGAGGTTAAAAGAAAAGTCTATTTAAAAGTTCCTGTTAAAATGGCCTGCACATGGTAGAATATTATATAGGTGGGGCACTTGGAAACCAATGTTGTATTCTGAAATCTTATTGTCGTTGTCAGAAAATTCTTGAATTTACAAAATAACGACAAGGATATTTCCCTGCCTTAATTTCTTAACTTTTTAAGATAAATCTGATTTATAATTTTTGCATTGCCATTCTGTGGAGTCCTGACTGTGACACACTGTGACAGGATGTGAATGAAGTTATGTTGAAATTATTCAGTTGACATTTGGCCTGAGCTACAGGTAATCTGGAAGGGGGTCGTGGGAGTGACTTTTCCTTGTGACTCTGTCACTGAGGAACTAATCGAAAACCTTTTTTAGTACTTTTGCGAAAAGGAAGCATAGTCACACAGCAAGCCGTGGGCAGACTTTGGAAAGACTAAGTTCTTGATTTGAAACTTGAAGATATTTCCCTTCTAAGTTGTCCTAGATGAAGAGGTCAGGAGTCACAGAGACAAGTGTAATTCATAGTTAGTTTTAAAACTCATTTTCAGTTCTTTCTATGTGTCCTCACAAAGTAGAGTTGATATGAGTCAAACCTTTTTAATCACTAGCTGAGATGGCTATTTAGTCTGTTTTTCTATCAAAATGCTTTGACGTATACTTTTCCCAACTCAGCTCACCTACCTTATTCACACGATGCTTTTATAGAGTGATACGGTCCAACTCCGCTCACCCAGAGCTGAGGTGGCGTGTCATCGCTCATCTCTGTCTAGTCCTCTGAATGTGCTAATCAACATTTCTTTGAAGCCTGACAGAAAGGCTATCTCATAAAGTGCCTTCTCTAACAGAAACCCTGGTTTGGACTTGTTTGCAGAGATGCTGGGACCCAGAGAGTAACAGTGCTCTCGGGTTGCAGGCCTGGAGGGGCAAACCCAGTGGTGGGCAATGGGAGAAAGTGGAGCCAACAGATTGGTAAGGTATCCTGAGGGCTTGGAGATGCGAGCAGGCAGCAATGGGGAGGCCCTGCTGCTTGCGTTCCCTCTGCACATGGTAGGCACTCAGAAAGGGTGTGTTGACTACCAGAGGACACCCTGTGGCTTGGGCAGATGCCAGTGAGGTCTGGAAGGCTTCAGTACCCAGGGATCAATGACTGGGAACGAAAACAGGCTCAGATGTAGGCCCAGGCTCACGGGCGGGACACCAGACCCAGGAAGACTGTGCGAGCCAGCTAGAGAGCCAAAGCCAGGTTTCTTGGGGTGGGAGTCAGGGGTGCAGCTTATAGGTACAGGGATCTGGAAATCTGAAGGACGGGAAACACAGTCCCAGTTTTGCTTATTAACTTGAGCAAGTTGCTTACTCTCCCCTATCTCATTTTTTTCATCTGTAAAATGAGGGTAGTAATATCTTTGCTGTAGGCGTGTTGTGAGAATGAAATAAAACGATCCCTGCAGCACTCTTGATGCAGTGGCTGATATGCCCAGGTGCTTCGTAAATGTTCGGTTTTGCCTTATCATTTCCATACGGTCCAGGCCTCACTGGAACAGAAAACCCATCAGAAATCAAGCTTGTACTCTTCCTCTCCCTCCACTCCTTTTTTTGGCCAGCTTACTCTGCTTTCTTATGTTGTATGTGGTCCCCAAGTGTACAGGTGTCAACGAAAATAATCCATAACCAATCTATAAATGAAAATTTGGGTGAGTTTATTCTGAGCTTAAATCTTAGGATTATAACCCAGGAGAGTCTTTCCACAAAGCAACAGAGCACTCCAAAGAAGTGGGGGTACACAGGGTGGTTATATACCCTCAAAGAGGGTGTTTCACATATGATTGAAATATCCCTTTTACAATAGTCACGAGGCTGCTCTGTCAGCACAGCGATTGGTGGAAATGGCAGATAGGTCTGCTGTCTCAGTGAACACCGCAGGGTGGCAGGTGTGTTGCCTCGGGCTGGGGGGGTCACAGATGAGCGCTGCAATCGGTTCCCAGCCTAAAGAAAGATGCTTAATCTTTAAGGAGATGCCAACGTTGGGAGGGGGAGAGAAGTTGCACCTGTATCTCAAGGGCCTTTTGCTCTTGCCATAGGGACTCTCTAAAGCACATATACAATGCATGCTCAACGGCCTCGGTCAGGCCCTTTTGGAAAGACAAGGTCAGGCCGAATTAGATTTACACCAAATGGCCTCCTCATATATTCCAATATATCCTATTACTTGCCATTTTTATTTGTCACAGGTCAGACTCTTGTAGCCACGTCATTGTTGCAGCTCACCTGTGCACACCGGGCCCCAGTGGACTGGCTGGTCTTCCCGTCCCTCATCTGATCACCTGTGGCTGGAGACAATGGGGTCAGGCTGTGGGCAATGCTGACATCTGGTAACATCTTTTACAGACCCATTTGCTGGATGGGGACATCAAGCAGGGACACAGTGATGAGGAATGGCTCCCGGGCAGGGAAGGGCTGGTAGCAGTGTTGTGTCCATATGGACCCCCCTTTGCTACTGCTGAGGTTCCTTATATCTCTTGGGCCCCCGATTTAGACTAGGGTTGGTCCCCAAGAACTTCTGTCTGGCTTGAGCCTGCAGGTGAAGTGGCCTAAGTGTAGGGACTTGAAGGCAGGAGAAGCAGAGCCAGTGCCACTTAATATCCCCATTCCCACGAAGAGAATGGTTCTAATTCTTTTTTCTAAATAATCGTTAGGAGTCTAAATAAGATCAAATAAGATTTAGTCTCTAATACAAGTCATGTCGTATGCTCCATCCCATGCTGTGACCTGTTTATAAAACTGTATTAGATACTTGAAAATATTATCTCAAATGGAATGAGAGAATAACAGAGTTGGAAGGAACTGAAGAAGTCACCTATTTAACCATCCATCAGGTACTTGAATCTTTTCTCTAACAATCCTGCTGAGTGGTGATCAGCCACAGTTGAACCCCTCCCGGCATGGGGAACTCATTACCACCTCATCAGCTTATTTGTTGTTTAACCAGCCCTCATTATCATTTCTTTCTTACACTGAGCCAAAGTCTCTGTGTAGCTTTCACCTATCAGTGTTCTTTTCATCACTTGGTATGCAAAGTGACTCCAAATCCTTTTCTGCTTGGTATGCCCACAAATAGTAAATCACAGCTCTCATAACCCTGTGAATCTTACCTTCTTCACCTAAAATGTTCTATTTCCTTTTTTTAAAAAAAGTGCTGTAGGGCTGGCTCCGTGGCTGAGTGGTTAAGTTTGCACACTTCACTTCAGCCGCCCAGGGTTTTGCTGGTTCAGATCCTGGGTGCGGACCTAGCACCACTCATCAGGCCATGCTGAGGCGGCATCCCACATAGCAGAGCCAGAAGGACCCGCAACTAGAATATACAACTATGTACTGGGGGCTTTGGGGAGAAGAAGAAGAAAAAGAAGAAAGAAAGAAAGAAAGATTGGCAACAGATGTTAGGGCAGGGCCAGTCTTTGAAAAAAAAAAAAGTGCTGTAGAGGTGTAACTCCCACTTCATGGTGATCTGTTCCATTTAATATACTTTAAAACTATATATTTTTGCCAAGACGTATTCAAAAACATATAAATATTTTAAAATGTTTTTCCTACTCCACTTCTCTCCAGAACTTTACAAAAAGGAGCTGAATTGACTTAATTTTCATCATTTTTATTGTGAAGTCATCTTCACAATGATGATTCTGACCATTGTAACAGAAGGAAAAAGTAAGAGAAAACAGAAATTGAGATGTACAGGAGGAGAGGAAAACCTCTCCTATTCACAAACCAGAGAGTCAACTGATAAATAATTTGATTTGACAATAATACTCTAATTCACATTCAACTCCCTGGTTTCTTTTTATTTATTACTTTATGTATTTATTTATTCATTTATTTTCAGATATACATCATAATATATTTCAAATTCTCTGTAGATTACATCATGTTTACCACCTGAAAACTGATTATAGTGCATCCCCTCACATGTGACCCTAATCACCCCTTTTGCCCTCCCCCCCACCCCTCTTCCCCTGTGGTAACCACCAATCCAATCTCCAATGCTATGTGTTTGTTTGTTGTTGCTTTTATCTTCTACTTATGAGTGAGATCATATGGTATTTGACTTTCTCCCTCTAACTTATTTCACTTAGCATAATACCCTCAAGGTCCATCCGTGTTGTCACAAATGGCTGGATTTCATCCTTTCTTATGGCTGAATAGTACTCCATTGTATATATATATATATATATATATATATATATATATATATATATATATATATATACACCACATCTTCTTTATCCATTCATCCCTTGATGGGTGCCTAGGCTGCTTCCAGGTCTTGGTTATTGTAAATAATGCTACAGTGAACATAGGGGTGCATGTATCTTTATGCCTTTGTGTTTTCAAGTTCTTTGGATAAATACCCAGCAGTGGAATAGCTGGATCATATGAGAGACCTATTCTTAAATTTCTGAGGATACTCCATACTGCTTTCGATAGTGACTGCACCAGTTTGCACTCCCACCAGCAGTGAACAAGGGTTCCCTTCTCTCCACATCCTCTCTAACATTTGTTGTTTCCTGTCTTGTTAATTATAGCCATTCTCACTGGAGGGAGGTGATACCTCATTGTAGTTTTGATTTGCATTTCCCCGATAGCTAATGATGTTGAACGTCTTTTCATATGCCTGTTGGCCATCTATATATCTTCTTTGGAGAAGTCTCTGTTCAGATCTTTTGCCCATTTTCTAATTGGATTGTTGGTTTTTTTGTTGTTGAGCTGAACTCCCTGGTTTCAAAAATCAGGTTTGGAGAAGTAATCACCAGTAATGAAATATGCAGGTGTCCTGCAAATCTCATTTTACCAATTGTTCCTGCCTGCTCAGTCAGCTGTCTCACAGCATCACGGGGAGAATCAAATTAAATAGAGTGTATGGAAGTGCTTTGTAAACAAAAATATAAATTAAGGTACTTACTGTGTTTCATGAAAAATAATATTTGGATTCAATTACCATTTTTTAAGCATCTGTTAGCCAGTCCTTGTGCTCAGCACCCTTCTTTTGGTGGTTTTTTTATTGAGGTAACATTGGTTTATAACATTATACAAGTTTCAGGTGTACAGCAGCACCTTTCTATATGATTTCTGGTTCATGAACATCTCTGTGAGGCTACTGCTTTTGCAGCAGGGGGCACCGAGGCTCAGAGTGATTTGCATTAGGTCTACAGCCAGGAAGTGGTGACTTCTTTTTCCACCTACCTTGACTATTGTAATTAATGTGATAAAATTTAAATGTTAGCATTACTGTTATGATATTAACAGTCATTCCCAATATAACACCTCTCAGCACTTTTCCACAGATTAGTGTCAATTAATAGAATTTCACTAAAACAACCAAGCCCTTGGAAAGCACATCGAATAGGCTGCTGGCTGCCTTTCCTTGCCTGCCCTCTGGTGGCGATATCGACAAAGAACAAATGAACCCAGAGTGGGCAAGGAGGAAGTGCATCACACGGGAGCCCCCAAAAACCCTTTTTGGGGCCCAGACTCTCTCTCCTGCCTCCCTGGGTCCACCCACACCCTGCTGCAAGCTGGATTTCCCACCCTACCTGAACCAGCCACGGCTGGTCAAGCCACTGTGACTGTAAATATTCTTCCTTCTGTGTGGAATGCCCCTCCCTCCCCCACCTCACCTGGCAAAATCCTAGTCCTTCAAGACTCAGCTCAGATACCACGCCATCTGTGAAGCTGACCTCGTAACCCCCACGCTGTAAGAGGGCCCCTCTCCTGGTTCATCTTGGGCATTTTTGTCCTTACTTTACCGTAGCACTGCAATCATACTGAAGTTTCCACGTCTCCTCTCCACTAGACTGAGTTTCTTTGAGAACAGAGACCATGTCTTATTTTTAGTACCCTGCTTGAGACTTAGAAGATGCTTAGTAGTTGTTGGGTGATTGAATGAATGAATGATTGGTTAAATGCTGAACTGGGAGAATCAAATTCAATAATGAATGTAGAAGTGCTTTGTAAACTAAAAGTACAAATTAAGGTATTATTTGTATTACTAATGATAGATAACATTCAGATTCAAGAATATTTCTGAGAGGCCCTTGTGAAAGTATGAAGGAGTTCAAGGTGTCTTCAGCCTTCTTCCATCCTTTGTTTCAGCTCCTCTTCTCCATATCTCTCCCAACACACAGAGGTGCCAACATCCTCCTACCACCTAGGCTCCCGAATTGCCACCATCTATCCCACTCAAATGCCTTTGTCCTGTGTCCCTTTGCCAGGACAGTGATAGGCAATAATCCTGTGCCTGCAGTGGCTAGTAGACAGGAGTTGAAATTACATACACTAGAAAATGAAACTTAATATTCTGTAGCTGAATCAGCTTGCCCTTCAGTCCTCATTCCCACTGATGAGTCATTCAGTCTTATCAAACAGTCTCTTTGGGCCATATTGCCTTAATTACCTCAGAGGTTAAATTCAGTCAGTTCTGAATCCTCCTCCTTCCTCTTGCCCTTCTCTCCAGAGCGACCTAAATTCTCAGAGGTCAGACTTTCACCCTGGCATTTGGGTGGGGGTGGGGATGCTCAGATCTGCTCCTTGTGCTGGCTTGTCCAGCCTCTCTGGTCCCTGAGCATCATACACTGGTACCATGAAGATGCAGCTGGTCCCACCATATGCTGGCCCTGCCATCATCTATGTTCGTGACGTTCTGTGGCCTTATCTTCCCAACCTCAGCCTTACTCCAGGCCACTGTTTACCCAGCATTTCCCATCTCCCACAAGCAGGCAGGGACTCCTGGGTGCTCAGATGGCTAGTGGATGTGGACTAGGAGTACTAGGGGCATGTCTCAGGTCCACTGGCCCAGCCACCTCCCACAGGCGTTTCTTTTCTCTCAGGCACCAGCCAGGAGCAGAGCTGCTCTAAGGGGCTTGCAGTTTTCCTAGGTTCCATTCCAAGAACAGGAGAAAGTCCTTCCCCATCTGAAATTCACCATCATTTACCTGGGTGTTTCTACCACCCCTGGCTTACCTGACCCAGATTCAACCCAGAGTGGGAGGAATACATGGACACTTACTGGCCCCCTCCCTCTCCAGCACTTCCTTCCAGCACTGGAAGGGTTTTCTATTTCCCCTTTTGCCTGGAACCACCCTACTGTCAAGTCCTTCTCTGTCCCTCAGATGTTTCACCTTTTCTTCTCTGCAGCAACACACCTCAGCTTCATGGCCAGTGTTCAGGGAAAAAGGGTCGTTAGACGAATCATACACCAGAAATATTACCAAAAATGTCATCCTGCCATAACCAGCTAGTGTGCAGCTCTGCTCAGAAGACACAGTATCATATTTGGCATAAAATTAAAGTCCCTAAAAGTGACGTGTCTATGGTAAATTCTGAACACCAGAGTAGGAGAATAGGAGAAATGTAGTTAGTTCTCAGACCCCACCTCAAGGGCACTGCCCAGGCTTCTGTGGGAATGAGGGCCCCCACCAAGCAGGGTGTGTGGTATGAACCCACCAGTAAAGCAGACTGCCAGAGTCGAGGGGGAAATAAAGACAGGTTCTGCCCTGGGGTGCAACTCAAGTGCTTCCCACCCGTGCTGCATGAAGTCCTGCACCACACTCCGGTAAAAGACTGTGCCATAAAATGGCTGTTTTATAAGCCAAAAAAAATTGAATATTGGCAATTACCCACGTAGTCCGAGCAAATTGTCAAATGCCGGTCTATGTAAACAGGTCAAAGTCAGCCTCCTCATCTGCCGTCGGGGAGTTCTCTCCTGGCATGAACTTGCTGCTAGTGGATGTCTGACCATCCCTAACAGCGGGGTCCACGCGTGTCTCTCCCGCAGGATGGCACGGCGCCACTGTGGATCGCCTCTCAGATGGGCCACAGCGAGGTGGTGAGGGTGATGCTGCTGCGCGGAGCCGACCGCGACGCCGCCCGGAACGTGAGTCTGAGCGAAAGCTGCACGATGCAGGGGCTCGGGTGGAAAATGCATGCACGGAAGCTCCAAAATTTAGCCCAGCTTAGATGTGCAAAGAAAACACGACTCTCTTTTGTCTGTAACTCACCTGGGTTTTCTCCACCTGCTCTTTGGCAGGAAAACAAAGTGTCTGAATCAGTTGAAGCCTAGCAAGTACTGCTTAGTCTCTCTAAGGAAAAAATGTTTAATTCCTCGGGGATCTTCTTCCCCCTGAGCTGACTTCTAGACGAACCCGGGAGGATGCGAGAGGCAGGAGACCCGGCCTCAGGCTGACGGTGAGGGTGTGTCCCTAGCGGCGGCGGGTCTTCCTGGCACTGCGCCTCCTTCTGGCTTCTGGGCCGCAGTGCATCTGGCACGCGGGTACCGGAGCTGCAGACCCCTGCACCACGTCCCCCCGGGCCTCCACTTAGCCTCTGCTGGTGTTGCCTCACTCTCCTCGGTGCGTCCACAGCAGGCCCTTTGACCCATGGGAACTAAGGGTAGCCTGGGGAGACCCTGCTGCCTGACTGCACTATGCTATTCGCTCTTGTTTGTTTGTTTGTTTTACAGTGCCTGGCCTCTTTGCGTTAGTATTACTCCTGCTTGTGTGACCCACCTTCCCTCTCCAAGTCTGAGGGCAGAAAGGGGAAATCAGAAGTCACGTCCCTGGCCACTTCACTTCACTGGCCTCTCTCCCACTCTCTTTCTTCTTCCCACAATCTCTGATGGCAGAAAAGAAAAATCCTCTATTCTCATCTTCTTTCTTCCTGAGTCCAGCTAAACCTTTAGAGCAGGCTGGGGTATTTCCTTTACTACCTTCACTACAGGAGAACTCTGTGAGCCAAATCCTCCAAATACGGCCATTTATATGTTGAAAAAGGAATTTGGAAAATCTCTTCTCAGGCCAAAAAATGATGACAGAATCTGAATATTAATTTTTGAGCTTGGCTTTGCATTCCTTTTTAACAGGTTTCAATCCATCCTCTTCCTACCCTCGCCCCCACCACAACCACAGGGACATACATCCCTGGGGCAGACTAGAGCAAGGTGTATCCAAGAGAAGGCTAAAAGAAAAGCACGTTTAAAATTTTAAAACAGTAAATATGGCTCAACAATAATTTAAATTATTAAAAACAATTCAACAGTTAATTTCTAAGTCGTGAACTTCAGAGAATGCCTCTTTGGTCCATCTATGTCCTAAAAATATGTTCTTGAAATTCCCCTTGTCCCTGACCTGGTGTTCTGCAGGACTGGAGGAATATGAATTCCTGAATGTTAGGGTTCTGAGATAATAGAATGTTGCATATTTTGTCTGCTGTTCTTTCTTTCAGAATTAATTGCTTAATATGCTCTAAAATGCTTCTAGGTTAAAAGACATTGCAGGTCTGTGCTTTAATTTATATGTTTTGCGTATTTCTGACAAACATATTCCCAGTTCTTGGCCAGCATTTAGTTCTTAGCCGACACACACATCTGTTAATATCAACTTGTCTTTTCCTCTCTCTGTGAAGGATGGCACAACAGCGTTACTGAAAGCAGCCAACAAAGGGTATAATGACGTTATAAAGGAATTGCTGAAATTCTCACCCACCCTTGGTATTTTGAAGGTAAGACCTAAGGAGAAATTTTTCCAATCTGTAAATGAGAGAATTTAGTAAATGACACGTGCGTACTTGGGAACTGTGGTAGAATCTGGGTATAATTTACCTGGGTTGGTTGTATTCTTAAAAGAACATATGTACCACTTCTTGATGTTAGAGATCCACGGGCACTGGTAGAAATGAGAAGGGGGAACAAAACAGAGTGAAACAGTCTGTCAGTACCTAGTTTCCCAGAAAAGAAAATTAGACAGTAGTCATGAAATCGATAAATCAGAAAGTCAGCCATATTGATATATTGTTGGAGGATTTGTGAAATCCTCCACAAATCATGAAACACGTTGTTTGTGTCCTACAAAGCATGAGGGACATGTGATGAGTTCCTTCTGTTCATTATCTGAGCCAAAGACCACATTGTTACCGTAGGTGAAATAAAACAGGCCTCAAACATCTGGACACCTCAGAGAATGTGCCATCCTGGAGAGCTGGGGCCTCCAGAAACAGAGCCCCAAAACTCTTTTTTTAAGTTTTAATCATTTTTGATTAAAATATTTCTAAACTAGAATATATAACAGGGACTGGCAATCTTTTTCAATAGAGAGCCAGGTAGTAAATATTTTAGGCTTTGTGGGCCATGCAATCTCTGTAGCAAATGCTCAGCTCTGCTGTCATGGTGAGAAAGCAGCCACAGGAAATTCAAAGCAGTACAAAAAAGTGTGGCTGCATTCCAATCAAACTTTGTTTATGAATATTGTATTTCTGGAATTTCATATTTTCATGTCGCAAAATATTTTCCTTCTTTTAATTTCTTTAAATCTTGGCTTGCCAGGATATAGAAAAACAGGCGACAGGTTAGATTGGCCCACAGGCTGTAGTTTGCTGACCCCTGCTGCACACTCCTGTTTTCTTCCTTTTTTTTTTAAAGATTGGTACCTGCGCCAACATCTGTTGCCAGTCTTCCTTTTTTCTTCTTCTTCTTCTATCCAAAGCCCCCCAGTACACAGCTGTATATTCTAGTTGCAGCTCCTTCTAGTTGTAGCATGTGGGACGCCACCTCAGCATGGCCTGATGAGCGATGCCATGTCCTCACCCAGGATCCGAACCAGCGAAACCCTGGGCCGCCAAAGTGGAGCGCACAAACTTAACCACTCGGCCACGGGGCCGGCCCCTCCTGTTTTCTTAAACAGAGGACACCAAACCTGTTCTAAACTTGGAACAGGGGCTCAGCACTTTTTGGGATGTGCCCTCAGGGTTTATTGATGTGTATAAAGTCTAGTTGTCCTTGAATGACCCCAGAGGCTTTTAGATGCTTTGTATCTGATCTTTATATTTTTAGCCTCCATTCTTGCCGTCAGCTGGTACAGAGCTGCTGTTATCAGTGTACTGGCCCCTCTGCCCTGTCCAGTGAGCTGCTTCTAATCTCCCATGAGCTTGGGGACCAGAAAGCTGCACTTGTTAAAACCATTTGTGGGACCAGCCCTGTGGCCTAGTGGTTAAGTTCCGCACGCTCTGCTTGGGCAGCCTGGGTTCAGTTCCTGGGCACAGACCTATACCATTTGTTGGCAGCCATGCTGTGGCAGCAAACCATGTACAAAATAGAGGAAGACTGGCACAAATGTTAGCTCAGGGCACATCTTCCTCAGGAAACAAAAAATTGTAAAGTAAGAATAAATAGGCTATGAAAGTGAACTTTCAATGAATAAAAGAAATGACCTTCAGAAGTGGACTTTCCAATATCTAGTCTCATTTCAAACAGCTCTTTTTTGGTTTGGTTTTCGATTTTTAACCATGTTGTAAATAGGGGAAGTTAATAGGTTGGTTAGGATTTAGGTAAGTGAAATGTGAATTGCCATCTACGTTATAAAAACAAACATGGGAAAATGCTGCTTTGCTGGAATTTTTCTCTAGGTATGATATTTTACTCTTTTACAAAATAAGAAAGTGTTTTTTAAGTAAATGTTTATTATAAGTAGTTAATTTGAAAATAAGCTTGCATTTAGGCACTCTTCACAGACATGTACCTGCTGGAACAGATGTCATGGGACTGTCATATGACTGCCCCTCATTCTTATATTACTTTCGACATATTCTCTTCTTCTCCCCTCCCAGAATCCAGCTACATGCTGCACACACCTGCTTCCTTATTTCAGTAAATATTTGCAGTATATTTCGTAAAATGTTGGAACCCTATGCCCTAGGCCCTTTGGGCTCAGAAGTGCTCCGGCTCACGGCTCAGGGGTCCCCCCCCACACTTTCCCTCTTACGCCCTGTAACTCCACAGTCACTCCCTGCCTGCCTGAGTGAGCACAGTGTGTGTAGCAGGGCTGGCAAGTTGGCCCGTTGGATAGCCAGGCATTCCTCCAACCTTGCTGCATGTGGCTTGCCAAAAGCACAAAGACTGTAATTGTTGTCCTTGAAGAAAAAAAAAACTTCACCCAGCCTTGTTTCTTCTGCAGCAAGTTCTAATGTCTATAACACTGAGTGAGCAAGTGATCACCAAGTCATGTGCACCCTGGGCTGGATGCCTTGTATCACTTGCCAAACAATGTTGGTACTATTTATACAGACCGTCTCCTGAGTACCTGAGGATGCTGTGTAGATGCTGACGTGGCTTTGAAAAGGGAATATCAGGAGGAGTAAGGCTCCAGCATTACAGTCACATCACTCAGCCTCATTCACGATGAAGGCCAAGCTGAGAGCTGATGGCTGTGAGCTCGCGCCTGACGTATGCTGTCATTTTCTCTTAGAATGGAACATCGGCGCTCCATGCGGCAGTGCTCAGTGGAAATATTAAAACAGTCAGGCTGCTCCTGGAAGCAGGGGCGGACCCAGCCCTGAGAAACAAGGTACTGGCCTTACCTTACCCATATTTTAACTCCATTGGGCGCCTATGCAAAGAGATAAGGCAGCTTCTTTCTGAGCCAAGTTGACGTCTCTGGCTCTGGTAACTGTCTTCATACTTTGGCATTGTAAGGACGTGCAAGGTTGTCCTTAGTAGATTAGAGTGAGCAATACCAACTTGGACCCAGAGAATTATGCTAAAAACCCTGTATCATCAGTGGTTTTCAGCTCACAATGGTGCAACCTCCAAGGTGGGGGTCCGGGGGCAGTAGTTGTAAGGGGGAAGGGTTCTGAGTGTTCTGTCATCAAAGAAGTGTCCTAAAAATGTCAGAGTTCTGCTAGTGATCACCGTCCTCCCTGAGTTGGATGTTCATTTGTGGAGAATTGCTTGAGCTCTGTTTGGTGACTGTGTGGGGAACATGTTGCTCTTACATTGTTAACAGGACTTCACACCACCGTTACAAAGCCAACTCAGACTTTTTATAGCTCAAAATCCTTTGTTTACTTGGGCCAAACTTAGAGGTGGGAGGATGCACAGTCACCATAGGAAAAAATGATCGTCGTCGTGTTTCCTCCTATTCAACATCTGCGTAAGCAGTCGGACGTAGAGACTGGGCCGGGGGAGTAGCCTAGGAGAGGTCTTCAGAAAACCACTGAACTACTCAATTTGAAGGAAGAGTTAGGAATGGTGCTTATTGATAGGGGAAGGTGTGAAAAGTAATTTTTATTTTATAATTATATATTATTTGAATTTTTATAAGTACCTATTACCACGTTAAATTTTTAAACAATAAAAACAAAAATATGTAGTATTTTATGACATTTTGAAAGGAAACCATTAAGAAGTGCAATTTAACAACATGCCGAGAGTCTCTTTTTTTCATTCCACTTCGCATGTGGGATTATTAGTTCCGCGTTCCTGCCATTGACCTGCTTGGAGACAGCAGTTCCGCTGTCTCTCCCTGAGAGGTTTGGATTTGTTTTCTGTTAGCTGGCCTGGCTGTGTGATAAGCCAGCTGAGATCACCATTGTGCTGTTATCTTCAGACCTTGGACACAGACTTTCTAAAGAGATCAATCTTCGTTGCTAAGCCATCCAGTGCTGAATTAAGGCAAGGGGGAAAACGTTAGTACCTTTGTACAGAAACTGACAAATGCAATTCCTTGTGCGTCTCCTGGAATCTCAGCAATAAAGGTTATGGGGAATTTCCTGTGACCACAGTGCTGGACTTTGGACCCTCCCTGAAGCTACTTGAGTATATCTGTGGTCTGTTCATGTGGGAGTTTCAGACTGCAGAAACCCTTAGGGACCTGGGAGTAGCTGCAAGGAACCCACCACCCACCCACCAGCCACCCCATAAAGCCAGCCTCTTTAAAGGCAGCTCCAGAAGCAAGGGTGTGGGGATTCCAGAAGCCACCCAGGAGTTTGGAGGGGGTATTCTTGGCCTTCATTCATTCATTCAGCAAACATTGTGTGTGTGCCTACTAGATACCACACACTGTGCTTTGTGCTGGGGATACATGGTGAATGAGATTCACATAGTCTCTGCCTTCATGGAGCTCAGCATTTACTGGGGAATAAAGACAATGAAACAAACAATTGCAGTCCAGGATAACAAGAGCTATCAGCAGGGAAGTAAAGGATGCTATTGAGGCTTCCCAGAGAGTGACTTCTAAGCCAGTACGAAAGCACTCTTCTCCTCCAGGGCTTCCAGCACTTCTGCTTGGGGCCTTTGAGGCAGACACCTGAGGAGAAGGTAACCGATGACCCCAATGGCCACTCCCCACACTACAGCCATCCCAGAGATCAGGAGCCCCGTGTTCCTGATACTCCAGCTGAGGACTCAGAACACATCTTCTCTCTCCCAGGAACAGTAGGGAGATGGAGTGGTTTGATGCTGTGGTATCATGAATATGGACCTATGGTCCTGCTTTGTAATGAATCAGATGGCCTTTAGGGGCCAGCCTGGGACACTAGCCATCATAACAGTCATCACAACCTCAGCAACCTGAGGATTCAGTGGGGACCAACCAGGAGAGAGGAGGAATTAGGACAGATTTTTAGAACTATCTGGATGACGTATGGAACAGCGATGTGATTGACCAAAACTTGACAACACAGTTTGAGGCTATAAAGCTTATTTTAATGGTAAAGTATACGGACATTCATGGAGATGGCCACACAGGCAGCTATAACTCAGCAAGTTTGTACAACTTCTTAGATCCCTTCTTCTTCCTGACTGTAGAGCATCCTCTGGCTATCTGGCAGCCTGATCACCAAGGACCAATAACCCATGCAGAACAGCTCAGTTATTCCTGAGCGCACTCTGAGAGTGGGTGGAGCTTAGGTCTGTTTACCGGAAGCATTTCTCTGCATGCCCAGGCGTTAGGCCTGTACTGTGTCTATTCCTGCAGGAACTAAGAGTAGAATTCGACCCTGTAGAGGGGCCTCTGGTCTATAGTAGCCTAGCATGGCGATTCCCCTTGGATTCAGTCCAGCATCAGCATCGAGGTTCCTTTGGATGGGCTGGGGTACAGCTACAAGACATGTTGCCCGGCAGACCACTTGTGGCCAACTCATAATTCCCAACAAGCCTTTGCATAGTTCCCAAGAAGTGAGGTCCCAGACAGCAGGTGGGGGTCAGGGAGCTGGATCCAACCTGGAAGGTGGGGCCTGCAGGAGCTTCACCTAGGATCGGGGTTCCAGATAAAGCAGCTGGGGGTGCAGGCGTGACTACGGGAGAAGAAATATGTGAGACAGGTAACATCTACATCCAAGTGCTCTCGCCCATTCTGGGTGCCTTTCTACCGTTTCGCTGCTTCCCCTGAAATCCCAAGAACATCCTTTCGATTCCTCCATAACAACAATTCTCAAAGTGTGGACTGTGGACTCCTGAGGGTCCTCAAGACCCTTTCAGGGGCTCCAAGAGGTCAGAACAATATTCTTAATGATACAAGGATGTTATTTTGCCTTTTTTACTGTGCTGACATTTGCTCTAATGCAGAAGCTCGGGTGGCTGAAACCTGGAGCCTCGGTACACGACAAAGCAGGGGCACCAAACTGTGCTGCCAAATGCTTTACAATCCTTTCTAAGTTATTTTACAGAAACACCAGTTTTACATAAGAGCGTCTTTGATGAAGCCGTAAATCTTGACCCTTGCTGCTCCTCTTTGTACTATTCCGTGTGACAAAATGAGAAGTATGCCCGAAGCCCCCTGTGCGCTGAGCTGCACTGGCTGTCTCAAGGAAAAGTGCGTGTGCTCTTGTTTGACTTGTGAAGTGAACCAGCCGCTTTTTTCATGGAGCATTGTTTTTGCTTGAAAGAACGACCTGTAACCACTATGGGAGCCTGACAGCTTCCCAGTACTTAAAGGCTTTTCTGATGAAGCAGTGGTATTATTAATGAACGTGATTTTTTGGTATTATATTATGAAATGTCTCAACATCCGGAAGATCTGCATAACTCAGTGAACTGATATCTTCTAAATGATCATGTATGTTGTTACAAATCATGTATGGATTTAAAAAACCCGCCTGCAGATAAATAGACCTATGGATTTTAATGTAACAGAGTGTGAAAAGTTCATTGATGTGGTTTCTAATTTCACATTGGCGTTAACCTTTAAGAAACTATCACTTGTCCTGTATTGGTGTCTCATCAGAGAAGAATATCTACCCTGATCTGAAAAGGCTGTTAAAATGCTCCTCCCTTTTCCAACTACCTATCGGTGTGAAGCTGAATTTTCTTCCTATGCTTCGACCAAAACAACATATCATAATAGATTGGATGCAGAAGCAAATATGAGAATCCAGTTGTCTTCTATTTAGCTATGTATTCAGGAAATATGCAAAACTTTTAACAATGCTACTCTTCTCATTAACTTTTTTCATTTTGAAAATTTGGTTATTTCTTATAGTTATTTATGTTAACCTCTAGGTTAAACCTAGATAGATTTATTGTTTTTAATGAATTAATAAATATATTTTAAATATGTTCTCAGTTTCCATTTCTAATAAGTAAAAAACAAAAACTCATTGGGGTCCTCAGTAATTTTTAAGAGTGTAAAAATGTCCTGAGACCAAAAAGTTTGGGAACCACTGCCCATATGTCTGTTGCATATGGTGGAGACTCGCTCGCTCAATAAATGCATAAAGACCGTGTCCCAGCAGCGCTATGAAGAGGAAGGACAAACAGTGAGACTGAGTCAGGTGGGAAGTGGGGGCCCCTGAAGCTGCTCTTTCCTAGATATCTTTTGTGCTCTGGATGTTTCCTAGCTCTGCCTTCTCATCAAAAGAGACTTGTCCTATGTCTCGAGTCCCTAGCAGACAGACTGCCTCATGTAATAAACTAATTAAATGTAACCTGTCAAATTTAACGTTCCGAGTATTTATTGAGCACATACGAGATATGCTGCTGTTGTGCTGGAAGTGAGGACACAGTGATTAATAAGACGTGGACCCCTGGCCTCCTGGAGATTACAGGCTAGTTAGGGGTATGGCTAAATAGGAAAACCCCCTAACAATGACATGAGAAAATAATGTGATATTTATACGATCAATTGAGGGAACACCTTTAATGCCCTAATACAAAAGACTGACTCCAGTGGAGTTTTTCACCACTTGGGGAGCAGGTTTGGGCGAGGGGCCTGTCCTTGGAGTCCCTAAAACCACACCAACCATGGGAATTCCCTAATGTCTGTCTTACCTTTTTCAGGCCAATGAACTTCCGGCAGAACTGACCAAAAATGAACATATATTGCGCCTCCTCCGAAGTAAAGAAGGACACAGGAAGAGCTAACTGGGTTCCATGTTTGACTGAAAGGTAGAAACCTCAACCACGTTGTCCAAAAAGAAATTGCTTTTCACATAGTGTTGGAAATTCTTTTAAGAAAGAAAATGCCCCGGATGCCCACCCTGGGTCCCTGACCAGGAAGAGCTGTGCTTTGTGCCTTGAGTTAGGAACAGAAAGCTCAGGGGCCCCTCTCCTCACTTACGTGAGCCTCTCACGCTGGCCTGTAACCCCGTTCCAGTGGGCCTGGTGGATTCGTGGATCCCACAGAAACTCATTTGAAACTACAGTACCTTGGGTCTCTTGGTTAAACTCGAGTTGGTAAACTCTTTAAGAGGTTTAAGCAAGAAGGCAGAAAGACTGACAGTCTTTAAAAGACTGAAAGTCTGACCTTCAATGAATTGATGCACTTTGACTTTTGTGTTCAATGTAAGTGTGCTAAAAGATACAGCTCCATCATATTTTATGTATGTATGTGTGTCATTCCAGCGTAAGATGTTTTCTTCTACCCAAGGACTATAGCCGTGACTATTACGAATCAATGATGCGTAAAGTTACATTATTAAAAAGCCACTTCTGACATTCCACCATGTGCTTTTCAAAGATGGACTGTTGAACTATAAAAAAGACAAGTTGTTCATTTGTGAGTTGATCCTCATCTTTTTCCTAACATGTAAAAATCATTTTGTCAATGTTGTAGGTAGGGTAGGATGCAAGTGGCAAATTTGGAAAATCAGAAAATGACAAACCACAAGATATTTAGGATTGTCTCTTGGAGCTTTTATTTTGATTCTGTTGTTAGGAATCCATTACTCATGCTGTAAGACAGTAGGGTTAATATGCTGTGCAACCTTGAGCTTGCGATACCACATTGCTGGATACAATGACTTTGAATAAAATGTAATGTATGCAAATACGCTATGTTGCTGTTACTGTTGAGTATAAGTAATAAAAGACTGTTATTAGTATTTAATAAGTGTTTATCTGTGCATGTTCTTGAGCTGATTGATTCCAGGAAAGAAACCTGTGTTTTATTGAATTATTCCTTTGAAGGAGGTCAAAATTTATATTCAACGCACTTTATAATCAAAGGTGTCTAAATGCCTCAGTCAGTGCCTAATTGCACACACGAAAATTAAACCTTCTTTCGATAATCTACCATAATAAACAGTTATGGTATTTCTTTTATTTAAACACGTGTTTAGTTTTCCTTTTCATGTTCTGCTCTGGTTTCCAGCCAGCGTTCTATGTAAAAACATGTTAAGTTGGAGGGAAATGTTATAATCCCAAAACTTTTTTTTTTAACCAACTTCCAGTGGTACTAAAAGCATTATCGTTAAGTCAGTAAACAATGGGATATAATTTTTGAAATTAGAAGATATTCTCTTAAAGTTACTATGGTCAATAAAACAGTTAGTCAACAAATTGAATCAGCTTATGTTCATCACTATCACAAACAACACCAGTAATGTGCAGCCCTGAGAGCCCAGAGATGCCCACAGCCTGACTAGCCATGCAAAAAGTCTGCAGTTTAATTTCAGGATAAAAAATTAGAAAGCTCTGTCTGTATTGCTAAAACACTGAGATATAAACATTTTAGTAGATAAAAAGTGTGCCAATTTCCTCATTGACTTTTATTTAGCAAAGTTGTACAAATACACATTTTTCCCCATGGGAATTTCATCAAGCTATATTCATTTTGAAGAGGAAAATAATGTGGCCTTATATGCTTTACATTTTTTCGCCTTAGTTAGCCCTTAGGCCAAAAATGGTTGCTCATCACTCACATAAATCAAAACAGTATTATGGGTACTGATAACAAAGTTCCAAAAGACAAAATGGGATGAAATCACAAACTTAATGCTTTTTGTCAAACGTGTTGTCCTTGGCCTATGCATTAGACCATTTTAGGTGGATAATGTTCTTAATCAGTATTAGGTCCATAAAAATGAATCCAATAGCTTTAACAATGTTTAATGGAGGCCTTCTTACTGTGGGTAAGAGCTCTCCAGCTTAGAAGGATCGCATTCGGTCCAGATGAGATTACGATATTACCCGTAGGCGGGAAGATGATTGTATTAATCACTCACCAAAGACTGAGCAAAAGATCTGCTATTTAAACTTAAAATGTGTTTATTTTGCACACAGGTGGATGATTCTTGTTTTATATTAATCTAATTTACAATTCGATGAGCTCTGCGTCCTGAGAGTTAGCACTAGAAATTCCCATGCAAACCATTTGCTTAATTGAACCGCAAAAGTTTTTCATTACATCTATTTGTTTGATGTCATATTCTGTGTTATAATTCAAAATAAAGCTAACATCTACCCAGTTTGCCTTTGCTGCTGTTTCTGTTTGTTTCTAATCAGAAGTTATTTCTAGGAGATTTTTAATAGCATGGGATTTTAGAGTGAATAATTCAGCTCTGTTGATAAATACATTGATATTTGGAATCCTGACTAGACGTTTAAGCTTTATGTTACTTATGGACCTACAATTTCATTATTTCTGTTGTGGAGAGCTTTTGTGATGATCCCAAAAGGTTTTCCCTTCAGACAAAAATTCCTGGGATAGTCACGGATGATAAATAGAAACTCCTCACTGTACATGGTGATGACTTGATACACGTAGAATTGTGGAAGGATCCCTCCCATCTAGTTAATTAGCACGTCCACCACCTCACACGTTGACCTTTTGTGTGTGTCTGAGAACATCTTAATTTCTGTTTTTATTATCTATTATCCTTCTGGCTCTTCAGTTCTCTACAGTGGCTTTTTCTTCTGAAATAACTGATGGTTTTGTACAACTTCTTGTTTAGAAACAAATATTTGCAGCAATAACATCAGGAATCTGGAGAACTGGCCATTCTGGCTTCCTCCCCTGCTCCATGCACCCTCTGCAGCTGCAAGAAAGCTGTCTCATCATTCCGCCTGCACCGGGGCACCCACTCCGAAGAAAAGAGCACCCCCAAATGCCAGGCTACTTGGAGTCCAATGGAGATGCCTGCTTTTCAGGGTGGGCCTGCACTGCACATTATAGGGGTGAGAAGCTGGGGTCCTAATTTCATAAAAAGTGGTTTTGTGCTAGAACTGGCTGAACCTCACAGGTAGTGACCCGGTGGAGGCTGCAGATTATTAGTGATAACAGTAGAAACAGCAGATAACGTTTGCTGAAGGACTGTTGTGTACTAAGCACTTTACATAGACAATCTCATAAAGTTTGTATGCATTTTCTCATTGACCCAGACCACAACCCTATGAAACAGGCACTGTCATTATCCCACCTTGCAGCTGCAGAAACTGGCTTTGAGAGATAACCTCCCTCATAGTGTCTGCTTGGTGCTGTCCTTCGACCTTGGGGTTTTGCTTTTTTTAATGCAGGGAAGCAGAGGACACTGGAATCCACATGGAGTCAAAGTTGTAGCATCAAGGTGGTAAGGGAGGAGAACATGGGATGTATTTTTTATATATTTAGAGGTAGAGCTAATGATAAGTGGTGATCAATTGAACACAGAGGGTGAGGAGAAGAAAAGAGAGTTAAAAATTATACTAAGATGTGTCAGGGGTTCCCAAGACCACCCCAGTTTCAGTGATTTGCTAGAGGGACTCACAAGGCTCCTCAGTAGTCATATTCATGGCTAAGATTACAGCAAAAGGATATATAGCAAAATGAGCAAAGGGAAAGGAAGATGGAGTGAAGACAAAGGAAACTAGGTGTGAGCTTCCAAGAGTCCTCTCAGTGGACTCACACAGGATGAGCCTAATTCCTCTAGCAACGAGCTGTGACAACAATGTGAAGTGTTGTCTGTGGGGCAGCTTATCAGAGACTCACCCAGGCTTTTAAGTGAGAGAGTCTCATTGATATCCTCTGCCCAGCATTTACCAAAATTCCAGACTTCCAGAAGGAAAACAGGCATTCCGCATAAATCACATTGTTTGTACAAACAGTTTAGGCACAGCGAGCCATTCTTATCATTTAGGGAAAAGTTTTATATCGGCGTAGGAAACTGCTAGCCAAGTCTCCAGATGCCAGCCAAGGGCCAGCCTTGTCAGCCGGACTGTCTAAGGATAGCAGTCTCAGGTCTGCTGTGTGGACTCTTCTGCACACAAGGTTTACATGGTGGATGGCACCAATGACTGTGTTAAGAAATAGGGAAGAACAGCAGAGCTGGGGTGGAGACAGAGAGAGAGTTTGGATATGTTCAGTTTGAAGAAAGTGTGGAATAGATTCCAGAAGGCCATTGGAAATAGCAACTTAATGTTCAGGACAAGCCTGCTGTTATGGATTTGGGCATCATCCGTGCAGAGGTGGTCAAGTTATGAGACAAGTGAGTTCTGAGGGAGTCCCTCTGGTGAGAGGAAAGAAAGTAAACTGAGAGAGAACTTGGAGGGAAGAAGGGAAGTGAGTAAAGGAGATGAGATGAAATCAACAGGAGTGGAAAGTGAAACTTGTATCAAGGGAGGTTTAGAAAGCCTTGAGGGGAGGAGAGTGGACAACAAACCCATGAGGAAGTGTGGCCATCTAACACCAGGGCTGACAAATTGCAGATTTCTTTTGCTCTACAACTTTACCTTTGGTGAGCTTGTTCAGTCATCAAAGAACTCTGGCCGTGTATCGGAGAGGATGATGGCAATGGGTCGGGACCTGGAGCTAATGTTAAAATACATAGTTGTCTTGAAAGGAGTCTAGTTGTGATTGGTAGAATTCTCTTTGGGAGGCCCTCCTAACACTTTCTAGGAAGGCTTGGCAACTATTAGAATGCATTGCCTCTGCTTTGTCACCAAAAAAGTACTTTGTGTCACACTATAGAGATGCAAGGCCTGTGTGGTGCCATGTAGATGGGCCTGTGAGTTAATATTTCACTAGCTTCATGGTAAAATGAGAGAAAATACATTTATCTTTGCTGGTCAATTGGTTTTAATTAGCGAGTTTTATTTCACTGTGACAAGATGCTAAAAAATTAGTGTGTGGAACCGTGTTGAGGCCCAGCTGAGAGCAGGGCAGAGCCGTGTTAGGATTTTTCATGCCATTGCCACAGTGAGTTCATGCCCTTGCACTCACCTGTGTTTCGGAATGTGGAGAAAATAAAAAACAAACAAAAACCTAATTACATGCTCTCCAGGAAAAATTAGAATAGTTCATTTCACTTTCCTCTGGTGGAGGGGCCAGCCTGTCTCTTTACTGTGCTTAACCTACTGAACATGAGATAAACCAGTAATACAAACAGAGGGATTTTCTCCAGGCTTTCTGACTATACTTAGCCTTCAGCTAAATAATTTATGCATTAGTGGGTCTGGAAAGTCTTAGAATATTTTCCTGGTGTCCTTACATTTATTTTTAGCAATATTTTAACATGTTTTAACAATTGAGGGAAGTTAATTAAAGAGCCTCAGTTCTCAGATGCCGTGTCAGCTTCTCTCTGTCAGCGGAAAGAATTAGGTCTCCTATCTTTGGTCTCTTCTCCCCTCCCTCACTGGGATTTAACACTCTTGTTTGTAATGAGGGAAGTGCTGTCATTGTTCCCACTTCCCACAGCTGGACTTTTAAGAATAGCCTTAGAAAGAAAGTTTGCAGTTTATAGGAGGTGGATTCCCCATTTTAGGGAAGATTGGACCAAAAACCACCCTAGGCAGAGGAAACTGTGTCACGAGACCGAATCCTCCAGAGAAGGGAAGGCCAGTGCGAAACACTGCCAAGTTTCAGGTTATCCCACACTGGCAGCATCCGATCTGAGTGGAAGTTATACCACAACCCATGACTGGATTAATCACAAATTCAAGTATCCTTACTAGAGTGAATAATGTTTTACCATAAGTCTGACTAACAATTCCCCATTCCTGAGTCAGTCATAACCACTGACACTAAAGTCATGAGTTTAGCTGTAAGCTACTTTAAATGAAGATGTCTGTAAAATTTGGCATGCCTAAGTGTGGACTTTTAAAAGTCTATTGCAGAACCCAAAAGAATTGAGTACATATTTGAAACAAAAATCTTGTATAAGAATTCTTATAGCAACTTTGTTAATAAAAGCCAAAACTGGAAACAACCCAACTGTCTGTCATGGTATTTTTATACCATGGATACTACTCAGCAATAAAAAAGGATGAAACTACTGCTATGAGCAATGTGAGTGAGTCTCACAGACATAATATTGAGTGAAAGAAACCAGACACAAACCAGAGTCCATTTACATGAAGTTCAAGAACAGGCAAAACCAATTTATGGAGCTAGAAAACAGAGTAGTGGCCACCTCTTAGTTGGAGAGGGATGATGATTTTGATTGGGGAAAGGCAGGAGGGGGTCTTCTGGAGAGCTGAAAATGTTCTCTAGCCTTCCTCTGGGTGGTGGCTACTTGGATCTGTGGCTCCTAGCCTCCAAGAAGGCCCCCAATCCTCCCCTCCTCTGGTGGGTCCTTGTGTAGTCCCCTCCTACACTGTGTCAGGACTGGTCTGTGTGATCAGTAGAATATGGCAAAAGTGCTGGCATGTCCCTTTTGAGGACAGATCATAAAAGACGTTGTGGCTCTGCCTTGCTCTCTCTTAGGTCACTCACTCTGGAGGAAGCCAGCTGCCAAGTCTTGAGGACACTCAAGCAGCCCTGTGGAGAAGCCCAGAGGGAGAGGAACCAAGGCCTCCTGCCAGCAGCATCTTGGAAGCAGATGCTCCAGCCCCGCTCAAGCCTTCAGATGATGGTAGCCTGGGCTGACATCTTGACCTCACCTCATGAGGGGACCTGAGCCAGAACCACCCAGAACCACCCAAATCCTTGACTGACAGAAACTGTGATATAATAAATGTTCTTTTAATCCACTAAGTTTTCAGACAATTTGTTATAGAGTAATAGGTAACTAATGTAAGTGTAGACTATGTAAAAACTGATTGAGCTGTATTTGTAAGCTTTGTACACTTTATTTATATGAACCTTAATAAAAAAGTAAAAAAGAGAAACTCTATTACCAAAAAGAGGGTCTCAAAAATGCTCAATGTGCAACTCACTAGGCACTAACTCAAGGTCTCCTATATTTCACCAAAATGTGTTGGCAACGTGTAGCCTGACAGAGGGAGAGAGGCGTGAGCTGGCCACCTACTCCTGTTCCCTGTGTTCAACTGCACGTCCTCGTACTACCTACGGTGCTTCTTTTAGAGCCAGCTCTAGCTGCTGGTCCTGCATCTTTTTGGGGGCAATCTATCAGCAAAACTTACAATGCCTGTGATGGGGAGTTCCATGACATTAGCAACAAAAACGGGCCAACTTCTCCACTAGGCAAGGGAGACAGCGCATAGGGCTCCCAATAGTTTTAAGGTCCCATGGAAATGTTTTCCTTTTAATTTCTTTTAAAGTAAGAAGGAAAATAAGCATATAAAGATAATGAACATATAATAAATCCAGCCTGGATTATATTTGTCTTTATACCAATGCAGTTATAAAATATAATTTTCAGTGTTTGTTTTTTTTTTAAGGAAAGAGGGGCCCCTAAAGGCAAAGGTGCCCAGAGCTCACAAAAGTCACAGTGCAGACCTGAGCAAAGGAAGGGGTGCTATGGACTGAATTGTATCTCCCAAAAATCCGTATGTTGAAGCCCTGTTCCCCAGTGTGATGGTATTGGAGACAGGACTTTTAGGAGCTAACTAAGGTAAGTGAGGTCCTAAGGGTGGGGCCTTAATCTGATAGGATTGGTGGTCTTAGAAGAAGAGGAAGAAGAAGAGAGAGCTCTCTCTCTCTCTTCACACACATGCACTAAGGAAAGGCTGTGTGAGTACACAGCAAGAAGCTGGCCGTCTACAAGCTAGGAAGAGAACCTTCACCAGAAAGTGACCTGGCTGGCATCTTGGTCTTGGCCTTCTGAGCCTCCAGCACTGTGAGATACTAATTCCCGTTGTTTAAGCCACCTAGTCTGTGGTATTTTGTTAGGGCAGCCTGAGCTGACTAATACACAGGGAAAAAGTGAAAAAAGTAAGCAAGGTGAAGAAGTGCCAGGTCCATGAGCAACTGGCTCAGATATCACCAGGTGAGCCAGCTGCATCCTAGTACCCCAGAGCCCAGCTCTCTCTTCTTCTTCTATGATTGAACTCCAGTCTTCAATCAGAAACCAGGCAAGCTGGCAATCTGTGCAGTAGAGAGACATTCTTTTTTCTTTGCCCACTTGAATCACTGCATACTTTGAAGTTTCCAAGGCAGCCGAAGGGAAAAAAAAGCTTCTATAGTAAAAGAAATCAAAGTTATTTCGTTGTAATGGAATTTTATTAACATGAATATACATCCCTAGTCTAGAAGATGAGATATAGTTGATGCTTAGCCAGGGAGGTCACCCAGGAGAGTGAGGGTTAAAGAAGAACATGCTTTATGGAGGACGGCGAGGTGACCTGTGTTGAATGCTACTAAGAGGTCAAGTGAGTTGAGACCAAAAGAGTAGTCATTGGATTTGGCAACACACAACCAATGCTGCTCTTAAGAAGAGCAGGGATCCATGTGATTGCCTAGGCTCTGGGGGGGGGGGGGGTAGGGGAGCTGGGTCCTTACATCACTCCTCACAGCAGAATAATTCCAGATGGATCATTATTTTCAATAAGTCATTAAAACTCTAAAGGAAAACATGAAACAATTTTTTATAATCCTGAAAACTAGTAAATTGGTAAAAGTATCTGCCACACATATGCTAGACCAACAGGTTAATTTTCTTAATAAATAAAGAGCTTTTACAAATCAATATGAAAAATAAAATCTAATAGAAAATGAAGAACACAGAAAAAAATAAAATCATTTATAAATGAAGGAAAAGATTCTTAATCTCACTTATAACTAATAAAATACAAATTAAGCCATCACGGTATTTTTTAAAATAAGAAATAAAAAACGTAAAATCACAGATTCCATTTTTCACCTATCAGAATGGCAAAGATAAGTGCTGGCAAGGAGGTGGGAATCAGGCACTTCCATATCTTGTTAGCAAAGGTGTAAATCGCAATCTGTCTGGAAGGCAACTGACAATAATAAAAATTAAAATGGACATTTCCTTTGATCCAACAATAAATTCTTCCCAATAGTTCTATATGTATATGATTGCAAAGATATAGGTACAAGGATGTTCATTGCATCATTGTTTCCAGGAACAAAAGTGACAAACCAAATGTCCAAAAGGAGATTGATTATATAAATTATGTAATGGATCGAAAACTACTAACATGACTATTTGTAGTCTTCCCCTTCCATCTGCTAGGTAAAGAGAATTTTGTCTTAGGTCAATGTACTCATTTCTCTCCCTAAGGGAAGTGTTCAATAGCTTTTGGACTTCCGTGATGCAGTAGCATGAGGAAAGCAGAGGGCACAGAAAGCTGCAAAACTTTGTGGAATCCAGACAAGCTCAGGAATGTGAGGAAGCATATGGAAAAGGAAAGGTGAATTTTTTTTCTATTACTGGAACCATACAAACCGTTCACATGTACCAGAAATGCAATTTGAGAACTTGAGTTATTTTGAAATACTCGTTGGTTGGTGAGTTCATACGCACTGCTCTGAGACTGACCTACATCATTGTGGCTTCGGAAGTGTCACATACACATGGGATTCTACAGGGCTAGTAACAGTAGTGAGGTGAACAAGCATATTGTTAAATGTAAAAAGCAAGCTACAAACTATACCATCTGTTCCCACTTGTTTAAAAAGTCCACATATTATATTCATATATATGTCTTCAAATGCATAGAAGTTTTCTGGAGGATATTTCTGCACATTTATAAAGATGCATATGTCTAATAATTTCATTTTCCCTCTTGTCCTTTATTATGACACAGTCAATATTGAATTGGTGTTTATAATGATAGTGATATTGAGTATTATTTAAACAAACAAAAAGTTTCTCTTAGGATCTCAACTATATTAAAACAATTTTCATAGAAGGAGAAAATGCACCACAATGTGACACAGATTATCCACGGTGGTGGAATTATAAATTATTTTTTTATTCTTGTCTCTAAACCTTTCTGTATTTTCAAAGTCTCTGCCATAACCATGGATTACTTTGTCATCAGCAAAAAACGTTTCTCTTAAAACTATGACAATTTATTTTAAAAATATTTCCTGGGCTTTGGGGCCTATTGAGGCTGTATGACAAACAGAGAGAAAAAAACAATATAGCAAAAAGATCTTTTTGTTACTATTTTGTTTTGTTTTTGGTGAGGGAGATTCTTCCTGAGCTAACATCTGTTGTCAATCTTCTTTTTTTGCTTGAGGAACACTAGCCCTGGGGCTGCCCCGGTGGTGCAGCGGTTAAGATCACACGTTGTGTTCAGTGGCCTGGGGTTCACTGGCCCAGATCCCAGGTGTGGACCTACACACCCCTTGTCAAGCTATGCTGTGGCAGGCGTCCCACATATAAAGTAGAAGATGGGCAAGGATGTTAGCTTAGGGCCAGTCTTCCTCAGCAAAAAGAGGAGGATTGGCGCCAGATGTTAGCTCAGGGCTAATCTTCCTTAACAAACAAACAAACAAAAAAACACTAGCCCTAAGCTAACATCATTGCCAATCTTTCTCTATTTTGTATGTGGGATGCCTCCAAAGCATGGCTGATGAGTGGAGTAGGTCCGCTGACCTGGCCCACAAACCCAGGTGGCCTAAGCGAAGCACGTGGAACTTTAACCACTTGGCCATAAGGAGGCCCCCTTTTTTGTTACTATTTTAGTGAACGGTGGACAAAATTTGTGGGGCATTGAAATTTCTGCCCATCCCAGAATGTCTCATATGGTGCTTGAAATTTCCTCTACTCAAGTCAGTTATTTAGTAAAGGGTTCTGTTTTTTTCTCCATAAGGACTTTACTAAAATTGGAAGAGCCACTGACCTACCAGGAGCCAGGCAATACATTACAGCAGTGTTCTTGAATTTGAGCGTGCACTGGAACCGCCTGGAGCGCTTGTTAAAACACAACCGGCTGGGCCCATGCCCAGAGTTTCTGATTCAGTGGATCTAGGCTGGAGCCTGAGAATTTGCGTTTCTAACAAGTTCCCAGGCGATGTTGATGCTGCTGGTTCAGGGACGACACTGTTGAATGCAGGACCCCTGCATTAAAGCATACTACTTTATCTCAGCGGAACCACCAGGAGCAGGAGAGCACACATGTGAATGAGGGCCAGGAGGTCATCAAGGAAAATCTAGGGCTGAAGATCTAGAGGAAATCCCAATAGTTTCAGTGCCGAGCCGGCCAGTTGGCCATCACAGGGCTGAGAAGGTGCAGAGGCAAGACAGTAACTGAACCAGCTGCTCTGGTAGAGTAGGGGATGAGAATGTCACCTGCATCATGGTCCTACTGGGACTGGGTTTGATCATTGTTACAGATGGATATTTAGTCTTTTCATTGTAAATTAGCTTCCACTGTTGGGAGAAGAGATCCTCATCTTCATTTCCTTAACTTCAAAATGGAAATGACTCTTGCTTTTGAGAGGGCTCAACAATTTAAGTCAGAGGGCAAATGTTACCGGAAATGCAAATAATAAAAATAAGTGCAACACCAAAAAAAATTATAAAAGTGCAAGGCTCAAAAACGAAGATGCTTCTCCTTTATCTTTGTGTTACTTGACTTAGAACAAAAAAAACGGACTCCGACCCACCTCTGGGTCAAACTTCCCAGGGCGGTCTTCTCCCAGCCACGGCTTCCCTGCGACGCTTGGCTCGGCCAGCAGATGGTGCGGGTCCAGCGCTTTTCCGAACCCAGGCTGAGCGGGCAGCACACGGAGACTGCGCGGCTCAGCGGCGTCGCCCCCGCCGCGCTCTCGGATCACAACACCGTCAGGCCACTGCGCCGCTCCGCCCCGAGCTTTGCTGCAAGCGCCCAGGGGGCGGATTCCTTTGGGGTGACTGGATTTGGGAGGAAAACTTGCACGGAGTGCTCATTGGGGCCGAAATACCTATTCCGCTCAGGAGTGGGGTGTTAACTGGGAAAACAGTCTCCAAGCACTCCCGTTTGCTAAAGCCTTCTCGCACAAGGTCTCCAACCTAGGAAAGACAAAAAGGGGAAAATGAGTTACAGCATCAAAACCATGCACTCTTGGCACAACTCTAGAAATATCCTCCAGGCCGGATGCCAGAAGTTCAGCTGCCCTAGTCCGGGAGTCCTGGCCGAACGCCGCGCCCCGAGAGGCCGCAAGGCCGAGAAGGCCAAACGCGTGACCACAGGAGGTCACGCCGCGGGCGTGGCACTGCCTGGTCCAGCCCCGCCCCGTCTGGGCCCCGCCACTGCCCGGCCCCGCCCCCCGGGCCGGCCCTACCCCAGAACGGGCCCTGGGCGTCTCGGCAGCCGCACCGCCCAGAAGGGGGAGGGGCCGACGACGCCTTCCTCCTTCCTGACCTGCGCGCGCAGCCCGCCGCCGCCGCGGCTGCTCCGTCCTCCGCCGGCGCGGGATCCTCAGACAGCCCGGGACGCGGAGCCGAGCGAGTGCAGCAGCCGCCCACGTTGGCACCCCGCGCCGCCGCAACATGAGCGCGCCCGGCCCGGCCCTCGGCCTCCTGCTGCTGCTGCTCTGTGCCGCGCAGGTGAGCGGCCGCCAGCCCCCGGGCGGGCTCTGGGGGCTTCTCGGGGCCGCGAGTCGGGGGCGGCGCGCCGTGCAGCGGCTCAGGCTCCCCCGTCCCCCGAACGGGCGCGGATCCAGCCGGTCCCGGGGAAGTTGCTCTAGCGATGGAGCCCCTGGAGGTCCCCTCATCTCTCCGGTTTCTCTCCCCGGCCACGCACTTTCCCCTGAGGTCTGCAAGAGGGCGGCAGCAGGGAGCTGCTGGTTGGACCTGTTTTGAGCTCATGTCAGCGGTGGTCACCTAATTTCTGGGTTTAGGATGTGGGATCCGAGGGAAGGAGGAAGGTGGATAGAGAGGGATAGGGATCTTAGTTATTTAACCTGCCTGTAGAAGAAAAATTCTGCCATATGCTCTCGAACTCCTTATGAATTTATTTAGAAGCTCCAACCACCTTATTTCCGCTTATCCTCCCCTAAAGGGGAGGTAAAGAAAGGAAACAATTCGTCAAGCACCAAATTGGGACAGTCTTAAGTACTTGACAAGTCACCTCTGTCTTCTAAAGAGTGCAAGTTACTTCTTCTCAGCTAACTCCCTTTTACACCTTGGGAAACCGAGGCCCAGCGTCCACTAGCTCGCGCCGGGACGGGGCTTGGAACTCGGTGTCCTGACTCCCTGGGTCGGCTTTTCCTTGGTTTAGTAGCTTTGGGCGTCAGCGCCTCGCTGCCGTTTGTTGTCTCTGGTTTTCTCTTTTAAAAAAAACTGGGGGGGGGTCAGGGGTAGTAGCTAAGGATATAGTGCTGGTTAAACCGGATTGGGATGAAAGAGTGAGCCTCTGGGAGCCTGTGCCCTTGTGTCCACTCGCGGGCGTGTCGGTATTGAGGGGTAGTGAATCAGAGGGGAAAGCAGATTAAGGGGTCTCCCTGGACCAGGAAAACCTCTCCTTAGACTTCTGTGTAGTTCTCGGAGGAAGCAGGTGATGCTGACCCAGTGAGGGCCTGCGAGCCAGGAGAAGAGCCGTGGCTTCCTCTTCTCATGTGTGTGGGGGGTGGGGGGAGCCCCCGCCTGTGGCTTGTGGAGGAGCTCACATCTGGTGCCTGCTTAGGAGGGGAGGTGGTTCCCAATGAGGTCAGTGGGCTGACCACTTTCTAGCTCTGTGGCTTTGGGCACGTTGTTCTTTCGGGCCTCAGTTTTTTCTGAAGATAAAGAAAACCTCATAGGATTATTGGGGTCATTGAGTAACGTGATATGTGGAGAGACCTCATCACTATAGTAAAAACTCAAGAACTAGTAGCACTTATGTGCCTTAAAGAAAATACAGCTGTTTAATTTCCCTGGAGTTTAGGTCAGGATCTAGTAGGCAGGCTTCACGTTGTTAAGTAGCTTTAATTTCTGTCTGAAATCCTTTTACGTCAAGGTAGTCTCCAAGGCTGATGACCGGCCTTGGATACTGGCCTCTCTTCTTAGGACTTTTAGGATAGGTCAGAGGTTGGTCATGAGTCTCTTGCAAAACACTTGAAAGCCTTGAGCAGATTGTAAATGGTGGCTGGGAACGTCCCTATTGTTACTTTGCAGATTGACTCCCTCCTGTTGCAGAGGCTCTCTGTATACCTGAAGAGGTTGGCAGGAGAGGGGTCTTCTTTCAGAATTCTTACCGATGACGGCAGCTCACCTGGGTTCAGACTGAGCACTAACAAAGTTCCGTCGTGGAATTACAGACTGACTGTTCTTTGTAAGGTCTGAAATACATTTTGGGGGGATTTTTGCTCTTCATAGTTTTAAATTTTTACAGAGGATGAAATAGCATTACCAGACTGCATGGTTTTCAAACCTTGTGATCATCCAACGATGTGTACAGTTTTGAGAAATAGTATATATCTCTCCTGACTAATTTTTATAAGCTTTTCCTTGGGGAACTTGGAACAGAGAAAGGCTGGGGTAGGAAGTCAGCCAGTAAGATGGCTTTTCCCCAGGAGATTGGGAATGGGTTAGTCTTTTGGCCTGAGAGCGTTGAAGGATAACCATCTGAAACTGGAGTGAATGTGGGTGATCTTTCCCAGTCTCCCCCACTCCTTGATCCATGCTGTGATCAGATATCTTACTAACAGAAGTAATCAGGGGAAAATGGGGTTTTTATTTTAGCGAGTGGGCAGAAAGAAAACGACTTGCTGAATAGGTCTTTGTGTTCCTTCAGTGTTTGTCATATTAGCCAGAACAAAGAATCCCGCTGGGCGTGAGGATAGTATCATCTCTCTTTCTGGGTGACCTTACCCACCCTCCACTCCTCCTAAAAGGGGTGCTTCTCAGGGTGTTTTAAGGATGACACATTACCTACTGCAGAAGCCTGGACTGGGCCCTCTAATCGGGTCTCAGGCGCCCCTTTCTGCCCTTGCATCCACAGCTCCGTGAAGGGCATCAGTTCTCCAGCCAAATTAAACTGCTTGCTGTCAAAACCCTGCCCGTCTGCTAAGGCCCAGTTCAAATGCTACATCATTCGTGACATTGCTATTCCTGTTCCCCCAACTAGAATGCCTTCCCTCTAATGTCCTAAATCTTGTTTAAACTGCTGCAGCAGCTTTTACTGCCTGGCAGAAGACTTTTAAGTTTAGAGACCTGGGGGTGGATTTTGACTCTTCCTCTTTACTAGGAGTGATCTTGGGCGAGCCAGGTATCCTCTGGAACCTCAGTGTCCACTGTAAAATCGGTTAACAACTATGCCTACTTCTGAGGGTGCTTGTGGAAGGATAGAGAAATATTGTTCGAATTGAACTACTAGATTGCAGGCTCCTTGAGGGCAAGAACTATATTTTCCCATCTCCAAAATGGCCAGGACTCTTGGCTTTTACTCTCCTGAATCACCAAATCGTTGAGCTTTCAATGGCTTCAGGTGAGGGGACAAGATGGGGGAACAATTCAGAGGCTAGTGGAGATCACAGCTGCATTTACAGCTGGTGTCTGGGTGATGGTGGTGATCAACTATGGCCCAACAGGTTTCCCTTTGCTTGGACTCTGCCTGTTATTTTCAGTCTTTGCAATATTTGCTTTGGCAAGAACACTTAAAAAAAAATAACACCTCTCTCTGATGCAAATGTGCTGTTGGGGGATTTCAGAGGGGAGCTTTAAAATATGTTCTTTAGGGGCTGGCCCCGTGGCCGAGTGGTTGAGTTTGCACGCTCTGCTTTGGTGGCCCAGGGTTTCACCGGTTCAGATCCTGGTGCGAACATGGCACCGCTCCTCAGGCCACATTGAGGCGGCGTCCTACATGCCACAACTAGAAGGAACCACAACTAAAAATACACAACTACCTACTGGGGGGATTTGAGGAGAAAAAGCAAAAAAATATATATATATGTTCTTTATTTTATGACTGTCCCTTAGGCCACAGAGGAACTGAAATTACTGTCATTCAGTAATTTCATAAATATAAAGTGGTTGCTATGGGCACAATGTAGGATACAAAAGTAGATCAAGAGAACTAACTTATACAGAAAGACATCTATAAACTAAAGTGCTGTGTGGTTGTTAGTAGTTACTATCCCTGTCTTGTTCATAGTTGATGGGAGGAAGGGTGAATACATAAAAAAATTTACAATGAAAAGTGCTCTAATAAAGATAAGGACAAAGTGTTATAGGGAGTCCATTTTTGAGCTGAGCTTTGGAGGGCAAATTAATGCTTAAAGGGTGGACAAGAGGAAAACTGGAGAAAATAGGGGGAAAGTTACCTAATTGTTACTAAAAACCATTCAACTGTGTACCTGAAAAGGGTGACTTTTATGGTAAATTACCTCAAAGCCGTTGTCAAATGACATTGTAGATTACAAGAGGCTAAAGAAAAAAGAGCTAGCTAATATTTGCGTAGTGCTCCACTGCTATGACATGTCTGACCTTGTTTTAACTTCACAGGACTCCTTTAAGCTAGGTGTGATGCTCTTTTTCCTGTTTTACAGTTGTGGATATTAAGGCTCAAGTGTGTCCCAAGGTCACATAGCTAGTAAGTGGCAGACTGGGGGCTTGAGCCACTGTCTCTGACTTCTGTGCCCTAAATTATTCAAATTCAAAATATTGCTACCAGATTATTCATATTTAGCATAAGTTGATAGCTGTTCAGCAGATGTTCCACTCGGCCAAGAAGACATCTCCTTCAAGGCACGTTCGTGGCTTCTCCAAAAGCTCATGATAAATTAGAGGTGGAGTTAGCCTTCTGGCCTGCCCCATGGTTCACTTGCCACACTGTGTGAACGTTTCATAGGAAAAAGCCTGCGGTCAGTATATACTCCCACTTACTTTTGTGCTTTTGTTTTTGTCTTGTGGCTTTTGGGTTATTTTTTCAAACTTGTGGGTACTGGAGCTCATAAATGCCTAATACTAAGTAGTAGTATGACCTTCGGTGAGTCACATAAAGAAACTTCAAGCTGGAGGAGTTATCTGTAGAGTGAAGACTAGCTGAGCCCATCTAACTCTAATGAGACTGTGAGTTAACACCCATCTAGAGGCGCGCCTGGTGTTCACACAGATTATCCTTTGTCATGTGGATATGTTTGTGCCAGGTTGGCTGTGAAACAGAGTTCCAAAGATTTCCATCAGAAGAAGTCAGACCAGCCCAGCCTCCACCCCAAATGTCCTGCCACTTTTGTTTTGTCTGCCTACTTGACTCCGAAGGAAGTAGCAGGCAGCTTAACCTCTGGACAGGATTCTGTGTGCCACTCCCTCCATCTCCTCCTGTGTTGTCCTGCCTGGCCTGGCCAGCCCCTCTGCTCCCTGCAGAGGCCTCTTCTCCCCTCACTGGAGCTTGAGCTGGGTGTGTCTCCAGGTTCTGCCGTGAGCCTTACCATCCAAGACAGCGGCAGAGGTGAGAGGACCCAGCTCTGCACTCCACCTGCAGTGGGATGGCCTAGTGCAGGCCTGGAGTTGAGGATGGTCACTGGTACTGAGGAAGTGAGTCATTGTTTGACAGCTGCCTAGAGATGTACTTAAAAAGATGTAAGTGGTAGTCATTATTTCTGTTAGTGAACAAGTTTGTGTAGGAAGAAGGACACTTGTGTGGGATCATAGTGGATGGGACAGCCCATCTCTGGCGCATTGTCAAAATCTGCGGCTTCATCTGTGTACAGACTGAGCTGGAGTTTGAACAGTGCAGCAGCTGGAGAGTAGGGATACAGGGCTAGGATGGAGAATGCTCAACTGAGTGTTCAAAATCTTGATTCCCAATCCTGGTTTTGTCACTTAGGAGCCATGTGACCTTAGAGAATCTTCTCTGAGCTTTAGTTTTCTTACCTGTAAAATGTTGTGATACTACTCCATAGGGTGTCTGGGAAATGAGGCAATGAGGGCGAAATCTCTTAACTGTGCTTAGCACATGGTTGATGTTCAGTATGAGTTAGTGTTACTATTTCAGCAGGATTCACGAAAGGCAGCCTGGAGTACAGGATTCTGTTGCTGATGTTCAGAGCTGCTCCATACGATGAGATGTCCTTTCATGGAGCCCCCTCTTACGGTCTGATTTAGCAATTGCTATAGTTGCTGAAGTATACGAGAAGGGGCTTTTTTTTTTTTCTTTAGCCTTTCCTGAACTATTCCTGTTATTATTGAGAGAAGCTTTCCTATCCAGTCATATACCCAATAATTAAACTCTGGAGTATCTTGTGAAATATCCATATGACCTAACTTTTAAAAGTATAGATGGTCTAGCCTTGTAACTACTAAGTTCTGGGTTAAAGCCAAAACAACCAGCAGTTCTTGCTTCTGGTCGCCTTACATAATCCAGTGGAACTCCTTCAACTCATCGTGAATTTGAAGTTTCTGAACCAGTGAGCACTGGCTGAGGTACCGTAGGGAATTTAGAGCAAGTGTAATACCTGGGCTCTGCCTTTGTGAGTTTATGGTCTTATGAGCGAGTTAAGACAAAAGCAAGAAAATACTCATGCAGCTTCTCCCCTCATACACAACTTTGCAATTCTCATTAATATAAATTCTGCTTGATCTTAGGGCAGGAGCCGGCAAATTATGGCCTGGCCAGAGCCTTTTGCTCTAAATAAAGTTTTCTTGGGACACGCCCGCACCCATCATTACCTATTGTCTGTGGTTACTTTTGAGCTACAAAGGCAGAGTTGAGTATTTAGCACCATGACCTATGACCACAAGCCCTTTAGCCCTCTAAGGAGAAGTTGATCCACCCCTCTCCTGGTGGACCCACATGGGAGCTGTGGAGTGTAAGTGACAGAAACAGATACCGCCCACCAGAGCTCTGGGTGCAGAACACCTGCTCACCTGAGCAGTGAGGATGGGTGCCCTGAACAGCGGCCAGGTGCTGCCACTGACTGGGGACGCTGGGGCCGGAAGCAGGTGAAAGGAGTCAGTTAAATTTAGTGGAGGCAATGAATCTTGGGAGAGGCTTGTAAGAAATGAGGACATTCTGAGATGGGTAGGACTGAAACCTTGGAGAAAACAGTGGGGCTGGAGACAAGGACTGGAGTCTGGCCTTGGGGACCCAGATAAATACAGTTAAAGGCAGCTCAAGTAGAGCCGAAAGCCAATCCAGAGGGTAGTAGAGATTTATTTGTGAAAAAGCTATTCAAAAGTTACTGCTCTTGTATGTGCTTGCGTGTATACATCTGCGTAGGTGTCTGTAGGGAGGAATTGAAAGCCTGCAGGACCTACATCTCGTAAAGTAGCGCTGGTTAAAGCTGAGAAGTCGGGTGGGGTATGGAGAAGTGAGGAGCAGCTTTCAGTGTTATTTCATATACACCTGTGCTGTTTGAATATTTATGATGAATGGGTATTCTGTAATTAAAGAAAATAAAACCATTCATGGATTTTTAACATTATAGGAATGGGCAGAATTTTAAAAAGCTTAAGTAAGGTGATTCTTGTGGTTATGAATAGCTCTGTAAGACTGGCCTGTGACCATGAGAGGAACTGTGAAGAATCATTATCATTCTTTGGACTTGGACCCCCAATCCTTGAGTGGAGCTTTGACAAGACCTGTTATTAGAGGCTCTGGGATGTCAAGTGACACTCAGACCCAGAGTCTTTGATCCTATTTGAACTGATAGTCACTCCTTTCTTTAAAGATTTTATTTTTTTCTTCTCCCCAAAGCCCCCAGTACATAGTTGTATATTTTTAGTTGTGGGTCCTTCTAGTTGTGGCATGTGGAACACTGCCTCAGCATGGCCTGATGAGCGGTGTCATGTCCATGCCCAGGATCTGAACTGGCGAAACCCTGGGCCACTGAAGCAGAGTGCGTGAACTTACCCACTCAGCCACGGGGCCGGCCCCAACAGTCACTCTTCGGTTTAACCTCAGAATGATAACTGAGAACTGCGCTCTGCAGTCCTTGTCACCCGGCTTTTCTCTTACATGGTGGAGGACATCTGAGCTCATGTTTTATTTCGGTAGTGGGCATAATACTTCCTTCCCCAGGTGAATGTTATTGATAGGAAATCAGCACCAAGCGTTCTCATATCATACATAGTAGAGGCAGCTTTCAGCGGACACCTCACTTTTGGAAATCAGATGCTTTGCTTAGGAAGGAAGTGTGTGGCCTGTACCTGAGGTGCCATCTTGGTCGTGGTGTCAGCATGTGCTTCTCTGACAGTCCGGAAATCTTAAGCTGCATCCGTCCTCTTCATCCATAAAGTCCTGACTGCCTGCTCTGGTGATTTGGAGACTGGAAATCCATTGGCTCGGACCACAGCTAGGTTCTGGGTGGGATACAGAGATGAACATGGCCCAGCCAGTGGTCCACTGAGGAAGGACCCTCTGTGTGGTATAAGGATAAGAGCTCCGGCTCCAACCAGCTGGGCCTCAGGTAGGATCTGACTCTGCCATTCCTTAAATGTGGCCTCAGATTTAAGGCCACTTTTAAGTCACTTTACCTATGTAATGTTCAGTTTCCTCATTTGTAAAATGGTGTTACTTTAGTAGGAGTCTCACAGATCTGAGGATTAAGTGAGATAATAGGGGCACACTTAGCCAGTGTCTGGACACTGGCATGGAGGTGATGGCGGTGGTGGCCAATGTGATGGAGCTCAGGGAGGGAGGGGCTGTGCTTGGGTGGGTCAGGAAGGCGTAAGAGGGAGGGAGAGGTTGGAGAGTGGCCTTGACAACTAGCAAGGGGCAACGGGAGTGTAGGGGAGGGGCCGACTGGCATGAACAGTGCAGAGGCAGGCAAGTCTCACTTAGAGAGGAACAGAAGAGGTGGAAGAATAGCAGATGGGAGTGCTCAGCAGAGCCACATGAGGCGTCTGGAGCTTGTCTCAGAGGCTGTGGGAAGGATGGATTGTAGGTTTCTGAGCATAGAAAACTTTGGAGCCATGGCTCGAGAAGAGCCAGGTGGCAGCTGTGCCTAGGAGACGTTGCTGAGGTCTGGATGGGAGGTGACGGGGATGACAAAGGATGGCTGTGGGCTCAGCCGGGAAAGGGCGTGGGAGACTGCACTGGGGAGCTCCCCCACGAAGGTTCCGAGCCTGAAAGGTGCCTCGGCTTTGAACCCTCGTGAAGAGGGGTTGGCGATGGAGGAGGCTTTGGACGAAGGATTAGTCTCCTCTTGAGCTCCTGGGGTGGTCGGGCAGGTAGTTGGAAGTGCAGCTGGAGAGAAGGTGGGGGTCTTTGGAGGAGGAGCGTGAAATTGGAGCAGCATTTCTAGGCAGGAGCAGGTGAAGGGACCAACAAAGATGAGGTTGAAAATGTGCAAGAGAAAGGGGTGATGGGGGTCCCCAAGGAGGCTCAGGAGCGCTGCAGCAGCCAGGCCTGGGGTGCGAGACCGGCTCTCCTTTTGAGCTGTAGGCGAGAGGAGGAGATGGAGAGAGAGGTTTGAGGGCAGAAAGAGGCATCCCCCGCCGGTGCAGCCGTGTGAGTGAGTGCACACGTGCTCGTGCCTTACACAAGCAGGGAGCGGTGTAATGCCAGAGTGAGGACCTTAATTACTCGGTTGTATTTTATTGAGAGTCTGTGTCTGGAACTAGAATGTTCTGGTTTGAATCCTGGCTCTGCCGCTCTTGGACTAATTATTTAGCCTCTCTGTGTCCCCATTTGCTCGTCTACAAAATGGGTATAATATCGCACCTCCTTCATCAGCTTGTCGTGAGGAATAATTGGGTTAATCTATGAAGAGCAGGTGAGCCAGTGCCTAGTGCAGTCTATGGCTCAGAAGTCCCTTAGGCCCGTGGCTTAGGGCTGCTGCTCCCGGCAGGGTGACTGGGAAGCAAACCTGAGAGCCCAGTCGAGCTGGTTTCCTGGGCCCAAAGACACTCGGCTGTTTCATTCCCTTAAGGACTTTGGAACCTCTTTGCTGAGGTCCCAGACGGCTGGAAGACATTGAGAAGAATTCCTTCCATTTGATTGTGTGGTGCTTTGTAGTTTGCTAAGTACTGCCACGTCCAGTCCCTCATTTGATCTTCACACCAAGCCTGTGATAAGCGGAGGGTCTGGCTCAGTTCGCAGTAGAACTGCTCAGCGGGATGAAGGAACTGCTCCCGGTGCAGTCGGGCTCTGCAAGCACATTGACTAGGGGCCTCGTGGGCTCTGAGGAGCAGAAGCCAGGACTCCTGACCTCCCTGTGCCTCCCCCTTCTCCCCACACTTTTCTTCTAGATGGGTGGAAACAACTTTGCTTTGAAAAAGATGATGTGGATTATACAGGAGGATCTTTGTGACTGGGAACCTAACCACATTGGGTCATCTTCATTTTCTTCGATGGCGCCAAGCCCTGAGAAAGGGGAACTTAGAATCCAGATGCCCATCCTGTTTGTCATGCCAGAGTCTGGTTTGTTGGCTGGATTTCTGCCACTCTAGTTGGTGACATACCAGCGTGCCGCCAGGCCCGGACCTGCTTGCCCTGCTGGTCTGTTGAGAATGACGTGGGTTTAGGGAAGGGTGCCCTGTATTTAAATTACATGTCAACATCAGCAGTTAGTGCTGCCTCCTTAGTCTGTTTTTGCCTTTTCAGATTTCAGTAGATGGATAATGAACTTGTAGGTAGAAATCTAAAGAAGCAATACTTTCACTAAAATTGCTAGATTTATGGAAATAACGGTGATTCTTTTTATATAAGAATTTTGCGCCTTCTTGCCAGAGGTTTGGTATGTGGTATTGTTGAATACTTGTCACTTCCTCCTTTGTTTAATTTCCCTCTCTTGTGGCCTAAACATAAGAATTTTAATGAATCAAGAGATGGGCAAGTCATAATTTCTGCTTTAAATTGTCTGAAGAATAACTTCAGAGACAAGTTATATTGACCCCTTAGATTCCCCCCCCACCTATACATCCCAGCCTCCTGCCTGTTTCTTCTTTCATGATCTTAGGGCTTCAGGGACTGTTGTGGATTTGTATTTTGATGCTGGGGGCCAACACAGGCTGACTTAGCTCCTTGCATATGTGTGGGTCATGTGCCACTGTCACTGGAGAGAAGTCATGCTGTTGCTTCTATACAGATTTTTTAAAAAATGGCTTTTCTACCGGTTGTCTTGGGAGCCACGGTTGCTTCTCCAAAGTCCCTTGTTTCCTCAGGGGACAGATGATTGCAAGACCTTGCCAGCCTGTGGCCCTGGCCGGCTTGGTGGACTGTGCTGACGCAATGATTCACACTGCGCTCTCCTCCCCTTCTCAGTTTTCTGACAACCTTGTGACTCTCACATGGGGAGTATGAGTGGCTCTTGAGAAATCTTTAGATAAAAGGTTTAAAGTTTTTCTTTTAAGATTGCTGAGGTGATTTTCCTGAAAGTTGGCACATTCCTTGCTTTCTATACATTTCTTGCTTTCTTGAGGTCAAGGAGTTCATTCTTGCTCCTTCTCACTTAGGATTTATCCTTTTTCTTACGTAGGGTTTATTGATGTTTGTAGTTTTGTTCTTCACATTACTCATGATGTGCTGATGTTAATTAACCTAAATATTTATGGAAATATTCTTTCATTAATTAGAGATTATATAGTTCCTTATGCAGCTGTGCAGAACTAATGCCGTAGTAATTGCAACCTCACATACTATCTGGCTTTCTTTCCTCTACACCGATTCCTAGTTATTCTTACTTGGATCTGTAGCTTCCTCTTATCAACAAATAAATTATTGGGAATTAGAAATCATGTAAATAAGTCATTTCTGTTACCAGCTTCACTGACTTACTTGACAAGTCCATTTGGCCTATTTTAATTCGTATTTTACAAAATGTTAAACTAACCAGTGCCTCTTGTCGTTGCTTCACTTTGCAGGTAACGTTGGGAAATTCTGTAATAGTGCATAAGTGGGCACTTTTTGCCATTGAAATTTGTTTTACCCTTGCAGCCCTGATGAACTGAGTTTTGTGTTGACTTTTTCTAGGTGTTTTCACAGTCCTGTGTTTGGTATGGAGAGTGCGGAATTGCATTTGGAGATAAGAGGTACAATTGCGAATATTCTGGGCCACCAAAACCATTGCCAAAGGATGGGTATGATTTACTGCAGGTAAGTTTGTCATGTTGGGCATTGGGAACACAAAATGCTGATTACGAGATCCTCTGTCTTTATACCTTAAATATTGTGGGGGTTGGGGTGGAAGTGAAACCATTAGGCTTAAATCTTATCCCAAGCTCTTAGCTGTAACACGCAATGGCAGAGAAGATAACAGAGCTCCAGAGGCTTAATTTTTCTGGGGCTGACTTCATGCCTTTCTCATAAAGTTTCCCACTCGCAGGTTACTATTTAGAGACTGACCTTGGTACCTCAAATGTTGCTCTTTGCAGGTTCTTCAGAATATATTAAAGTTAACTTATTTTGGTTCCTAGATTTTAGAACTTGAATGAACAAGGCTGCTAAGTAGCTCTGACCCTCTTGTCCTCGGTTCATTTTACTGATTCTTCTGTTTTCTACTGAGAACCTGTGAACTTTGGCTGCTACCAAGATTCTGTTTTCTGTTCTTTTTTTTTTTTTTCACCATCCCTGGTACACAGGGATATTAGAAAAGAACTGGAAAAATCAAGCTGAAAAGACTGGTTTTAGAGGCTTAAGTAACCTAAAATCAAGTTGATGTGCTGCCAGTTCTTCTAGACATACTTGCTACTTTTATCAGAATTATCATGGACATTTGACTTGGCCTGGAGTGACTAATGGAAATAGTAAATAGCATTCTGGTTGAACTTACACACAAAACCTAAGAAGAGGTAAAGTGATTGTCAAGGGAGGAGAGTGAGCTGCTATTTATAAGAACAAAGTTAGAAATGTCTCTACTACCTCCCCTTGTGAATTTGATAGCCTTTAAAAGAATTCTGCAAGAGCTTTGCAAACACGTCTGACCTTGTCTAACTAAAAAGGACTTATATGAATAAAATTGTCTTATTTCATTGAGGAATGTTTGTCCTTATTTAACTGTGATGCTCTGACATTCATGCTTTCCCACCCAAAGGAGCTCTGTCCAGGACTCTTCTTTGGCAATGTCAGCCTTTGTTGCGACGTTCAGCAGCTTCAGACGCTGAAGGACAACCTGCAGCTTCCTCTACAGTTTCTGTCCAGGTAGGTTGACTGCCAGGTAAACAGGAAAAATGGATTTTAGGCACTTTTAACCAGTAACGTTCTGATTTCTTTTGAAAAGTTTGTTTAGAAAGCAATCTTACGACTTCTCAGAAATAAAGAATAATTTCTGTTAAAGTAATAATTATCCGACTTGGTCCTCTTGCTCATTACATTCAGAGCTGATGCCTGGTCTTCCTCTGAGGTGTCTTTACCCCAAAGGGTGTCTGCACTGTGGACTGGCCCTTTCAGACTTGAGCCTCTTTGCGCTGTGGGCAGGAGAGGCTCCTGGTGGTGGTGCTCAGGTCTCTGACCCAAGACCCTCATCCATGCAGTCCTCTGCATCACCTCCCTCTCCTCACCTCCCCTGCTTTGCACATGGTTCTCTCTTCCTGGGGTGACGTCATATGCTAGAGTCCCAGTGCTCAGGAGAGCTGGCCTTTGGGAACTATTAATCAGCTTGGCGTAGTCGGCTGCTTTTGTCAAAATTAGCTTACTGTCCAATCTGTTCCCTGTGACTGGGGCAGTGGAGAGACTTGCATTGTAGATATTCTTCTCTAAGCTCAGCCAGCAGTTCTCAGAGGTGCAGAAGAACAGCTGGTGGTGGTCTTTGGAACAGCACATGATGATACCGTTCTGACTTTCCCACACTTGAGCGCCCTGGTAAGGGTAGATGGGAAGGACGTCTGCAGAGGGAAATACTTCTCTGTGCAGGTGCTGCTGCAGGTGACGGGGTGCAAGTGGGCGTCTGCTGAGGAACCCCGGCTTCCCAGAAATACACAGTGAAAAACCCTCACTAAATTTTTCTTTCAGGACAATGTACACTACAGATCTTCCTTGACTTACGATGGAGTTACTCCTGATAAACCCATCGTAAGTTGAAAACATTGTAAGTCAAAAATGGATTTAAGGGGCCGGCCCCGTGGCCGAGAGGTTAAGTTCGTATGCTCCACTTTGGTGGCCCAGGGTTTCGCTGATTCTAATCCTGGGTGCAGAGTTGGCACCGCTCTTCAAGCCATGCAGAGGCAGTGTCCCACATGCCACAACTAGAGCGACCCACAACCAAAAATACACAACTATGTACTCGGGGGGGGTTTGAAAGGAAAAAGGAAAAATAAAATCTTTAAAAAAAAAAAATGGATTTAATACCCTTACCCTGCTGAACATCCTGGCTTAGCCTAGCCTACTTTAAATGAGCTCAGAACACTTACATTAGCCTGCAGTTGGGCAAATCATCTAACACAAAGTCCATTTTGTAATACAGTGCTGAATGGCTCACGTAACTTATTGAATAACATACTGAAAGTGAAAAACAGAATGGTTGGATGGGTACAGAATGGTTCTAAGTGTATGGGTTGTTCACCCTCGTGATGACGTGGCTGACTGGGAGCTGCGTCTCGCTGCTCCTGCCCAGCATCACGAGGGAGAATCTACCACATATCACTAGCCTGGGAAAAGATCAAAATTCAAAATTCAAAGTATGATTTTTACTGAATGTTTATCCTTTTTGTATCATCATAAAGTCGAAAAATCTTAAGTTGAACCATTGTAAATTGGGAACTGTCTGTATAATAATAGATCAGGAAGTTGAGAATCTAATCAGGCCACTGTACCCTGTGGAAGGCTAGTGGATGTTGATAGAGCTAGATTGGAGCCATCACTCAGTCAGAATACATTTATTTAGCACCTACTGAGACATTATGGACATAAACATCAAAAGATAACCAAGTTTTCCCCGTGTTTTCAGAGGTAGCAGAGTTTGATTTATAATAGCAAATAATGAGAAGCTACTGTGTGGAATATTATGCAGCTGTCAAAGTAGACGATTTTAAAGGTAGTAACCTGGAAAGAGGTTTGTAATTTATGGAACATGATAAAAAACTGTGCACCCTTAGAGTGATTTTTGTTAGAATGGTGTAATTGTCATTCCTATTTTTGTCACAGTAAAGCACAGGACTCCTGAAATAGTCAGTGTGCATGTCTGCTTCTTCACGAGGTCAGAGGGTTTGAGGGCTGGGACCACAGCTTCCTTGTTCTGTGTCGTGTCTGGTCGCCTAGACTGGATCAGAGCAGAGAGTAATCTTGATTGATTGTGTTTTGAGAATGCAAGTCTAATGAAGTAACAGCTTTTGCAGATAACAATGAACCAAAGAGGAGAGTTCTTTTGCTGTTTAACTGGTCAACATTCAGAGCTTAAACTTTGAACCTGAAGGACAGCAGACAGCTTGTGGTTCTCATGAAAACCCATGTGCTTCTGAAGTACGTGCAGCCAGAGAAGGCCACTGGCACTGTTGTTCTTTTTATCTTCTCAAGTCACGGGGAATCCTCTTGTGTTCAGAGAAGGCCTGGGGATTATCTTGGAGCTTGGAAGAGAGCCTTTCAGTAGATTATAAAGTGAAAATTCTAATGTGTAAATCTAATTTTTTCTCCTTTTTTCTTCTTAATCAGAATTGTCACCATGCTCCTAAGTCCTTTTAGCTTCAAGACAAAGAAAACGTCTGTAAATTATAAAGTGAAGAATTCAGAGAAGCATTTTTCTCTTTTTGAAATTACAGCTGGACAGCATAAATGTAGTAATTAGGGCAGTCTTTAAAGAGGTGTCTTCTTTCTTTCTTTTTTTAAAGATTTTATTTTTTCCTTTTTCTCCCCAAAGCCCCCCGGTACGTAGTTGTGTATTCTTCGTTGTGGGTTCTTCTAGTTGTGGCATGTGGGACGCTGCCCCAGCGTGGTCTGATGAGCAGTGCCATGTCCGCGCCCAGGATCTGAACCAGCGAAACCCCAGGCCGCTGAAGCAGAGCGTGCAAACTTAACCACTTGGCCTCGGGGCGGGCCCCAGGTCTTCATTTCAACATGAGATTTTAGCTTTAGAATTGCTAGGTTTAATATGTCCTTGTGGTATTTCATTTGTCACTTTACAATAAATTTTATATATTGTTTGTCTATTTTAAATCACCTTTTTCCTGGCCCTGTTATCTGTGAGATCATACAAAATATAGTTTACTTTTTCTTTAGATGTCCGTCCTGTTTTTATAACCTAATGAACCTGTTTTGCGAGCTGACATGTAGCCCTCAACAAAGTCAGTTTCTGAACGTTACAGCAACTGAAGACTATGTTGATCCTGTTACGAACCAGACGAAAACAAATGTAATAGAATTGCAGTACTATGTTGGCGAGAGTTTTGCTAATGGTAAGTAAACTTTTAATTCTTCTTCTTCTACAGTTGGTATCAGGACAATGGATCAAATTGTTTTGTTGTTGTTGTCCTGTCAGCTGTGTGAAATGACAATTTTTAGTTCTGTTGGCCATGAAATGCGAGTTGTTGCTTTGCTTGTATCCTAGAACTTGAGCTACAGGCTGTGGCACAATCTCCTTAAAGTATTTGCTTTAACTGCTTCCCAACTGTAAGTTCCCATATGGGAATTTTTAGTACAGTCGTCCCCCCTTATCCTCAGGGGATGTGTTCCAAGACCCCCACTGCATGCCTGAAACCACAGATAGTACCAAACCCTGTATGTACTATGTTTCTTCCTATACATACATAGCTGTGATAAAGTTTAACTTATAAATTAGATACAGTAAGGGATTAACAATAACTAATAGTAAAATAGGACAATTATAGCTATGCAGTAATAAAGTTATATGAATGTGGTCTCTCTCTCAAAATATCTTATTGTACTGTACTCACCCTTCTTGTGGTGATGTGAGATGGCACAGTGCCTGTGTGATGAGATGAAGTGAGGTGAATGACTTGGCATTGTGATGCAGCAAATTTTCTACATAATATTTTCAGACCATGGTTGACCGCGGGTAAGTGAAACCAGGGAACACGAGACCTCAGATAGGGAAACCTTGGATAAGGGGGGACTACTATATGTGCATGGTTACTTCTGTACTTTTTAGAGACCATTGGAACTTTGGTTCTAGTGGACGTGAACTGTGTAGCTTCATGAGTTACTGCGAGACTGAGGAGCAGGGTTGGAAGGGAGAAGTAGCTGGCAGAGGAGAGGAGATTTCGACTATGAAGAAGCAGATGACCGTGAGGGAAAGGAAGCAGGGAGAACAAACGGGAGAAAGGGTAACCCCAACAATTAGAAATCACAGAACAATCTGGAAAAGACCATATAATGCTTGTTGAAAATGATTGAAATGAAGGAACTCTGAAAGAATAGAACACTAGGGAAAAAGAACAGATTAGAAATAGAACCAACTGGATCTATTAATGAGAAATCGTCATTTAAGTGGACTAAAAGGTAAACAGCAGATTAGACAAAGCTGAATAAAGAATATGCCCAAGATCAATCTAAAATAAGAGAAAAAGAATTCAGCAAAGTTGTTGACTATAAAAGCAATATACAAATTTAATTGTAATGATCAGTTAAAAATGTAATAGAAAGAATTTTAATAGAAAAAAGATCCCATTTACAAAAGCAATAAAAAGTAAAGTTCCTAGGACTAAACCTGCCGAAAGATGTGACCTAAAAGACAACCTGACTGATGGAGAGAGATCATTCTGTCTAGAAACAGGACTGTGCATGTGGAAAGTTGATACATACCAGGTGTATTGTCACATCGTTAAGGGAAAGGGTGGGCTGGTTGACTAGTGGAGTGAGGAAATTATTATGTTCATCTAGTTTTTATTTTTCCATATCATACTAAAAATGCATAGATTAAAAATCCTAATTTTGGAAATATTTAGGAGTAAATATAGAAGACCTTTATGACTTAAGTGTAAGGAAGGATTCTAGACAAGAGAGGAAAGGCAGAAACCATAAGTGAAAAGGTTTATAAATATAAATCAGTATCTAGAGAAATCACTGAAATGCAGATTAACAGTAAGCTACCATTTCACACATCAGATTGCCACAAATTAAAAAGTTGTCAATTCCAAATATTGGTGAGGATGTGGAGCAATAGGAATGTCAATATACTGTGCCACTGGTAACCATAACTTGGAGTGAGTGTTTGAAAACCATTAGAAAAACTATTTTGCATTACCTGGTAAAGTTGGAGATAAATATACGCTCATTCCAGAAATTCCACATATAGATGCTTGCCTTCAAGAAACTCTTAATGCATAGAAACAGGGAGACCATTTAAAAACATTCATTGTAGCATTTTTGTGATCATGAAAAATTGGAGATGTCAAGGGAATGAGAAGACAAGCACATACTGGGAGAAAATATTTACAAAAAGACATCTTATAAATTAGTATTATGCAAAATATATGAAGAACTCTTAAAACTCAATGATAAGAAAGCAAAGAGCCCAATTAAAAATGGACAAAAGACCTGAACAGACACCTTACCAAAGAAGGCATATGGGTGGCAAATAAGCATATGAAAAGATGCTTGACATCATGTCTCACTAGGGAATTCCAAATTGAACAACAATGAGATATCAGTGCGTACCTAATAGAATGACCAAAATTAAAACACTGACACCACCAGATGCTGGTGAGGGTGTGGAGCCACAGGAACTCTCATTCGTTGCTGGTGGGAATGCATAATGGTACGGCCACTTTGGAAGACAGTTTAGCAATTTCTTAGAAAACTAAAAGTACTCTTACCATACAATCCATCAGTCATGCTCTTTGGTATTTACCCCAAAGAGTTGAAAATGTTTGTCCACACAAAAACCTGAACATGCATGTTGATAGCATCTTTATTCATAATTGCCAAAACTTGGAAGCTACCAAGATGTCCTTGAATAGGTGAATGGGTAAACTGTGGGACATCCTGACAATCGAATATTGATCAGCGCTAAAAATAAGAAACTTTAATAAATGAAAGATGCCAGTCTGAAAAGGCTACAGACTCTATGATTTCAACCATAAGACATTTGGAAAAGGCAAAACTGTGGAGACAGTAAAAAGATCAGTGGTTGCCAGGGTTGCGGGGAGAGAGGAATGAATAGGAGAAGCACAGAGGATCTTCAGGGCAGTGAAACTATTTGATACTGTAATGGTGGGTACATGTCATACATTTGCCAAAACTCATAGAATGTACAACACCTAAAGTGAACCGTAAAGTAAACTATGGACTTTGGGTGATGATGATGTGTCGGTGTTGGTTCATCGATTGTAATAAATGTACCACTCTGGTGCTGTTGATAGTTGGGAGGTTCTGCTTGTGTGGAGGCAGAGGTTATATGGGAACTCTGTACTTTCTGCTCAGTTTTCCTATGAACCTACCACTGCTCTAAAAAATAAAGTCCATTTTAAAAAACAAAAATTAAAAAAATTGGAGACACCAAATGCTAATTAAGAGGAGAATGGGTAACTATATTGGAGCATAGTCATAGTCTATGATGGAATACTTAAAACCGTTAAAATGTATGAGTTAGAATTATGTCAGTCATGTGAATGACTCTTAAAAAATATTGACTGAAAATAAATACAGAAAACGTATATAATGTTTATATTAAACAGTATGTATTTATGGATACAGTATATCATAAAAGTACACAAACATGCATGGGAAAGATAAACATCAAATTCAAGATTGGTTATATTGAAGAAGAGGGGATGCTCGTAGCAAGGGGCAGTCAGGGGGCTTCACCTGTATCTATAGTGTATTTTTTAAACTATTGAGGCAACTGGTGTAAAATAGTAATATTGATATAGATGGATGAGTAAATGAGAATTATTGTCCATATTTTCTGAATGCTTGAAATATCTAATAAAAAAAAAAAACCTTGAAAACCAAATGGTGAGATGGAAGATATGAGGGAATTACCCAGGAAACAACACAGAATTATAAAGATCTGGAAATCATTAAAGAAGTGATATGTGGGATGAAGTGAGAAACTCCAGAAAAAGAAAAGAGAGCTAGGGAGAGACAACAAGCAAAAGGATAATGGCTGAGGACTTCCCAGAATGGATGAGAGATGAATCCTCAGAGTTAGGAAAAGATAATGAATCCTTAAGCCAGATAAATTAAAAAGAAATAAAATATACAAAAATCAGTTTTATTTCTATACACTTGCAATGTACAATCTAAAAGTGAAATTAAGAAAAAATTTCCTTTTACAATAGTATCAAAAAGAATAAAATACTTAGGAATGAATTTAACAAAAAGTGTAAAACTTATACTCTAAAAACTATAACACATTATTAAAAGAAATTGAAGAGAATCTTAATAAATGGAAAGACATCTCACGTGCATGGATCAGAAGACTTAATATTGTTAAGATGGCCGTACTGCCCAAATTCATCTACAGATTCCGTGCAAACCCTATCAGAATGCCAACTGACTTCTTTATAGAAATTGACAGGCCTTGATTCTAAAATTCACTTGCAATTGCAAGGGATCCAGAATAGTCAAAACAATCCTAAAAAAGAAGAGCAAAATAGGACTCATTCCCAATTTCAACACTTACTATCAACCAATGGAAATCCAGATGGCATGGTATTGGAATAAGGATAGGCATATAGAACAATGAGGTAGAATTGAAAATAAACCAACATGTCTATGGTCATCTGATTTTTGACAAGGATGGCAAAACTATTCAATGGGAAAAGAATAGTCTTTTCAACAAATAGTGCTTGAACAACTGGATAGAGAATGAAGTTGGACCCTTACACCACAACAGATACAAAAATTAATTTAAAATGAATCAAAGACCTAAATGTAATAGCTAAAACTAGAAAACTCTTAGAAGAAAACATAGGGATAAAACTTCATGACCTTGATTTGGCAATGGATTCTTGGATATGACAGCAGAAACATGAGCAACGAAAGAAAACAATAGATCTGTTGGACTTGATCAAAATGAAAAACTTTTCTGTTTCAAAGGACACCAAGAAAAGGCAAGAATATTTGTAAATCATGTATTTAACAAAGGATTTGTATCTAGAATATGTAAAGAATTCTTTAACTCAATATTAAATAGATAAGTGAATTAAAAATGGGCAAAGGATCTGAATAGACATTTCTTTAAGGAAGTGATACAAATGGCCAATAAGCACATGAAAAGATGCTTGAAAGCATTAGTAATCAGGGAAATGCAAATCAAAACCACAGTGAGATACCAATTCACACCCCTTAGGACAGCTAGAAGCAAAAAGTCAGATAAAAACAGGTTTTGGCGAGGATGTGGAGGAATCGTTGGGACCTTCATACACTGCTGATGGGAATGAAAAATGGTGCAGTCACTTTGGAAAACAGTCTGGCAGTTCCTGAAACAGTTAAACATAGAGTTACCATATGACCCAGCAATTCTGCTCACAGGAGAAATAAAAACATATGTCCACACAAAACCTGTATACAAATATTTATAGCAGCATTATTCATAATAGCCCAAAGGTAGAAACAACCTAGATATCCATCAACTGATATATAGATAAACAAAAGGTGGTATATCCAGACGATGGAATATTATTCAGCCATAAAAAGGAATGAAGTACAGATACCTGCTACAACATGGATGGCCCTTGAAAACATCATGCTAAGTGAAAGAAACCAGTCGCAAAAGACTACATGGTATATGATTCCATTTATCTGAAATGTGCAAAATAGGCAAATCTAGAGACAGAATTAGATTAATGGTTGCTTAGGGGTTGAGGAGATAAGGGAGCATTAGCCAAAGGATACAGAATTTCTTTTTTTAAGGTGATAAAAATGTTCTAAAATTGACTGTCATGATGGTCACATATATCTGTGAATATGCTAAAATCTATTAAATTGTAACTTTAAATAGTGAATTGTATAGTATGTGAATTATATCTCAATAGAGCTGTTAAAAAGAAATCCATACCTAAATATAGCTTAGAACAACTGTAAAACTCCAAAGACAAGTATCTTAAAAGCAAGTAGAAAAAAGATACAAATCACTTCAAAAGAATGACATTTGGAGATTTCCTTCCAGCAATGATAGAGGGCAGAAGGCAATGGAATAACCACAGTTCTAAAGAAAATAACTATCCCTCTAGCTACACTGTCTTCCTAGAGTGAGGGCAAGACGGTGAATTACAAGTGTCTCCTTCAGGTTTAGGGGAGGAATGTCATGGGAAGTTTCTGACAAGCAGGGCTATATGGGGCCCATTACCACTCCTTCCTTATGTGCAAAATGTCGTTGACATTATCCTTATTCAGTGTGTCTTAACGTGTACTAAACTAAAACCAAAAAAGAGAGTAGTATTAGGTTCATTCAGACGTGACCCTGCCCTAAAACCAGTCTTCCCCTGTAAGTTCCGGAATTCTCCAGCAGTATAGTTTCCTGCCACAGAAGTTTTCTGGAACCAGCTTCATTGACTGAAGAGGCACGAAGGTTCTTAGTTTCTCCTTCCCCAGTCTTAGTGTGCTCTTCTGTATGGTGGGGTAACACTTTTCCCAGCTGTTGCCAGCTGCGTGGCATGACAGGAGCCTTTCCTGTCTGTGTTTTACATTTAAGTTAGCTGGAATCTGGCCCAGCATGTTAATTGCAGGGTGACAGGCCGGTTTCAGGGGTGATCTGCCTTCCTGCCCTTAGTAGTTACTGTCCCGCGTTCCAGCCTGTGGCTTCTGATTGCAGGGTGTATGGGTTTCCGAGGTCCTGTTGGAGGGGGCTTTTGTAAGATCTGGCTGTGAGGTGAAGCAGCATGGTGTCCAGTTTTTCCTTTGTTCCTCTGCTAGCCATGTACAACGCGTGCAGGGATGTGGAGGCCCCCTCAAGTAACGACAAAGCCCTGGGAATCCTGTGTGGGAAGGAAGCCGAAGCCTGCAATGCCACCAACTGGATCGAGTACATGTTCAATAAGAACAACGGCCAGGCACCCTTCACTATCACACCCATTTTTTCAGGTAGGGATAAAGACTCCCGAGTTTGGTGTATTTGGGATTTTTTTTTTAAAGCCCAGGAACCTTAAACTGCAGTAGGAAGATAAATTCAGGTAACTAGTTCCTGGAGTTTCCCTCCGATGAGAGAGGTAACTGGAGCATTTAATTTCTCCTGCCCCTGGTTAATTTAGGGGCTGCAAGTGGGATCGGAGGAGGAAGAAGACTTGCCTTCACGTATTGCTGCGTAATTGAAAGAATAGCTGGTTTTTTTTTTTTAAATGGCTGAAAACCATTACAAAGACCTTTTCAGGAGCTCTGCAATAGCATTAGACTAGCTCCTCGATGGTGATAAGACACGATTGGAGGTTTACCTTGGAATGTGATGTACTCTGATCTCCGTGACAAACTGCTCAGAGTTGTTAAAATAACTTAAAATTTTACAGGACTAAGCGGCAAAAGATCATTTCATCATATAGAAACCTCTAGTCCTTTCTGTTCTTCTGGTTGTGTTATATTATTTTGGAGTGCTTATCATTGGGTTTAAATACCATTTAATACATACCTGGTAGTGTTTTTTTAATTGAGATACTCCCTCATCACAATCCTCCCTGCAGACTTTCCAGCCCATGGGATGGAGCCCATGAACAATGCCACCAAGGGCTGTAACGAGTCTGTGGACGAGGTCACGGGGCCGTGCAGTTGCCAGGATTGCTCAGTGGTTTGTGGCCCCAAGCCCCAGCCCCCGCCTGCTCCTGCTCCCTGGAGAATCTTGGGCCTGGACGCCATGTATGTCATCATGTGGACCACCTACATGGCCTTTTTGCTCATGTTCTTTGGAGCATTTTTTGCCGTGTGGTGCTACAGGTAAGCAGTTTTGTTTATCCTCTGGGGCGAGAAGAGCAAAATTACCGCACAGCACTTTCAGCTTCCACTTGTAGTCCTTGGTGAATGAGAACAGAAAGCCAATATCTGCATGCTTATGTCCTGCAACTAGTAAACGGTCAAAGGCCTATGTAGACATTTAAACACTTGAAATGGGTTTCATTGATTTATTCAAAATGATGTGATTTAAAGCACTGTGCATTAACCACCCGTTCTTTAACAGAAGGTCTTATAAGCTGAATCTGGTTCAAATCTATTTAAACGCAAGACTATAGTCCTTTTAGATATTTGCATCTTGAAAAAAACAGTTTTTTTAACTTTTTATTTTGAAATAATTGTAGATTTACCAAAAAGGTACAAAGTTTTTATATATATTTATATATATCCTTTACCCAACTTCCCTTAATGTTACAGCTTACATCACCCATTGTATATAATGATCAAAACCATGAAAATAACATTTGTATAATACTTTTAGCTAAACCGTGGACTTTATTCACATTTAATGCTCCTTTTCTGTTTCAGAACTCCATATCACATTCACATTTTGTATTTTATTGGTCTCCTCCAGTCTGGGGTAGTTGCTCAGTCTCACCTTGTCTTTTATGGCCTTGACACTTTTGATGAGTACTGGTCAGTTATTTTGTAAAATGCCCCTGGATTTGGCTTTATCTGATATTTTCTTATGATTAGAATGAGGTTATGTGTTTTTGACAAGAATATCACAGAACTGATGTTTCTTTCTCTTATATCAGTATATCACATCAAGGGGCACGTGATCTCACTGTGTCTTTACTGGTGATGTTAACCTTGGTCACTTGGTTGAAATGGTGTCTTCTGGCTTTCTCCGTTGTAAAGTTACTATTTCTCCCTTTGGAGTTGATAAATATCTTAGAGGAGACACGTTGGGACTACGCTAATAGCTTGTTTCTCCTCAAAGTGTCACTCTCTGATTCTAGCATCCATCAGTGGATCTTATCTGCAGCAGTTACTACTGTGGTGTTTGATGGTGATTTTGGATTTCCCTCATTCCTTCTATTTTTACTGATTGGACTTACTCTATACAGAGGGTTATCCCTGCTTCCCTACTTATTATTTATTCAATTATATTTACATAATGGACTTTTTTTTTTTTTAATTCTGTGGGCTCTATCCAATAGTGTCATTTATTTTGTTTCTCAGATTTTCCAGTTTTGACCATTGGGACCACCTTCTTGTATTTTTTCTTTTTAACATAGCCTCACCTTTCTCAAGCACATTCTTATTTTTTGGAATCACAAGATATTCTAAGCTCATTTGGTATTTTTATTGCTCCAGCCCTGGAGTAGACCTCTTCTGCAAGGAGACTTGATTCCTTTTATTGGAAAATGGTATTTAGAAGCCAAGAGCTAGGGGCCAGCCCAGTGGCCGAGTGGTTAAGTTCATGCGCTCCACTTCGGTGGCCCAGGGTTTTGCCGGTTCAGATCCTGGGTGCTGACGTGGCACTGCTCATCAGGCCATGCTGAGGCGGCGTCCCACACAGCACAACCAGAAGGACTTACAACTAGAATATACAACTATGTACTGGGAGGCTTTGGGAAGAAGAAGAAAAAAAGATTGGCAACAGATGTTAGCTCAGGTGCCAATCTTAAAAAAAAAAAGAAACCAAGATCTAAGCATTAGATATGCTCATTGCTACTCCAATATAGTGTTTACTGTGTTTTTAAAGGACCTAAATGTTTTAAATATAAATGAGGGCTCCAAGGTGAAATTATCCTTTAATTAATTTGTTTTTTTATTTTTTGTTTGTTTGTTTTGGAGGAAGATTAGCCCTCAGCTAACTACTGCCAGTCCTCCTCTTTTTGCTGAGGAAGCCTGGCTCTGAGCTAACATCCGTGCCCATCTTCCTCTAGTTTATACGTGGGATGCCTACCACAGCATGGCTGCCAAGCAGTGCCATGTCCGCACCCGGGATCCGAACCAGCGAACCCCGGGCCGCCGAGAAGCGGAACGTGTGAACTTAACCGCTGCGCCACCGGGCCGGCCCCTAATTAATTTGTTTTTTTAATCCCTTCTTAAATTTTCTCCTGAGACTGGTGAGCAGAAGGACCCAGAGCAAGGAAACTTAGGGGAAAGGAGGCAGCAGTTAGGGAGGAAGAAAACAGGGTGAGGAAGGAAGCTTGTAAGGGGATGATGGGAATGTCAGAGCAGCCTCATTACGTTGAAGGCCACAGTACTACTTATATGCTTTTATTTTTCAGAAAACGATATTTCGTCTCCGAGTACACTCCCATTGATAGCAATATCGCTTTCTCTGTGAATGCCAGTGACAAAGGTAGGCACGTTTGTGCTTAATTAAAGGGTTAGGATTATGTAGGCATGAGAGTCCCCCACAAACGTTTATGCGCCTGTTCTGGGAGAGGCAGTCTGCTGGTGCCCAGGACACGGGTGCGATCAAGACAGACAGGGTCCTTGCCTTTGGGGGGTGGCAGATCAGGACCAAGCAGTTAATAAGAGCAAGGACTAACCCCGGCTAAGCGCTGCGGGGGCGCGCAGGCCACGGCCGGGAGCAGGAGAGCTTGCGGGGAGCTGCTCTGGAGAGAGTGCTCAGAGACTGCCTTTCAGAGGCCTGTGTGTGAGCGCCCGTCCTCTGCGGGGTGGGCACGCGGTCGTGGGCAGGCGAGAAGGGTGGCTTCCAGAGCAGACAGGTAGCTGAGGGCGGGCGAGGGTGAGGGGCTCGCGCTCGGCCGGGGTGGGCGCTGTTCCCGCCACGTGCAGCCGCCGCTGGTGCTGCCCTGCTCCACTGCGGCGCGGCCTGGCTCCTAACTGCGCCGCCTTCCTCCCCGCTCTTCCAGGGGAGGCGGCCTGCTGCGACCCGCTCGGGGCGGCGTTCGAGGGCTGCTTGAGGCGGCTCTTCGCGCGCTGGGGCTCTTTCTGCGTCCGAAACCCCGGCTGCGTCGTCGTCTTCTCCCTGGCCTTCATCGCCGCGTGTTCCTCAGGCCTGGTGTTCGTCCGGGTCACCACCAACCCAGTGGACCTCTGGTCCGCCCCCAGCAGCCAGGCGCGCCTGGAGAAAGAGTACTTCGACGCGCACTTCGGGCCCTTCTTCCGCACGGAGCAGCTCATCATCCGGGCCCCACACGGCCACGTGCACACGTACGAGCCGTACCCCTCGGGAGCCGACGTGCCCTTCGGCCCTCCGCTCGCCTTGGAGGTTCTGCACCAGGTAGTATGCTCTGTGCAGAAGTCAGTGCCGGGGGGTGGGGCGTGTGGCTTTTACACACTGACCTGTTCTACTTGGTGAGGGTTTGGGCTTGGAATGTAGTGGTGTGTCTTGAAAATCTTAACTGTAAAAAGTGAGTGATGGGTGTTGAACCTAATGAAAAATTTACTGTAGACCGCTTTTGTATTTGCTTCGTATAGTAGGTCTTGCTTCTTCCTTGAAATTGAGATGAGTGGTTCTTTGTTGAAGCAGAATGTATTCATAATTCCCCCTTAGGAACTTGGGAAGTTTTTCCCTTGGTAACTCAAAAGTAGTGTGCTAGGACGCAAAGGAATGGATCCACTTATGCTGTCCTGGGCCCTTGGCGGGAGCTGCTGGATCGTTGCTGATCCTGCCCGCAGAAGTGCATTTATCGTTCCCTGAATGTGGGCCCCCGGCCTGCATTTGCTGAGCGGTGCCTTTGGAACAAGATCCATCCCATTCTCTTACACAGGCCTTTAGACCTTTGCATTCTCCCTTGTCATGCTTGCCCTGGAGAACTGTGTCTGTGAATAAACTTCATCCCACTTACTTTTTAATAAACGATTGCACAGTCACGTGGCTTTTCCTTTAAACGTTGCTTTTGCTTACAGAAAGTCTCATATCTTGAAAAACATCAAAATGGTTCCAAGACTTTAATAGAATCTTTTCTCTACTCATGCCTGTCTGTTGCTTTTTCCCAATTTGTTGCAAAAGGTGCACAACGTAGTCATTTACTTCCAGGAGCATATTCTCTATTAGAAGATACAGGAATATACATAAATAATTGTAGTATGGAGCAAGGCAGTGGGTTAATTATGGGTGAGGGGGAGTGTCAGGAAGACCAGGCAAATTGTTCCAGTCTCCCCTCTGTGGCCCCCTTGGTCACTGCTGGAGACAAGTGGGAGGAAAGATGTTCGAGTGCCCTGCACTGAGCTCTGTCCTGGTAATGGTGTCATCTCCCTGTCTCTCTGGATGCCTCTAAGCAAGGTCTGCATCCCAGTAGGCTGTTCTCTAAGAGTGGCTTCTGGGCCATCAGATACTCCACCATAGTGTGCCTGGTCCTCTACCCTGTCTCGGGAAGGATTGTCCCCAAATACTCTTTATTTTCTGACCCTCAGGGCAATAATGGTTAATCAAAATCTGAGAGGAATCTGGTGTGTTTCTGGGTTTGTTTATTTTTCAAATCTTTCAGGTTCTTGACTTACAAACAGCCATCGAAAACATTACTGCATCTTATAACAACGAGACTGTGACACTTCAAGACATCTGCTTGGCCCCTCTCTCACCATATAACAAGAACTGCACCATTATGAGTGTGTTAAATTACTTCCAGAACAGCCATTCCATGCTGGACCACAAAGTGGAGGACGACTTCTTTGTGGAAGCGGATTACCACACGCACTTTCTGTACTGTGTCCGGTACGTGGCAGGAGACAGTCATTCGGTCATCCCACCCATGTCTGCACAGTTGCTGTCGCTGCTCACTGTTGTAGGTACCAGACCCCCAGCAGTGAGCAAACAACAGGACTTTGGCCTGCAAAGCTTACGTCGCGATGGAGGGAGACAGCCCTGAACAAATAGATGCGTGCCTGAATGGCAGGCAGAGCTGAGTGCCGTGGAGACAAGGAAGTGGGCAAGGAGATGAGTGCAGTGGGGTGCGCTGCGTCAGCCGGGTGGAGACCTGCTCAGGGGAAGGGAGGGAGGGAGCCGAGGCATATCGGAGCAAAGAGTAGACAAGCAGCAAGTCCAGAGGCCCTGGGATGGGAGCCTTCATGGTGTGTAATCGAGGAACAGCTGGTACCAGTCAGCCTTGAACCCATGCCTGGATTGAGAACACACAGTTATTATCTACCACACCACCCCAAGTTTTTTTGAGCTGATTTCCTAGTAAAAATAGAAGCCTATAGTGCTTTTTCATGTCTTTCAAATATAAATTTATAGCATGATGCTGAATTGTTTTTAAAACATGCAGCATCCCCTGGAGGGGCGGGGGCAGGATTGCTGTGCCCTTTAGATTGGAGGGCACTGCAGCCCCTTCCTGTGGGAGATGTGTCTAGCTGAGCAGGGTGCGTTTATGACTTGAATGAGTCACAGAGAAGCTGTGCTGGTGATCTGAGGTGACCTTGAGGCTTTCCCCGTAGCAGGAAGAGCAGCCTACACTGGACAGGCCTCCTGCTGTTCCTAAACACCTGGAGACAGTGCTTCAGCCAGTCAGACAACCACCATGGCTGTTTCTTTATCACAGGAACAGAGAAATTATTTCTTGTCAGCTCTGAGTGTGCTGCTCAACTAACCACGTTTCAAGAGCTGAGCTCTCTGACTAATGGTCCAGTTTGGTGACCTTAAGTTCTATTTTTGTTACTGCAATGTGACTCTTCAGGTGCTTGGACTGTGTTTACTCTAGTTCGAGGAAGTCCCCTCTAGAAACTGAACTGTGCCCGTAAAACAATAAGTGTGTGACCATAAACCCTAAACCAGTGTTCTCCACAGGGTGGGTGGGACGGGAGCCACTGGACAATTTGAAAAGAAAATGTAACGTTATTTAATTTATCTATTTAAAGAAAAAAGCTATTTACTTTTTGTTGTTTTCCAAAATAAAATTCAACGGAATTCGGGCGGTGGGGGAGGAGCATGAGGCTTGGGTTCTGACGGGGGGGAGAGTGGTCCAGCAGGGGCGGAGACGCTGCTGTAGGCAGCTCCACTCCTGCTTGGCAGGGGTCTGTGTCGGTGTGTGGTTACACTTGTGTATCTCCAGCTCTCACCTCCCCCCTCACCCTCCCACTTTTCCTGGGCTTTCTCCCCCGGAGGTCCTGCAGGAACGGTGGACCCGGCCCGTCCATTACCAAGTGTGGACCTGCTTTTTTCCCCATAGCCCCTGTCTCGTGTAGTGGCATCCACATTTCCCAGTTACTCAAACTTGAGGCTGTCTCCCTGAATTCTTCTTCTTCCTCACCCTCCCCATGTAATTCATTGTGGATTATAACCTCTGGATGAGCTCTCCAATCCGTGATGTGGTGGCAGAGACCCATGTGTGTGGGATGGCGGGACTTGGTTTCTGGCTGCAGCCGTGCAGCCTGTTTGACGGGAGCAGGTGGCCTCCGGGGCCTGATCCCATCAGCCACTGGCTCTGAGGGGCAGTGGTTTGGTTTGTTGCAAGAACCTCCATAAGTGCGCAGCAGAATGCTGGCTTAGGATCTGTCATAAAACGCTGGTTGTGTGTCTTCACTGCACTGCTGGTGGTCCCTTGCATGGGCCATTGCACGTACCTCCTGGCTGGTCTCCCTGCTTCCCTTTCTTTCCCACCTGCAGACCTCCTTCCTCTTGGCCTGCTGAGTCACCTTGTAAAACAGCTCATGACCCCTGTCCCCCCAATCTCTAATTGTTCCCCAGTGCCAACAGGATAAAGGTCCAAACTACTCAGGGCAGTACCGAATCCTTTTGTTCGTTGTCCGTCGCCCTCTCCCGCCCCGTGCCCTCCCTCGGAAGTCCCCGCTGTATGGGTACTGCATGCTCTAGACACAGGACTTCTTCTTGTTCCTCAAACCACCGTCCTCTTGCTTTCCTCTCTCGAGTGCCTGTTCTCGCCCTTTCTTCTTCCCCCACACTTGTAGTTGCATGGAACACCCTCATTGCCCCCCTCCCTGGGGAATTCTCCCCCGGGCCAGAGATCTGGTTCTGTACAGGTCTTTTTGGTGACAGTTTTCCCCATGTATTAGTTGCTCCGTCCTCTGTGCGCTATGCACATGTGATACTCAGTGTTGTGAGCTCCCAAAGGCAAGTGCTGAACTGTGTTATTCACTTAAGGAACCTCAGGGTCCACATTGTGCTGAGAATATAATCAGCCTCACGAACTGTTGATTGTAAACGTTTAGGTCTCTGTGTGTCTTAGGTTTGTTCTAACTGGAGGTGTTTTCTACACTTCTTGGCAGGGCTCCTGCCTCCCTCAATGATACGACTTTGCTCCACGATCCTTGTCTGGGCACGTTCGGTGGACCCGTGTTCCCGTGGCTCGTGTTAGGGGGCTATGATGGTAAGTAAGAGAAGCTTTCACTTTTCCTGCTAGATTAAGTAGTTTGGGTTCTGTCATTAGCAGTCAAGTGGTAATTATGCAGATTTCATAAATTGAACAGTCTTATTGATTCCCTTTTTCTTCAATCTCAAACATAATAATTTTCCTTTGGCTTTGGGTTTGGGTTGTGTTCTGAACTTAAAAGGAGTGGATGGTGTTAGCCTTTTTTGTGTCACACTTTGGGGAGCTGTCGAAAGCCAAGGGCGTTTCCCCAGAATAATGCAATTGTGCACATCCACATCATATGTTGTTCAGCTCCAAGGAGTTCATGGAGCCCTTGAAGCTTGTCTCTAGAGCCCCCAGGGAGTCCATGGAGCCCAGGCTGAGACCCCTGTAATGAGGAAGAGAGACTATGTGAGATAGGCGAAAAGAGAAATAAAGTCGATGGATTTTTTTCCTAAACCAGTTGGTTAAGAATTCAGACACTTTTCTAGTGGAGGAGCTGTCGGTTTGCTCTTTGCTGGCTCCTGTAGCACCGTGGAACAGACTGTGCCACCTACGCTGGGGTAGTGATTCATGTGACAAGTTTGGCGTCTGAAGCCTACTTATAGACAGCTCAACCGGTTTTTACTCCAGCTCAGTGAAGAGGTCAAAGAGATATTCTCCTCACCCAGTGGGAGGGGAGAAGTTTGATCTGTGCTTAAATCTTATTCTACCTCCTATAATAAAACGTCGTTTCTGATTGGTGGGGAAAAGACTGTCGCCAACTGGCTAGTCACAGCCATCAAAGTTAAACTTGATGACCTTATTCCTTCCACCAAAATAAGTTCCACATGGATCAAAGATTTGAAACATGAGAACTAAAACTATTAAAGAACTGGAAGAAAATACAGGAGGAATTTTTAAAAATAATTTTAAAATGGACAAGGCATTTCTAAGCAAGACACAAAACTCAGGAGCCACAAAAGGAAGTACTGATGAATTTGACTACTTAAGAATTTTAAACTCCTGTGTGGAGAGCAAACATCATAAAGTTTAAAAAAAAAAATCCAACAAACTGGACAAAGTAGATTACATAGCAGACAGCATTTCCTTAAGGATAAAGAGCTCTTGTGGAAAAAAGAAAAGGTCAGCAACCCAAAAGAAAAGTGGGCAAAGCTGTATGAAAGTTAACAAAAGAACTACAAATGGCTCTTAGTTATGTGGGGAAATGCCCTGCCTCTCCCTGATTAGTGAAACGCATCGCGCTTCAGTCTTTCTGCCTAACAGGTGGGCAGAGACCCAGGAGTCGGACAGGCCCTGTTGGTGACAGCACGGGAAACAGCCTTGCTGGGAGAAGTGTCGACTGGTTACCAGAATTGAGCTCCAGGGAGGCAGGGGTGTTTCTCTCTGTCCCCTGATGTGTTCACAGTTCCTAAATAATGCCTGGCGCCAAGTAGGTCTCCGTAAATACTTTGCTGAGTAAAGGAATGAAAAATAGGACAGCCTCCTTGGAGGGCAGTTTGGGAGAATCTGTCAAAATTAAAAAGGCACATGCTTTTTGATTCAGTGGTTGTACTTGTAAGAACTGAGTCTACAAAGATGCATTTACACATTAAAAATCTAAAAAAATTGCAAAAATATCCATCAATTGGAGATGCGTTAAATTATGCAAGAAAATATAATACAGCAGAGAAAAAAACAAGGAAGCTCTTTCTGTACAAAAGCAGAGCAGTCTCAAGATACAAATTGTGCATAAAACAATTATATGCATAAAATGTACAGAATAATACTTTACTATTTGCGTAAATAAGAAGGAAAGGGTAAGAACATGATGTGTTGGCTGGTTCATGTGCGGAGCCTCTCTAGAAAGACTCACAGGTGGTCACGGCGTGGGGAGGGGAGCCCAGAGGGTGGAACGGGACTGAGGATGACAGAGGCTTCGCTAACACCTTTCTGCTCTGAAATTTTTTTTTTTTTTTTTTTTAAAGATTTTATTTGTTTCCTTTTTCTCCCCAAAGCCCCCCGGTACATAGTTGTATATTCTTAGTTGTGGGTCCTTCTAGTTGTGGTATGTGGGACGCCGCCTCAGCGTGGCTCAATGAGTGGTGCCATGTCCGCGCCCAGGATTCGAACTGATGAAACACTGGGCCGCCTGCGGTGGAACGCGCGAACTTAACCACTCTGCCATGGGGCCGGCCCCTGCTCTGAAATTTTTACCATGCATGTGCTGTGTTGTTAAAAAGAAAAGCTACTGTTCCTGAATGATAGCTGTGCCTACCTCAGATAGAGAATCAGTTTTATTCATTAACTGAACTGCATAGACACTATTTCCATGAACCCCTTTTTTGTTCTTCGAGCACAGGGATGTAAGTTGAGATCCCCAGTGAGAAATCAGTCACCTAGCCATCAGCGATTGCCTCCTGCTATTGAACTAATTTTCTGCATGCTTGTACTCCTTTTAACATCACGTTTTTCCTTTTTAGATCAAAACTACAATAACGCCACAGCCCTTGTGATTACCTTTCCTGTCAATAATTACTATAACGATACGGAGAAGCTCCAGAGGGCTCTGGCCTGGGAAAGAGAGTGAGTTCCTCACGGGGTCTAAACATTCTGTCCTTGTGTTGTGGGAACCTGGACGCTAACAGAAAGCACTTAAACTTCATTCAGCTAAACTAACCAGCATCAGATCTAAGTTCATCATGTTTTTCACTTGGTGCTAGTGATGCTAAGAAAAAAAATCTGTAAATGAATTTACCTATAAACATTGTTTGAACAGCTATCCCTGCACAAGAATGCAAAAGTGTTTACGCAGAAGTGTTCCTTGCGTCATTTTCTAACAGCAGAAACTGGGGGCGACCTGAATGTACTTTAGTAAAAGGCAGGGACAGTAGAAAAGTATGCAGTCATTAGAAGTAGGCCAGTAACCCCCCAATGTGTGCTTCCTTAGCTATCCGTCTCTGTGGGAGGCCTAATGCCCACACTGTGGGCCTGGGTTTGTCAACTTCTGCGACTTCGAAGACAAGTGGCTAGGTGCATACGGGTTTGTGATTGTTATGTATTCCTGATGGGTTATTCCTTTTATCATTAAATTAAATCTCTCTTTACCTTATTAAAAAAATAGGCCAATAAGTGGTTCAAGATGTATTAAATAAAAACTATAATCAGTGTGTTTAGGTAAATATATGCTATCGATGCTGTCCATGCCCAGAAAAAATAGCAAGCAAATAACCTGGGAAATTGTTAATTGTTAGTAATCTCTAGAGAATGAAGAGAGAGGACTGAGGGGACTTTGACTCCACTTTATACCCTTCAGTCCTTTTTTTTCAACAGCTTCGTTGGGGTATAATTCATACATGATACATTTCACCCATTTAAAGTGTACAATTCAGTAGCTTTTAGTATATTCACAGATATGTGCAACCATCACGACAGCCAATTTTAGGGCATTTTCTTTACCTCCAAAAGAAACCCCATATCTTTTAGCTGTTACCCCTTCTCCTTTCATCCTCCCACCTCCCAGCCCTGCACAACCACTGATCTACTTTCTGTCTCCATGTGTTTTCCTCGTCTGGATTTTTATATGAATGGAGTCATATATGTGGACTTCTGTGTCTGGCTTCTGTCCCTCAGCATAACGTTTCTCAAGGTTCCTCGAAGTTGTAGTGTGTAGCAGTCGTTCATTTCCTTTTATGGCTGAATAATGCTCTGACCTTTGGCTAGACCACATTTTGTTTGTCTGTTCATCACTTGGTGCACATTTGAGTTGTTTCCACCTTTTCGCTGTGATGAATCATGCTGCTGTAGACATTCGTGTACAGGTTTTTGTGTGAACGTTTCCTTTTCTCTTGGGTAGAGTCCTAGGAGTAGAATTGCCGAATCATCTGGTAACCCCTTAACTGTTCTTGTGACTGGTAACTGCCAGCCTGTTTTCTAAAGTGACTGCACTGTTTTACATTCCCACCAGCAGTGAACGAAGCTTCCGATTTCTCTAGATCCTCTCCAACACTTGTTATTATCTGACTTTTTGATTCTCGCTGTCCTACTTGGTGTGAAGTGGTGTCTCATTGCAGTTTTGATTGGCATTTCCCTGATGACTAATGATCTCAAGCATCTTTTCATGTGCTTATTGGCCATTTGTATCACTTCCTTGGAGAAATGTCTGTTCTTATCCTTTGCCCATTTTTAACTGGCTTATTTGTATTTTTATTATTATAAGAATTCTTATCTTTTCTACAAGTCTCTTAGATACATGATTTCCAAGTATTTGCCCCCATTTTTTGGTTTGTTTTTTGCTGTCTTGATGGTGTTCACTGAAGCACAGAGGTGTTTAATTTTGGTGACGTGCAGTTTATCTGTTTTTTCTTTGGTTGCTCTACTTCTGGTGTCCTATCTCAGCAACCGTTGCCTAATCCGGGGACATGGAGATTGATGCCGGCGTGTCCTTCTGAGGGCTTTATAGTTGTAGCTCTCACATTTAGGTCTTCGATCCGTTGGAATTCCTTCTTTTGCATATGGCTGTCCAGTTGTCCCAGACCATTTATTGAAAAGTTTATTCTTTCCCCCGTTGGATAGTCTTGCCGCTCTTGTTGAAAATCAGCTGACCACAGATATGTGGTTTGTTTCTGGACATCTAGTTCTATTCCTTTGATCTGTGTGTCCATCCTTGTGCCAGTACCACACTGTCTTGATTAGTGTTATTTTGTAGAAGGTTTGAAATCAGAAGTGTGAGTCCTCCCACTTTGTTCTTCTTAGAAAAGGTTTTGGCTATTCTGGGCCCCCTGCCATTCCATGTGAGTTTTGGAATCAGCTTATCTTTCTACGAAGAAGTTGGCTGGGATTCTGATAGGGATTGCATTGACTTTGTAGATGAACTTTTAAAAGCTTGTTGCATGAGCGTATATCTTTATTATAACATACTTCATTTAGAAATCTTTTTTAGAAGAAAAGAAATGAGAACAGGAACCACCTTTTAAACTTGTTCTAAACCTATCTTAAATGGTAGAAAATTCCATGTGTCTGGCACTTTCTAGTCTGGGGTGTCTCACCTTCTGGTCTCCAGTGGAGAAGATCCTAATTCAGGATAAAGGTTAAGTAATTGTGGCTTTTGTGTCATGAAAGTTGGGAGGAAGTTTCTCACTTAGCTTCCACTAAGTTTTAACTGAAAATATAAAATTTGCTTACTTTTTAGGTTTATTAATTTTGTGAAGAACTATAAGAATCCAAATCTGACCATTTCTTTCTCTGCTGAACGAAGTATTGAGGATGAACTAAATCGTGAAAGTAACAGTGATGTGTTCACTGTTGTGATCAGCTATGCTGTCATGTTTCTGTATATTTCCATAGCCTTGGGGCACATCAAAAGCTGTAGCAGGCTTCTAGTAAGTGGGGCGTGTGTGTGTGTTTCTTGTGTGTCTTTGTGTTAGAAATGGCAATGCACAACATTATGTCATATTTTTGCCTCTATTTAATCGTAATTCATTGTGTTCAAAACTGCCTTAAATTCCCACGTTTTAATTGTATGTAACTTTTTCTATTTCCTGCATCCATTTTCTTCAGTTCAATTTTTTTGGTTTATCTTAAACTTAAAGTTTATTTCACATAATCCAGTTTTTTCTAATGTCCGCTCCATCACCTAAGAATGGAAGCTCATAAAAATATGTTGCTAGGGAAGACCTAGAACATTTTTTATATCTTCTCTCAAAGTGGGAATTGTACTTTTAACTGCAGATTAGCTATACCTAGTGAAGAGGTAAAAATGAGGACCTTTTAGTAACAGGACAAAAAATTTTCTGACAGTTGGTGTCTTTGTTGGCTATCTCAGGTGGATTCTAAAATCTCCCTTGGCGTCGCGGGCATCCTCATCGTGTTGAGCTCCGTGGCGTGCTCGTTGGGCATCTTCAGCTACATTGGGATCCCTCTCACCCTCATTGTGATTGAAGTCATCCCGTTCCTGGTGCTGGCTGTTGGCGTGGACAACATCTTCATCCTGGTGCAGACCTACCAGGTAGATTTTCATAGTCTCAGAGAGCTTGGCGTCTGACCACGTAGTGGCCCCATTCATGGCCGTCCGGCCTGTGCAGAGTCTTTGTGAGTGTGAACAGTGAGGAGGCTCTTCCTTTCCTCCGTGTCGCTTATTGGTGCCCGTGAATTGTTCTGGACATTTTGAGACCAAGAAGTTCCCTTCTCTCTTTGGTTGGTGGAATAGATATAAAGTGAGAATTTAGTTTTAAATATGTGTGCAAAAAGGGCTAACACGCTTCTGAGAAATGTTTTGGGTACGACTGCTATTACAGTGATGCTCCACATAGTGTAGAAGAATGAAGGATTTGTCAGAGTTCCCACTGAAAAGACAGAAGGTCAACATAGGACCTGCTGACGCAGAAAATGGTCTCAGTCAGTTGGTTCTCACACAGTCCCCTTGTCCTGTAGGCTTTACCTATGTGGAGATTCAGTGGCATGTAGGAATGTCATTAACTGGTCCAGCTGCCTGCAGCCTGCGTTCTGTGTATTTTCCTGATAACATGATCCAGTCTTAACTTGAACTTCTCACCTGTTACCTAGCTCAGGGGTTCAGTAATGCCCTGAATGAATTAACGTGAGAAGTTGCAGGTCCCCCACCAGAGTTTGTGTACAATGAGTAGAAGCTACTAATCCTTCTTTACCATTGAGTTCATACAGGCAGCAAAGAAGCAAAGAGGTGGCATTGTTATTTAGAAATTTTAATGTTGCATATTTTGTTTCTTGTTTTTTTTAAGAGAGATGAACGTCTTCAGGGTGAAACCCTGGATCAGCAGCTGGGCAGGGTCCTAGGAGAAGTGGCTCCTAGCATGTTCCTGTCATCCTTCTCAGAGACTGTTGCATTTTTCTTAGGTAATTACTCTTTGAATTCTTCCAGTCCTACAGATAGCTGAGCCTGGGAATAGAAGGAGCAGGGGATCTGAATATGCCCCTTTGTGTTGCTTCCTGCTTTGGGCTTTGTTCCATAATTGGAAAGTATCAGAAAAATTGGTGGCAGTATCTTGGGTATCATTTTGCAAGTGTCTTCTTTCTCACGTTGTTCCAGGAGAGTGTTGATTCTGGTTTCCAGGATGAGATACCTAGAACTCCTCTGCTACTTTCCCTTTTTGTCACCCAGGGCAAATGTTGATACTTGAAAATGGCGTTCTTGCATAGCCACAGCATCCTTCTCAACGCAACACTCTAGCAACACTCTAAGCAAAACCCACAGGTATTAGCTTGTAAGATGTTTGCCATTGTTCTCATAGGCTGTCTTCCTCTTCTGTACACACAGCTCATTGGGGAAGCAGCCTCATTAATGAGCAGAAGTTGTTGACTCTTACCTCAATACAGGGAGCCAGAATAAGCTGGGACAAAAACCAGCACTTTATATTTCTTTCATATGGAGAAATCACTAACTAGCCTTACTGGCAGGGCTGTCTGCTCCCATCTCTGGCGTGTAGCAAAAGTAGTAAGAGAAAACTGAATACATCCTCTGCAGAGGAGGCCGGATTAGAATCACCCAGCACTTCAGAGAAGACATACCATCCATGAGTCACAAATGGAAACACCACCCCAGCATGTCACACAGGGCCGATGTAGGATCATCAAAGGTGGTACTCTTTCAGCACAGACACACTGTTGGCGTATTATTCTTCGTTTCCACAAAGCAATGTGCTTTGAAACCCGTGGCTCTTATACTTCCTTTTGGTGGATACAGGTGCAAAAAAAGGTTATTTCCTCTTTTTATCTCTTATAAGAAAACCACTGCAAGTGCAATGATAATGGCAGCTGACACTGTGCCTCAAGGTTGGGGCAACTTTGCAGGGACAGTAGGAACAGTGGGGATTGTGCCACCTGGACCCTGCGGGTCTAAAAGAGGTGGTTCCATGTGGCTGGTCCAGTGCCGCTAGATGCGATCTTTTTTTTCCAATCAAAGTTGTGAATCTAGATTTTGTGCACAATCTCATTGTTAAATATTGGCTACTTATTTTAAAAAATGTTTTTTAATCCTAAACTGGGTTGATATAGTGTGGGCTAAATGGGATATATCTGACGTGTGGGCTGCCAGTTTGCACTTTCTGAGCCTTAACCTAGTGCTTCTGACTTGGAGCACCCTCATTTGACTGTAAATAAACTAGGAGACAAATATTGTTGACAAAATAGCAGATGGAAAATACGGTCCCTCTCTTAGAGGAATTTGACATTGGCACAATGCGTGTGTCTAGTTCTGTGTCATTTTATCACACGTGCAGATTTGTGTAACCGCCGCTATAGTCAAGATTCATAGGAAGTTGCACAGTAGTAGCACAGAAGGTACAACTATAAGAAATGGCCGGTATTAATGGTTCTCTAAGTTGAGTGTGCATAGATTTGCCTGGGGAGCCTATTAAATGCAGTGGAATTGGGGTTGAATTCCCATTGTTTTGATTATTTAGAATGGGGCTTGGGGCCCAGAAACATAAATTTTTAACTCCCCATGTGGTAATGGTGCTGGCACCATTTTGCAAAACACTAGGTTTACAGATGTTCTGGCATGACAACCACAGACTTTTGCAGCATACCGTTGTGGGGGTGGGGGCAGCGAGGGTCTTCTCATGAGTTTGGCCTGTTCTGGCTCCCTGTGTTCATAGGTACACATGAATGTAACACTCGTAGGGTCCTCTGCTGTGAGTGGAAGTGACGTGGCAGCTTTTCTGTCCCTGCAGGGGCGTTGTCGGTGATGCCAGCCGTTCACACTTTCTCTCTGTTTGCGGGACTGGCAGTCCTCATTGACTTCCTTCTTCAGATTACCTGTTTTGTGAGTCTCTTGGGGCTAGACATTAAGCGTCAAGAGGTGAGTCGTTGTCAGGATTACAATCTATTTAATTTGGGTCTAGAAACTAGATGAAGCAGCCAGAGGTGTGCCCTTTGTTCCTCTTCGTCCCCTCAGAAAAACCGGCTGGACGTCCTTTGCTGTCTGAGAGGCTCTGAAGATGGAACGAGTGTCCAAGCCTCTGAGAGCTTCTTGTTTCGGTTCTTCAGAAACTCCTATTCTCCACTTCTGCTGAAGGACTGGATGCGGCCAATTGTGGTATGAGCTTCTCTGTGGTGGTTCTTGTTTTTCTCCTGAAAACAGATTTGTCACATGCCTTCTAAGAAATTAGACAGCTTGGGAAGGAGATTCTGACAGCTGTTAAGTATATGTACAAAAATGCTAAAGCAAACGTACAAATATATAAAATTTTTCTAGCTAGTTTTAGTAGTCAACATAAGCAAGAGTTTTTAAGTTTTTATTTTGAAATAATTATAGATTCATAGAAAGTTGCACAGGCAGTGCAGAGAGGACCCAGGTCCCCTCCCCCAGTTTCCTCCTGTGGTCTTACCCAATTATAGTTCAATATCAAAACCAGGAATTTGACATTGGCACAAGGCATGTGCCTAGTTCTGTGTCATTTTATCACATGTGCGGATTTGTGTAACCACCACTGTAGCCAAGATACAGAACTGTTCCATCGCCACAACAGTCTCCCTCATTGTAGTGTCCCCCGCCTCCCTCCCCCACCGCCCACTCTCGCTGGTCCCCAGCAACCCAAGAGCTTTCTGCAGTTCATACACTGGTTGTAGCCACCAGTGATAATCTCTACTAAAAGGACTTAAATTAGTTTCCAATAATAGTAAAAGTAATAGTAGTACCTAATATTTATTGAACATTTAATATTGGATATTGTGCTAAATATTAGGTACTATGCTAAAATGTAGATTATCCCTAGCTTTTCTCATTTAATCCACAAAACTGTTTTATAAGTCTTTTATTTTTCCTGTTTTACTGATAAGGAAATAGAAGCTAAGAGAGGTTAAGTGACTTCCCCAGGGTCACTCAGCTCATAAGTGGTGGAACCAGGACTTGAACCCAGGCAGTTTGACTTTAGATACTGTGATCTCAGTCACTGCCCCATAATCACTGTTTTCTTAGCATGTTGTTTAAACTTGCTCTCCAATTTAGAAAAGTCCTATTTTTTGTGTGTTTAAGATTTTGTTTATGTTCTCAAGCTTATTATAACAGTAAGTGATCGCTATCTTATAACTCAATTCTCATTCCAGATAGCAGTGTTTGTGGGTGTTCTGTCATTCAGTATTGCGGTCCTGAACAAAGTAGAAATTGGCTTGGATCAGTTTCTTTCAATGCCAGATGTAAGATGCTTCCTTTTTTTATTCTAACTTGTTTAGCCAATGGTGAATACATTTTTCAAAACATGCATGTGGATATTTGAAGCTAACACCTGCTTCTGAGTGCAGGTGCTGGCAGGTTTTCCCATGTTATAACACACTCTGCCAGGGTGGGCCGTCTTAGCATTCCGAACTCGGAGACAGCCCTCTGGGGTGCGGCCAGTCTATTACCTTGTGAGGGTCCCTCCTAATGGTGGAAGCAGCTGGAGGAGCCCTCGGGGCCCAGGGAGGGTGGGGCCAGAGGTCCTGGCTATGTTGGGAATCTCAAACCTGGGCTGGGGGGCGCCTGGGCCAGGAGCCTCCCGCTGCCCTCTGAATTGCTCGTGATCAGCATCTGGCTGCTACCCCAGCAGAACGTTCATGCTTTGTGCTGTGCTTTGGTCTGTCTTTCAGGACTCCTACGTGATCGATTATTTCCAGTCCATCCGTCAGTACCTGCATGCGGGTCCACCCGTGTACTTTGTCCTGGAGGAAGGGCACGACTACACTTCTCTGAAAGGGCAGAACATGGTGTGCGGGGGCATGGGCTGCGACAACGACTCGCTGGTGCAGCAGATATTCACCGCGGCTCAGCTGGACAGCTAGTCAGTGCCACCGGGTCTTCTGTGCCATAGCGGAAACAGCCCGAGGAGGCTCCCAGTCAACTGGGGCCTCAAATTTCTCATTAAAAATGGATTGTTTTGGAAAATTTGTTTTTTGAAATAATGCTAAATCTAGCTTTAGCTGAGCAGAACCTTTTAAAGGACTAATTTACCACCTCATACTTTGGAGGGTTTTCCATTAAGTGCTAATGAAGTCTGTCTTTTGACTGAGGAGCAGTATAAAATCTAGAAAAGGAAGTTAGGTTTTAAGAAAAAGGACCGAAACTACAGACTTGTCCCCGTGGAGCAGGTCAGTGACTTGTGTCTCCTTCTCTCTAGTACCCGAATAGGCTTTGCGCCCTCGTCCTGGATTGACGATTATTTTGACTGGGTGAAGCCGCAGTCTTCTTGCTGTAGGGTCTACAATAGCACTGACCAGTTCTGCAACGCTTCAGGTACTTTCATCTCCTTTTCCAAATCTTTGCCTTTTTTCTGAAAAATTTTAATGTAATTTAAAAATAATTTGTATTTCCCCTCAGTTTATAACTGTCTATGTGCCAGCGCTGGGTCTCATGCCCTTTGTCCTCGTCCTTTTTCTCACTGGTTCACTCTGAAGAGTGTTGCGTTGCTCCTGTCTCCACCAGCCCCCAGCAGGGTTGCAGGCTACGCAGGCCCCAGCTAGCGCCTCTGGTTTTCAGAGTTTTTGCGTTTCTCGTCTTTTCCTGACACCAGCTGCCTCTCTTGATTGGTATCTGGCTGTAGCTTCTCACAGGCATGCTTTCCTTTGTTTATCACTGTTGCCTTGTGGTTTTGTAAGAGTGTTGAGGTTGTCCTAGAATTTTCTTGGTAAAAACGTGGAAGCCCTGGGCTCTGATAATACCAATTGAGGTCATCCTTAAAGCATGAAACCTGCTTAGGAGAAGAAAATTTGTACAGCCTGCCTAAGATGAAGATGCCATCTCAAATTTATTAGACTATGAAAATCACGTTTGAAGCTTTTGGGTGAGAAAAAAGATTCAGGAAAGGAATTCCTCTCATTTCTTTATCAGTATTTTGAAATGTTTTAAATAAAATCTGGAGAGCCGTTCTTCTCACTTGGCTCCTCCCTGGTGTGTCCTCTAGTGGTTGACCCGGCCTGCGTCCGCTGCAGGCCTCTGACGCCAGAGGGCAAACAGCGGCCTCAGGGCAGAGACTTCATGCGGTTCCTGCCCATGTTCCTTTCCGATAACCCGAACCCCAGGTGTGGCAAAGGGTAAGTGTCACTGAGCCATTCAGATTCGTGCCCACTTCCCCTTCGACTCGCACTGGAAAACCAGGGGAGGGCAGGTGTAGACACAGGTGTAGGGGAAAAGGTCCTCTTCTCTACCCCTCCCCTTCCCACCTGCCCCAATCCCTCCGTGAAAGCAGGGAACCCTAAAACACCTTTAAAGAAAACGCCTCAGCACCTTCAGCTGTTGTCGTCCTGACTTGAGCATTCATTTCTCATGCCCTCCCGGCTGTAGGAATGGATGCAGGGTACCTGCAGGGCACAGGGCGAGGAGGAACACGTGGCATTTCAGAACGTGAGATGGTCTGTTCACTTGTGTCTGGGTGTCTGGGACAGCATCTGCTTTGGTAATGTCGTCCTCAATTAAGGTTTAGATTATTTTAGCCCCACTGTGCTGCTTGTCGTTGCCAGCCTGTCCATACATGAGGTTATGGGCTGTCTCATGCCCTCATCCAGCCAGGCAGCCAGTTACCCAGGGAAACAGGATATCCGGTCCAGAAATAGTGAGGATGGCTGGAAGTTGGGTGTGGGGTGATTTGAAAGCTTTTGTGGAAGGAAGATGAGTGTATCTCATGTATGTTAGGTCAACCCTGGACATCCCTGTTGTTCTTAAGGATACATAATGTGAACAGAGTCCCATCAGTTAGTCACATATATCATGTCTGTGTATTGAGACCTATACTAGGTACCGTGGGAAGACTGTCCCTAAAAACAAAACAGAAGTGAATCTTGCAGCGTGTTCTGCTTGCAGACTGCATGCTTTAGCCTACATAAAACAGAGCCAAGTGAATTCCACTTTTGAGAAGGCAACAGCCACCACTCACAGGGGGCCTCCCACGTGGCAGTGTCATGCCAGGCCCCTCACCAACCTATTTCACTTACTCGTCATGCAGCCCTGTGAGCAGGAGGTGGACAGCCGTGTGCAGAAGATGACACTGCAGCCCAAATTCAGTTACCTTTGTCCAGGGGTCCCGGCGGTATGTGGCAGGGCCGCGGCCATCTCACAGCCGTGTGACTCTGGGGCCCTCGCCCTTCCCCGCCTCCTGTCACAACATTGTTGCGCACAGTCTGTATGAAAACATTTGATTGTGAGCAGAACCAGGTGTAGACACAATGGCAGCTGTGCCCCAGAGAAACCAAAAGCAGTAAAGAAAAGCCAGTGTGAGAGAGAGTAAGCTAAGACCACCGTTCCTAATTCGGGGGCCTTCCGTTTCCCTGAAGTTCACAGCTGGGTCTGACCTCGGAGCCCAGGGTCAGGTGACGTCACTTAGCCTTGACTGCGCAGATTCCGCAGGTAGTTTACAAGGCATTGTCTTTCTGACACCACCGAGTCTTCTCCCAGGGGACATGCTGCTTACAGTTCAGCAGTTAACATCCTCGGCAATGACACCGGTGTTGGAGCCACTTACTTCATGACCTACCACACGGTGCTTCAGACCTCTGCTGACTTCATTGACGCCATGAAAAAAGCCCGCCTCATCGCCGGTAACATCACCAAAACCATGGGCCTTGAGGGCGGTAATTACCGTGTGTTCCCGTACAGGTAAAGTGGGCACTGTGGAAACGAGGGTGTCCCCGGGAAGGGCCCACACCCTGGAGGAGGCTGACACTCAGCTTTCATTCTGGCACCTCCTCTATCGTGAGCATGGGCGAAGGATGTCGAGGGAAATGGCATCTGGGTGAGGAGGGCCAGAATCTGGAGCTCCTGCCGAGGTCTGAGTGCTGCACACACAAACCTCGGTCTCTGGGCTGGAGCTCGCAGTCTGACACACACACCACCAAATAGCCCCTGGGCAGCGGCCGAGCTCCCGTTCCTGGCCTGCCAGTGGCTGATAGGTGTCCCGGACTGCTGATTCCTTGGGACAGCGCCTTTATGGAGATTTTTCTTTTTAATTCATCACAGTTTTTTCCTTATAAAGAAAGTATTTTATGAAATAGTGAACTTGGAACATATAGAAAAGTAGAAGACACAAGTGATTTTCCCACCCCTGGGATCTCACTTAAACGGGTCCTGCCCTGTTCCTGGCAGGACAGCCTGGTTTCTGTGGAAGAAGCTCTTAGGGTGGGTGCCCTAATTCCTGGAAGGAGGTATTCAAAATACCATGGAATGTTCTTTGTGAATGCCTATAAAATGGAATAGATTGGGCTCATGGACAAACACTATATAAAATATACATTTTGGATCATGATTAGGCCTTTCCTCGGGTGTCGGTGTTCGAAGATCCTGTTGAATTACTGTAGATCTAGCTTATAAAAACAGGGAGGTTTCTCACAGTAGTTTCACAGTTTTGCAGTAGTGGGAGGATGAAAAGTAGAGCTTCCAGAAGCAAGAACGAGCTGTAACAACCTTCTCCCGCCCCTCCAGTGTGTTCTATGTGTTCTACGAGCAGTACTTGACCATTATTGACGACACCATCTTTAACCTCGGCGTGTCCCTGGGCGCCATCTTTCTGGTGACCATGGTTCTCCTGGGCTGTGAACTGTGGTCTGCAGTGATCCTGTGTGTCACCATCGCCATGATCTTGGTCAACATGTTTGGCGTCATGTGGCTGTGGGGCATCAGTCTGAATGCGGTTTCCTTGGTCAACTTGGTGATGGTGAGTCCTGGTCCACTCAGTTTGTCCCTAACTCCTGTGTCACTCACCTGCATTGTTTCTTGGGGTGAAACACTGAGTCCAGCTCCTGACCTTGGCACACATGGACAGACAGGATGAGCGCCAGGTGGAGTTGGGACGTGGGTGGCGTATTAACAGTGAAGCTGTGACTTCATGGTCTAGCTTGGGTATTCGGCCTTTTAACGTATTCTGAAGGGTTTGCAGAAACAACGTGGCCTGGTGACAGCAAGATGTTCACTTTTTATTTATTTGTAAAAATTGCCCCTTCCAGATGGAATTCTCTGAGCAGTACCTTTGGCCTCCCATGCATTTGCCAAGTGCTTTTTAATAGTTAAAGTCCTGAAGGTGTGAGCATTTGAGAAGGTATTGACAGAAAGTAGAGACAATGCTTCAGAATGGGCGCTGCTTCAGGTGGAGTGGCTGGGAGGCCCGACTAGAGAACTGACAAGTGTGCTGGCTCGGTGTGGGCGCGGCAACCTTATGAGGTTTCAGCAAGTTCCCCTAATAAAGGTGAATCCGCTGTAGAAAACTGGAGCATTGGGCTGTGTCCAGAGGGTTCCACAAGTCTCCTGGAACCATTTAAGGTGGTGTGATTGGCCTTGTATTATAAGTTAAAGGGGATGCTTAGGGCTGCTCCACCACCCGCCATGCCCGGTAACGACAGATCCTGGGAACGGGGTGGCTGCTTTATGATTTCAACTGGAAAAGAGTGGTGGTAAAGGAAGCCCTTTATTTCAGAGCTGTGGCATTTCCGTGGAGTTCTGCAGCCACATAACAAGAGCGTTCACAGTGAGTGCAAAGGGAAGCCGCGTGGAACGCGCAGAAGAGGCGCTCTCACACATGGGCAGCTCTGTGAGTAGCTGAGTAGGACAACGGGGGCAGAAGTTTCAACATCAGGTGCCCACCTCAGTGACTGACTGGGGAAAAGAGAAGTTGGATCCAGCTCCTAAGGATTACAAGTTTTCAGGCAATTCATGCAATAGCTCTGTCCTACGTATAGCGATATCCTGAACTGTGCCTGTTGGTGAATCCTTTGTAGGCAGCACTATGGCTGAAGCAGGAAAAGAACTGAGAAGTTTGCCTTGAGAGCCGAAGCCTGTTCCCTTTAGAGCACAGGCCAGCCGCGTGCCACCAGCCGGGCCCTCGGGGCTGAGTCCAGGGGGCAGTTGGTAGTAAGGTCGGGAGAGTCTTCCGAATCCAGCTCTGTCCTGGGTTAGCCTGGCACCCAACTGCTTTACAAATACTGTAGAAGTGTTGTCACAGTAACAACTACACTTCTTTTCGTCACACTTCTGGATACTTAAAATGGTTTTCATCTCAGAATCTAAAGAAATATATTATCTCATTTTAGAGCCAGAACAGTATCCATGCAGAATACGCAGCTTTTACCTTTATAATGCCTTTTTTTCTCAGGCTCTTAAGCAGGAAATAAAACTTTAGGTTGGAACACAATGCTGCTTAGTAGCTCTGAGAGCTGGGCTTCAGTCCATTACTTTGGACCTTTTTATTAAGCAATTTCTATGTGAGAAAGTGTTCCATTAGAGTAGGTTGATAAAAGTGGTTTCTAACCCCCTCTCTCTTCTTTTAGGTATTCAGTGGAATCACACTAACAAAATTTGGAGGGATTGTGGTGTTGGCCTTTGCCAAGTCTCAGATTTTCCAGATATTTTACTTCAGGATGTATTTAGCTATGGTCTTACTGGGAGCCACTCATGGGTTGATATTCCTCCCCGTCTTACTCAGCTACATAGGTAAGAATCCTTATTTTTAAATGAGTGGGATGGAGGAAGCATGTTCCTAAAGGAAAATTATGCTACCTTGAAGCGTTCTTTTGAACTCTTTGAACTTGTATTAATGATCATTTGCTAAGTAGTACTGAGTAAAGATGTCCAAGAGGAAAAGTCCTATCCAGGGGCTTCTTGAATGTCCAAACTACCTCATCAGTCAACTGCTCACGTTTTTCTGGAGGCCTGACTTGTCTGCCTAACAAGGCCCTGAAGTCAGACCGGGATGAGCTGAGCGTCAGCGGCCCAGGGCTCCTTCCTGCTGCCGGGGATGCGTGACCCTGAGTGACTCAGCAGCCAGGTCACAGCCCAGCGGTGCTGGAGGACAGCACTCAGTTCCTGACTCACTGTGCCAGCACAGCGCTGCTTCTGCTGTTCTCTCTTATCCTGAGACTGTCCTTGTGACCTTTCTATTCTGTGGCCACTGTACTTGCATAAATGACCCGTGGTTGACAGGAGAACAGTACTGATTTGCTCGATTCCTAGCTTTGTAACGAAGTTGAAACACTGAAATAGATTGAGAAAATGAGGGGTTTGGGCTTTTTTAACCTCAGGGGGATAGAAGGGTGGTTCTGTTACAGTACAAACTGTCTCCTTTTCTGTTTCTTCAAAATATCATTTTGAACAAATGATAGAAAAGTTATTCTTTTTATCCCTCACAGGACCATCAATAAATAAAGCCAAAACCTTGGCCACTCAAGAGAGATACAAAGGTACAGAGCGAGAACAACTCCTAAATTTCTAGCCCTCTTCCGGCTTTGGGGCCTGGGAACTGTGTCCGCGTCGGTCGGTTCCCGCCGGACAGTAGCTGCATTGTCAAGGCTGAGTTGAACACTGGATGTTTGCAAATGTCAGGCTCTTTAACAGCAGCCGCTTCGGCCACAGCGCTTTAAACTCAGGAACGCACACTGACTCGTGAAGCAGTGTTAACTCTGAAGGCAACCCCAGGACACTAGAGCGTCTGCCGGTTCTCCAGGAAGGAAACCTAATTAATTCTTCAGCAAGTGGAAGGTGCCAGTAGGATGGCTGCGAATGTGATCTGCTCACTGACACTTTTAAAGGCCACTCAATGCAACGTTTCCTTTTTTTTGGGGGGAGTAAGCCATCACACAAGTTCTATACCATATTTTTAGTAACATTTGAGGATGTTGTCGATACACTTTATTATAACATTTTGTTGTTTAAAGAGCTTTATTAATGCAATAAATTAACTTTGTACACATTTTTATATATAAAAAGAAAACTAGCAAGTCATTTCAGAATGTTGTAGGCCTCATGAGAGCTTGTTCTCCAAAAACCTGTTTGAAAAAAGCAACGTGTTCTTCACAGTGTTCTCCTATAAAGGAAAATACAGATTTAATCCGGGAGATGTGGCATGAAAAGAGGAAACCAAGAGATGTAGATACTGGGTTTTAACTTATTTTTCTTTCATAAAATACTTTGTTTTCCTAAGCTCTTGAGTTGTCCTTTTTATTTACACAGTTCCTGCCATTGCAAAACTGGTGAGGCCCTTTCACAACCCCCAACAAATCGCCGTCCACTTTGAGACAGGAGAGAAGCTGACCTGCCCTGGTGGTAAACGCCGTCTGGCGCTGCAGGTGCATTAGCTAGAAATCGGTGTCCTCGCCGTCCCGAGCAAGAGCTGCCTCCAATTTCTTAACTTTGGAGACAGTGATTAGCCAGTGTTCCCTGCCTCAGACTGCAGCAGTATAGCCTAGGCCATTTATAACCCGTAGCCACCACTGCCTGGCTTGTTCCTGATTCTTCAGAAGGGACATTCCAGATCAGCTGTCAGACATTCTCTACCCAAAACACCCCCCACTGCGAGTTCCAGGGCATGACTCGGACTCCACCAGCATATTGAGTTCACTCCCCAGAGTGTGGGCTGGGGGTCAGGTGGGCTGTTAGGCAATTTTGTTTTTAAAAAAGCTAACGCAGGAGTCCTCCTGACCAAAAGGCTTCTCCCAGGCTTCCCGCCCCCAGCTGCTGTGTTCTCCTGCCACTGTCCGAGTCTGCGGTTGCCCCAGGTCTTTCCATTGCTGCCATATTCTCACCTGGTGTGAAATTAGGGTTCCCTCGCAAACGCTGGTTTCGCTGTTCAAAAAACCGGAATATAGTATAGAAAAGCATGTTGTCTTCAGTCTGCTTTGCAGCATCTAAAAATTTTCGTGCAGAAATGTTGTCATGGCCACCAATGCCCCGGATAAACCTTAAGGCAGCTAACACTTGATGTTTGGAAAGAAGAACTTCTACTATTTCATCATTTGCTGTCGAAAGTCGCTAGAAGTAAGGGAGAAAGAGAAAAGTCTGGATAAATGCTAGCAACAGGAACAGACTTTTATGCACTTTACAACTTTGATGTGCCAGTTACCTTCAACATATCCAGCGACAGCTGATGAGCAGGAGGATAAAAACTTTCCAGGGATAATAGCAGACAAGCCTGAAAGACAAATTTTCAGACAAGCTTCATCATAAAATGTGAAAACTTAACTTTTTAATCACAGAAGTAAAAATCTGGGGATAGCTACCAAAGGCTTGGAGTCGCTGAGGACGTGGTACTGCAGGAACTGATGTAGCATGTAGAAGAGGTTGTGCTGGACAAGCGTCTTGATGACAAGTTCGTGCAGGTAATGCTGAGGACGACAGAAGGGAGACAGGTTCCAAATCGCTCACCTACAGCAGACTGTAGGCGGCGTTTGTCGAAGACGGAGCTATTCTGACTGATGGGTAAAGCTTTCTCCTACTGAGAGAGGTGGTGTCATTGTGCAAGTGAGGGAACCCGGCTTGACAGGACGCTACTCATGGCACCTAAGAAACGTGGCAGTGCAGGAAAGTCACTCAGAATTCTGAGTCAGGTGTGCAGACCCTTTCAGCTTGTAAAAGACAGTCATCTTGGTTAAGATACTGACAGTACTTCTATTTCTAAAAAAAATTCCCTGCTCCTCTAACTCGGGACAACACAGACTGATCTGAAGGTACCTGTACTGCGATCTGAAACTGGTTGAGCGAGCGAATGTATTCCATCAGGACGGCTATCACGAATTTATGAGGCATCTCCTACAGGAGGGAAAAAGTGCTCTTAGAAACATGAAGGCGCTGCAGAAGAGGCTGTGTGTCATTCCTCGTGTATCCACCACCCCTTGTTTCCGTTGTGAGCTGGCCCAGTGTTCTGTTTTGCTGGTTTTACACAAATCCCTCCAGGAGCTCCCGCACTGATGATCATGGTGAAGCCTGAGAATTAGGGTCCAAACTGCTAGCGCAGGGTCCTCACCCAAGATAACTCCACTTATTTTAAGCACGTTGTGTGTTCTGCTAGTTTTCCTCAATTCCGTTCAAACAGATCTTTGAGTATCCTTAGTCCAGAGGAGGCTGACAAGCCGTCACCCACCTTCTTTTCCGTGAACGCCGACAGGACGTGGGTGTACATGTCAGACTGGTCGAGCACAGCTTGGGTCCGCAGCGGCCTCTTGAGAAGCGGACTGCTCCGGCTCGGCCCTGCTTCTACTGCCTAACGGTCAATGACAAATGGCATCTTAATCATCACCTGCTTAATGGTGTGTGGGCACTTAATCCAAAGACTGAATTCCTAGATGCCGTGACCCAGGACACGACAGAGGATGACACTGCCTTCACTATTTGGACAAAACTGTTTTTCCTGTGCTCACTGGGGAAGAGCTTAGGAAGTCAGAGTTGGTCATCTTGAAAATACACCCATGTTCACGGTGGACGGAACTAAAAACGCAGTCATGGTTTCCTCTTAAGAGACATACTTTTTTTTTTAACCTTGTAAAATAACTCCATAATTTTCTTAATCACAGACTATCTTGCATTTGTTATCTAAGAGAAACAAAATGGCTTGCTGCATCTTTGTTTTATAAAGCCCTGATTTTAAATAAGTGCCTTCCTCTTGTACTGCGTCTTTGTCTGGATTTTGAAATGGTGAGCACAAGCTCCCAAGTATTACTGAAGAGGAAAGCTCTGCGAGAAGACCTTGCCTACCTCACCTAACGTGGGGATGCAGTTTAGACAGCACAGGGTCCACAGGAGCTGTGGGGGTGGCCTGAGAACCTGCATTTTTGAGAAGCTCCAGGTGCCCCAATGTTGCAGATGGCAGACCACACTTGACTAGCGAAGGCTGGTGAAGCCTCAGAGCCAGAGTACGGACACACACACACTGATCCCACAGCCCAGGACACTCACAGCAGGACAGAGAAGGGCCCAGAAGAGCTCAGCACCCCCGCATGTCTGACAAAGGACAGGGACAGCTGCTCTCTGAGGTCACGTGGCCTTCGGCGGCCTGCGTCAGACCGCTTAACCTTGAGTAGCTAAGGATGAGTGGAGTTCTGGGTTTTCTGTTATTATTTAAAACCAGTTCCATTTTTAGTTTTAGGACTAATCAGATCTTTTAAATGAAATAATTCATCACATTTTTCTTAAACTTTTTTTCTTTCTAGCTTCAGAAGATACAATGTACTAACAACATAGCAGAACCTGGTAATAAGCCATGTGAATTTTTTCCACCCCTTCACAACAAACATTTGAGCCTAATAAATTAAAAACAGTGCCAATATTTAATCATCACTAACAGGATACTGACTGAATTCTAGGACAAGTCTTATCTAAAGGGAAAGGAGAAAGATGCAGCAAAATGATTGTATTTCTAATTTACCAAGTCTAGGCTCTAGCTTGGCAGAAAGATGTACAAAATAATGCAAAGCTGAGACCAATTTTATCTATAAAATAGAGGTAGGACCAAGGATCTATCTAGGTGTAAGATCAAACACATTAAAAACAATAAAAAAAGGTGGAGGCACGAAGTGAGATGCAGCCTCAAGCTAGTGGGATGCAGGACTGAACTGACTGCTCCCCCAGCATGGCAGCCTCGCCCTCTGATGCGTGGAGCCCTTTGTCACAGTGTCTGTAACTTACCATCGTGTAACTCTGCTCAGCGTCCAGGTACTTCTTATACTCGTGATTGAGCTTGTCGAACACAGTGGCTAGCACAGGCAGTGTTGCTCTGTCTGACTCACTCAACACTGCGAAGAGTCAACGTTCACACACGTCAACCGACTTTATGTCAACTTCAGAACTTAAACGTGTTGCTATGATAGAAAACCAGTCTCAAAGGGTTACCAGGCACTCAGAGAAGTGCTATAGAGACCTGAAGCCTGGAAATCACTCACAAGCCCTTTCTGGTTACTAGAAAGAAGAGCTGTGGCAGGAATCAGTCGAAGAGTCTCCAAGTATGAGTCACTTGGATTCGGACAAACGTTTGTGGGACAGCTGGGGATGGAAGCCCCCGATCCTCACAGGCACCCACGCTGAGGTTTGCTTGCACCTGGAACCATCCTGTTTAGTCCTTTCTACTTAAGGCTCTACATGTCATTTTTGTGTTCAGCAGCCTCCCCAGGGGGTTAGATAGTCCATCCTTCAAGAGAAGAATGAGGCTAAAGGCTACGGACAGGCAGAAACGCCGCCCCTCCCACATAAAAGGGGTTGGCATAACCCTGGGCTCAGCGCCGGGGAAGGGGTCATGCACTCACTCTGCGAACAGACAGACAGGATGACCATCTTGCATTCCTTCCTCTGGAGGAGAAAGTCCATCAGTCTCCCTTTATCTGGCAAGAGGTTTACTATGGGCTGCAGTTTCACTTGGAGGTTCCAGAGGTACCCTGGATTTAGGAGGCAGCACAGTCAATAGTGTGACGCGAACCAGAACAAAAGCCCAAAGGTGGCTCCCCTAAACAGGACAGGGAAAAACTGCAAACACAGATGATGGCTTTTTCTTACCAACCCGAGCACAGTCTAGGACATTCAGGATGTGCTTGACAACAGAAGGACTGACAGCCAAACGACCTCTACATGCATGGCTGACTGCTTACAACACAGTAACTTGTACATTCAGAGGTGCATCGATGGTATACCTCCCTAAATTTGGGGGCGACAAGCTCTTTAGTCAACTCAGAGCTGTTCCTTCCCACACCTAGCTCCCTTTTCACCTTGAAGGTAGAAGACGATGGTAACATGTGGCATTGACTTCCGTCCTGTACTGTTTCACTGCATTGGCTCATTAGTCGAAAGGTAACGCCAAAGGAATTTCATAATTCATCCGTCCATCAATCCATGAATTTCTGGAACACCCACACTGCCAGGTAGGCAGGCAAAGCCCTTCTCAAGTCGGGTTCCACCAGAGAATTAAATGCCACATTAAAAATGATCTGAGCAAGCACTTTCTCAGTTGTCCCACGGCTGGGACAGAGCTAGTACAGATGGACAGAAGTGAATTCATCATATACAGTGGGCACCTAGGGCATGAGGGCGAGTTCTCCCTTTGAGAATCTCAATAAGGCAGAACACACAGATGACCACAGATGAAGGTAGACAGCACTCTAACAGAAAGGCATGAGGTGCTAGGCGATTTCCTGGGAAGAGACCACTCCCTGCCTGAGGGCCTCACCAGCCTGATGAGAAACAGGAGCACGTGTCCAGGCACACACTAAACAGAAAGGGGCCCAGGCCCAGGGGCACGACGGTGGGAGACAGAACAGAGCAGGGAGGCCCTGCACACCATGCCACTGGGTCTGGCTTTTCAGGATGGACAGACATGAAAGGGCTTAAAGCAGGGGAATGACCATTCTTTGTTGTTTTAATTATAAAAATAATGTAAGCTCATGATAAAATACAGAGAACAGAGTATAAAGAGAAAATCCCACTCCCAAGGTTGAGGGGAGGGATCATTTCTCAGAGATTCACTTGAAAACGTCACTGGCTATTGCTGTCATCCAAAATCAACATGCACTACTTTCTAACATGACGCTTGTCTCCTGGGACCCACCTTGGCTTGCACTGATGATGATGTCAGGTTGAAAAACGATCCAGGATGAAGAATCTACATGTTATAGGAAATTCTAAACCAGAGGAGATGAAAACAAAAGGCAGATCCAGTTCCGATTAGCAGTTGCCCATGCCCCTATCTGCCAGGCCACTCCAAACGCCCGGCCCTCGATGGTGAGGACACCTCCCCACGGGCAGGTGCCCCTCACGACATTAGTCACAGCTGACAAGGGGTGGGAAGGGCCACTCTTAGACACCCGTGTAAAGGGGGGGACAGCTTCCCTTCTGTGCACAGCACCAATGCCTTCGTAAAGGATACAGAGTTTACACGGGACAGGAGACTGGCTGGTCACAGGAGCAGGACCTACAAATGGAAAAATCACAAGTGTGCAAGGACTGAGGATGCGCCCAGGAAATGCCGCATTACTAGTACTTAAGATAGACAATTTAATGCTCTCTAAAGCCCTCAGTAAATGGTTACTCGACTGCAGTCAGATAAGGAAGAAGTGAACTGTTGTGTCCCACTGACAACACAGGGGATGTTGGAAGGAGGGAGGGGACGCAGGAAGAACCCAGCAAATGTCTTCTCAAGAAGGAGAAGCACGGGAAAGCCTCCTTCACGGCGCTGTTTTTCTTTTTCAATAACCAAAGACGACCCTCTCCACTTAGACATGTGCATTACAGAACTGAGAAACTGACCTGGATGATTCAAAATCCAACACTCAGATAATTCACTAAGAACATTTCAAATATAAGCTTTTTGTGGTTTAATTATCTAAATAATTAGCTCAATTCTCCATTTCACACGGCAGTAGGTCCAGGCATAGAGATCTTGTCTGGGAAGCAGATCCCAAAAAACCTCACATGAGGGGACTCGTAACTGCCAGTTACACTGCCTGTGCGTCAGGTGGGCAGCCCTGAGACGAGAATCATTCCCAGGTCTGTTCCAGTTACCCAGGTCCAATCAGAGGACAGGTTTTAATCAGCTGGCTGGCAGACCTCCACTCTGGCTGCACATCACGTTGACTTCAATACTCTCAGGGGAGAGCCAGGAGGTGGCTTTGGTTTTTAAAGCCCCCCCAGGTGATCCTAATGTGTAGTCAGCTCGAGAACCACTGGTCAAACAGACCAAAAGCAGAAAGGGGGCTGAGGGCAGCTGGCTCTCCCCAAAGTTGCTAGTTTCATCTTTAAAAATAGTCCAACAAGCTCTTCCCGAATGCACAGCCTGAATGGCACAGGTGGGCAAGATGCAAAGACGCACAAGCCTGCCAGGGGCTTACAGTCCAGCAGGAAAAACAAAACGCAAATGCGTTAACCTCAAAAAATGCTTTACCAACCCACATCCCAGAAGCCCAGAGTTGGTGGACTCAAATTCTTCTCATGAATCTTTGGGCTGTCATTCTGACCACGCCTGGCATTTGCTTTATTGTAAAGCCTTTAGAACCCGATGGCCTCTAACTGGTCCTAAACAACTGGAACAGAGTGGAAGGTTCTAAATATTCAGAGTTGTTTTTTCCATCAATTCACCAGCAGTTACCTTTGTGCCAAGTGAGCAACAGACACAGGATAATCATTTGACACAATCTATTCTTTTAATGCTAACATTATTATCCAGGGAAAAGGAAGAAGCTGGAAAGAACCCAGAGGCCAAAAGACCTAATCAAATGCCTGCGAGAACCAGCTCCATCCTCGCCATCTGCCAGAGCGTGGTGAAGCCTCGGCCGGTCCAGCAAGACAGGCGGACAGGCGGGGGGCGGGGCTCTTGCTCAGCTACCAGCTGCAGCCTGATCTGAATCTCCTCCGTGACGGGTACAAGGGCATCCTGGCTGCAGGCTGGGCCAGTCCACCAGTGCTATCTGATGGGCATTCCTTCTATGAAGAAAACCTCTTACCAGAGATCCAAATGTGTCCCTCCCAACTCTGGTTTACACAAAGAAACTTCAACTAGCTTACTCTCTGCTCCAATCGCCTTGGAAAGAGAGCTGAATGTTATTGGATATTGATTACTTGGGAAAAGGCAAAGGGAACCAAATGGTTTCTTCCCGTTTCCTGAAATCCTGACCTCCTCTCTTCTCAAACTTCCTACTCCCACTCTTCAGGTAGGAGGGCTGACCTACAATCACCTGAGAGCCACAGCCTGAAGCACTGACGTGACCATCAGCCAGGAGACAAGGCAGGATTTATTGTGACTATGACACAGAGTGTGAGAGAGAGAAGGAAATGTGAACCCAAGTTAAATGACCGCCACAAGCAGCTAACTGCAACTTCAGGGTCACAGAGGCAGACACACAGAAAACCTCAAGGGCTATTCATCATTTAAAAACGGCCAGCTTAATGGGTAACCACAACTCTCCATTTTAAAGCTCAGGGAAGACAAACTTTTCTATTTTCTTCAAAGGAAGATATATTTATCTTATAAAAACACTTCGCACAACAACACAATTTTAGCTTATTGAATCAGGAAGCGTTGCATTAAAAAAAAAAAATAGCCCCTCACAAAAACAAACAGAACTGGAACCCTGGAGCATTCCATGTTGAACGTGACTCCGGACCACACAGAGACTCCCTTTACCTGCCACGGGGATCTGATAGGGCTGGATCGAGCGAGCTGGCAGCACCGGGTGATGGAAGGTGACGGTGCCATCAAACTCTCCCCTCAGCTTGATATCAAATATCACTGACGTCTACGGTGGAGAAAGACAAGACCGTGAGGCCAAGATGACTCACGGTTTGACCGGTCGCTTTCCTGACCTCCCTTGCTATTTCAGATCAGTGTAAAGGCTCTGTGTCTGCATTCCGTCTCTACAGGCTAGTTCTTATGTGAGGAGGAATCTGCTAGAACATCACAACTCCCTTTTACATTTTTGTCTACTCTCACAGTATTCCCAGCATGTATGACACGCTTCCTTTGAAGAGCTCTAAGTGATTTAAGCAGATCGTTTCCACTTGCCACATCTTCATAAGTCAGAGATATGGGTGTCACCACCCTTCAGGAAGCATGGGAGGAAACCGGCTTGTCTACCACCAGACACCCAGCTAACAGTGTAGAAAAAGCAGGACCCATTCTAGTTCTTTCTCTTGGGCCACGTGGCCTCGAAACCATTATATCTATCTATTCTTACAAAGCAATTACAGAGCTCACGTGCTCATGAGACACAGTGGATTGCAGTGAATTCCTACCTTAGCTGATTCAACCAAATAATTGTTCCCAAGTCAACTCTCCTCATGTGTTCTTTGCTCAACTGATACAGAATCACTATTTTTTCTAAACCACCGAGAGTACCAAACCCACTTCCATCTGGAAGACCAAAACTTTCAGCATGAAAAGCACTTTCTGGTCTTTGCTCAGAATGTTGTGTCAATTTTCACACCTCTTTTAAGCAACCCTAACTGGTACCAACACACCCCCGACACCCGCACGCCACTCATACCTCTGTGTCCTGATGATGGACCACCACGAGGTTATCCACCACGTTGAGGGCAAACTTCCCCGTCCGATTCAGCTTTAATATGTGCATCTTTTTGCAGGCACCTTCCCTGGAGGACAACAGAAAGGTCAAAAAATAGATCGACAAGGTTTAGTTCATATTTTAAAACCGGAGAGAGAGGGAAGAGAGCATTACACATACCGTGGGAGATGATAGAGGACAACCTCCGCTCCTGTACTATTGGAGGTCCGAGAGTGATGCCTCAAGAAGAGAACATAGAGCTGCCCGTATCTAATCGGAGAGCAGAGACACGAGTCACATCCGGCCACCCAAAAGCCCTCCCGTCTAAATGCTGAATCATGAGGCTGTCTTTAAGTGAATCACGAGACAGCCACTTAATGGAATATTTTGCTGCCAACAAAAATATTTACAAAGAAAGTACAGTTAGATTTAAAAAAAAGACTATTATAAAGTTAAGTGAAAAGGGGTATGCAAAACTAAATATAGCTGGATCACAAAATTTTAAAAGGAAAACACAAACTTATGCATATTGTCCAAAAATACTGGAAAGAAATACATGTTGTTTTATAACAGCTATCCCTGAGTAGCAAGCTAAGTCCATTTTCTCTTCCTCTGACTTTCTGTATTTTCCAAGTTTCGTATAATGAGTATATTCCTCAATCATAGGAACATATAATCACTCTTCATTTTTAAGCCTCATCTGATAAATGTTGCTGTGACCAGCTCCTGCTGTGCTTTTTTTTTGAGGAAGATTAGCCCTGAGCTAACATCTGCTGCCAATCCTCTTCTTTTTGCTGAGGAAGGCTGGCCCTGAGCCAACATCATGCCCATCTTCCTCTACTTTATATGTCGGACGCCTACCACAGCATGGCTTGCCAAGCAGTGCCATGTCCACACCCGGGATCTGAATCGGCGAACCCCGGGCTGCCAAAGCGAAACGTGCAAACTTAACCGCTGTGCTGCGCATTTTTATTCCAGTTGTTGACACTGTGCTGGGCTGGTCGCAGGGCAAGGAGGAGACCAAGGGAAGGGAGCAGGTCCCACCTCTACCTCGGCCAGGATTGCTTTCATTTCTAAACCAGGATGCCACAGAAGATTTCCTTTTAAAAAAAAGACACATTCTAACTGCTAAAAAATTTTAAAGTTTGGAAACCACTGTTTTAGGTCACAGAAGAATCAGAAGTAATCTAGAAGCAAATTTTGATATTTGTTTGATCAGGGGGGTTCTTTGTATTAGTTCCTATTTTTATGTGTTTGTACTTTCCATAATATAGTTTAAAAATTGACATATCTGTACTTCCAAGTGAAAATATAACTTCATACATAAGTAATTCAGTTCCATGTTTGTTAGATAAAAAACTTATATTCTTGTCTACAGCAGTTATATTTTAGCTAAAGAAATCATCTTTAATAAGTTTCGACTCAGAATCAAAAATAAATTCTAAAACTAAGATAACTAAGAAATAAATTGGTTCAACGTTCTCATTTTATCAGACTAAAATGGTGAAAAAAACTTCCCTAGGATCACAAAGCTAGTGAAATCAGAAAACACCGTCAAGAAGACCACAGAGTTTCTATATGCACGAGATCTAGGTACCAAATGGGAAAGGGGAGTCCTTACTGTGTGTTCCAAGGAAGCACTGAAGGAAACGACAGCCCTGGGTGCTTGTAACGCACTTCTTCTATGACTTATGTCACCAAAAGTAATTACAAGAAGGAATTCTCTCAAAAGACAGACGTACATTATTGCCATTGCAATGTCTCTCTCGGAAAAGTTCAGCTTAGTTGACTTGGGCGCAGCGGGCAATTCAATTTCAAACTTGGGCAGCTTCGTCATAGTGCCAGCCTGGTTGGAGGGAAAATGTTTTAGGAAAAGTTCATTAAACCCCTTTTATGTTTTAGTGTTCCCTAGGTAAAACCACTGAGATTTACACAACTATGTCTTTCCATCCCTTCCGAGGTCCCACTCTCCTTCCCTCGCGGGGGTCTGTCCCCACAGAATGAAGCATTCCTGGTGGGGATGGGACGGTACAGTGTGCCCTCTACTGGTCAGAAGTGCTGGGTTATTGTTAGAGGAACTTAAAGTACTTGAAACATCAGGAGGTTAGAGGAACAGGGTGGGGGGTGGGGCAGGGGGAAGGAACTTTCTAGAGAGGCTTACTCTCACCCGAAAATAAAAGGGCTGCAGCACGTTCCCCAGCACCGTGGTGGACAGCAGGATCACAGCACTCTCGGGACAGTACATGTACCAGTTCACATTGATGTTCTGGCTCTTCAGGAGTTTCAGACTCCGTTTCTCTGGTAACACCTGCAGCACAGTTCAAGAAACAGAGTCTTCACTTAAAGAGCAGCAGAAGGGCAGAGGACTGACACAGTAAGCTAAGGAGACGACAAAAAAAAACACCTCAAAAAGTTAAATTGCAATTATTTTTTGGAATTTATTACAGCTACCACATATCCATGCTGGTGCTTAGTTCCTTACACATCTTAGCTTACCTACTCTCATCACAATCCTGAGAGGTCAGCATCATTAATATCCCACAGAGGAGAAAAGACGGCTCAGAGAGGTGAGACGGCTGCCTCACCAGTCACGCAGGTATGGCCTTGGCAGCCACCACGTCACTGCAGGGCCAGCTCTGACCCCACGTTCTTGGGCGCTGTCCACTGAAGCACACAGAGCAGCAGCATTCTCACTCATGGAGCCGTGGAACCAAGCCCTGCCCCTGGGGCCCGTGCACTCCATGGGCTCCAACCTAGCTGCACTTCGCGCTGAGTCTGGGAGCAGCTCCCTCTTTCTAACAGACATGTTCATAAGACTCTGCGTGCAAACCTGGTATTTTATAATCAAGGCACACGTGAAATACACTCTAAACATTCAAAGACATTAAGCAACACTGGATAGAGCCCCAAGGCATCACTGCTCATGGAACACTGCACTGAAGGACTCCCGTCAGAGGGGGCAGGCAGGGGCTTCTTCATCATTCGGATATAATAAAATAAGGATGTGCTAGAGTCATCTTTCTTTTTAACTTGTTTCTTGAAGATCCACAGACCATCTAGATGACCTGAACACACACTTTTCCACTACAGAGAACAGAAAGCTATACTTTTAAATGATTGCTGGAAGGACCCTTCTGTAAAGAGAGCAATGCCTTCCATGCTATCACATATACGAAATTCTATTTCTGTGTGTAAGGAATTTGTGTAGTTTGTTTTCTTTCTGCTGGTCATTACAAAGGTTTTGATGACAGCCTGACGGCAAAGCACCACGGCATCAAGAGCTCACATTTTACTGACACAGGAGTATTTTCTCCAGCCATACATTCTAAATTACAATGCTTTCATTAGGTCAACATAATTAAAACCTGAAAGAATCCTAACGCCCTCTACAGTAGCTCCACTGAGAGATCTCGAAAACTTTGTCAATAGGTCAGGTCGTGGGTACACAGTAAAAGATGAAGAGGCAGGCGCATCAAAGAGAGTGAAAAGGCTCCTATGGGATGGGAGAAAACATGTGCAAATCATCTATCTGATGAAGGGTTAATATCCAGAATATATAAAGAACTCTGATAACTCAACAACAAGAAAACGAAAATAACTCAATTAAAAAGTGGACAAAAGACTTGAATAAACATTTCTCCAGAGCATATACAAATGGCTAATGAGCCATGAAAAGATGTTCAATATCACTAATCATCAGAGAAATGGAAATCAAAACCACAGTGAGATATCACCTCACAGCCAGTATTATCTATTATTGATAAAACAGAAAACAGCTAGTGTTGGTGAGGATGTGGAGAAATTGGAAACCTTTGTACACTGTTGATGGGGATGGAAAATGGCTTAACTGCTATGGAAAACAGTATGGAGGTTCCTAAAAAAAATTAAAAATAGAATTACCATATGATCCAGCAAATCCATTTCAGGGTACATACCCAAAAGAAATGAAAGCAAGGTCTCGAAGAGATACACCCATGTCCATAGCAGCACTATTCACAATGGCCAAAAGATGGAAACAACCCAAATGTCCATCAGTGGATGAATGGATGATCAAAACGTGGTATATACACACGATGGAGTATTACTCAGTCTTAAAAATTAGGAAGGAAATTCTGACAGATCCTACAACATGGATGAACCTTGAGGACACTGTGCTAAGGGAAATAAGTCAGTCACAAAAAGACAAACACTGTATGATTCTACTCATGTGAGGTACTTAGAGCAGTCGAATTCATAGAAAGTAAAATGGTGGTTACCAGCAGCTGGGAGAGGGGGAAGGGGAAGTTGTTTAACAGGTACAGAGTTTCAATTTTGCAAGATGAAAAAGTCCCAGAGATCTGTTTCACAACAATGTGGCATACACTTAACATTGCTGAATTGTATACTTAAAAACAGTTAAGATGGTAAACTTTATATTATGTGCTTTTTACCACAATAAGAAATGCTTTTTTCCCAAGAGTCCCTTGCAGCCCTATGTTCATCGCAGCATTATTTACAATAGCCAAGACGTGGAACCAACCTACATGCCCAGAAACTGATGATTGGATAAAGAAGATACGGTATATATACACAATGGAATACTACTCAGCCATAAAAAAAGACAAAATTGGCCCATTCGCAGCAACGTGGATGGACCTCGAGGGTATTATGTTAAGCGAAATAAGCCAGTCAGAGAAAGACGAACTCTATATGACTCCACTCATAGGTGGAAGTTAACATATTGACAAGGAGATCTGATCAGTGGTTACCAGGGAAAAGAGGGAGTGGGGGGAGGGCACAAAGCGGGAAGAGGTGTACCCACAACATGACTAACAATAATGTACAACCGAAATCTTACAAGGTTGTAATCTATCATAACATTAATAAAAAAAATAAAAAAAAAAAAAAAGAAATGCTTTTTTGGAGAGGAAGAGGCAGTTCACAAAAGAGTAAATACAAAAGGACAATACACAAATGAAAAGACGCTTACCTCCCTAATAATGAAAAACGCCAATTAAAATGTCTTTCTACCTCTCAGATTGGCAAATGTGTACAGACTGAAAATATCCAGTTCCGGCAAAGGTGTGGAAAGTGGAGATTCCTATATTGCTAGTGAAAGTGCAAACCTCTGGAAGAAATTCAGTAGTATCTGTTGAACCTTTCAGATGCTCCTGCCTACACCGTAATTCCCCTTCAGGAACTGCCTCACCCAGGGTGATCATTTTGCTCTGTATACAGCTGTTGAATTATAATGATGTACACCTGAAACTTATTAAAAAGGAACCAAGAATATAAAGAATTGGTTAAATAAATTGGTATATCCACACAGTAGAATGCTACTCAGTCAGAATAAAATGTGAAAAGATATCCAAGACATACTGCTGAGCAAAAAAAAGTCAGCCACAAAAATTTATATACATATTCCCATTTAAAAAAAAAAAAAAATTTGTATATGTGTAGAAAAAAATGGAGGAATATGCACCATACTGTTCCTAACAGTTATTTCAAGGGATTATGGGGACTTTTACTTACCATAGACTATATCTTGGTAATGTGCGAATGTTTTATTATGAACAGGTATTACTTGTAATTAGAAAAAAAGAATAAAGAGCCAAGTAAGAGACTAAAGCTCTAGAATCTCAAAATATCTACTTAGTGCTGCACCCAAAGACTGCTGGCACAGACCCTTTTCCAGCAGACGGAAATTCTAAATATGATACCTGGTAAAATTCGATGCCTTGATCTGTTATGAAGACAATCTCAGTAGAACTGGTCCAGCAGAATCCTAGTATGTGGGCATTCTTGGTCTGAAAAAAATTACAGAAACCTTTTTTTTTTTTTGCTTTTTCTGCCCAAATCCCCTCAGTACATAGTTGTATACTTTTAGTTGTGGATCCTTCTAGTTGTGGCATGTGGGACGCTGCCTCAGCGTGGCCTGATGAGCAGTGCCATGTCCACACCCAGGATCCAAACCAGCGAAACCCTGGGCCGCCAAAGCAGAGTGCACAAACTTAACCACTCAGCCACGGGGCTGGCCCCCAGAAACTTTTTTTTAAGACTAAGAAAAACTTACGTATAACTCTCTTCAAAGGCTTAAAATACTCTGTTGTATCACCCTTCAATGAAAGTTACCCAGATCTGATTACTTGTTAACAAATCAAACTTCCTCTTAAATACAGCTTTCTCAGATTTTTACCCTAATATTTCAGTGAAGCACCCTAATCTTAATTCCCTCTAGTCAACAGAACAGAAGGAAAAGCCTAAGATTTGCAGACAGGTCACTGACCAGAGTGCACGGATACCACCTTCTCCCTTCAGGAACCAAAGGACAGGTGACATTCTCTACTCAACCATGTTATAAAACCTGGCGTTATGAAAGCATCAAGGGGGCCAGCCAAGTGGCATAGTAGTTAAGGTCATACGCTCCGCTTTGGTGGCTCAGGGTTCGCTGGTTCAGCTCCCAGGCACAGACCTACACACCGCTCATCAAACCACGCTGTGGTGGCATCCCATATACAAAATAGAGGAAGACTGGCACAGACGTTAGCTCAGTGACAGTCTTCTTCACAAAAAAAGAAAGAAAGAAAGAAAGCACCAAGGCCTGAAGGTTCTCAGTGAGCCTTGACCACAGAGGTGGTGGGGCCTTGAGCCCACAGTCCCGACTCATTTGGTGAACAGCAGCGCCCGAGCCTGAGAGCAGACAGAGCTGGGGCAGGGGCTCTGCTGCACAGAGAGAAACTGGGGGTCTGCGAGGGGCTCAGTGATTTGGCAGATGTGCCTTTCCTTGCTGCGAGGCCCAATCTGAACTCCACTGAGCAAAACCATTACAAAGATGCCGAAAGCCACACGGCATCCACCAGCAACATCTGCAGGTTTCCGGCTGCTACACTGCCGCTTTGAGCTGAGGCCTCTCAGCCAGGTTTATGATGCCCAGCAAATCTGATTAACATGGATTAGAATATACACCTAGAGAAAGAGAGATGGAGGAAGGACTCAACAAGGACACCAAACCGAGGAAAGAAAACATCAAAAGGAAAGGAAAAGAAACTGCTCTTCCAAAACCTCCACAGAGGCGGATATGAAAAAACCCAAGGTCTGGCCCAGACGCGCCAGCCCCAGAGAAGTACAGTGTGACAGGAAGACAGCAGCCACCAAGTACTGAACTGCTGGGTGTGCAACATCCCCCTCCATTTAATCCTCCCAACTCCATCCTACAGGTAAAGAAACAGGCTTTTAAAACTTTCACAACTGTCACTGGACAGCCGCATGCAAAAGAATGAAAGTAGACCACTGTCTCAGACCACACACAGAAATAAACTCAACATGGGTCAGAGGTGAAGACACATCCGGAAACCATAAAACTCCTGGAAGACAATATTGGTAGTACCTTCTTTGACACTGAACTAAAAAAGATCTTTTCAAATACCATGTCCTCTCAGACAAGGGAAACAAAAGAAAAAATAAACAAGTGGGAATTCACCAGATTAAAGAGCTTCTGCAAGGCAAAAGAAACTAGGACCAAAGCAAAGAGACAAGCCACCAATCGGAAGAAAATATTTGCAAATCATATATCTGACAAGGGGTTAATCTCCATAATATATAAGGAACTCATACAACTGAACAGTAAAAAAGCAAACAACCCGATGAAAAAGTGGGCAGAGGAGATGAACAGACATTTTTCGAAAGACGATATACAGACGGCCAATAAACACATGAAAAGATGTTCAACACCACTAATCATCAGGGAAATGCAAATCAAAACTACACTAAGATACCACCTGACACCTGTTAAAATGGCTATAATCACTAAGACTAAAAATAACAAATGTTGGAGAGAGTGTGGAGAGAAGGGAACCCTCACACACTGCTGGTGGGAATGCAAACTGGTGCAACCACTATGGAAAATAGTACGGAGATTCCTTAAAAAACTCAACATAGACCTACCTTATGACCAAGCTATCCCACTATTGCGTATCTACCCAAACAACTCGAAATCAACAATCCAAAGTAACATATGCACCCCTATGTTCATTGCAGCACTATTCACAATAGCCAAGACATGGAAACAATCCAACTGCCCACTGACTGATGATTGGATAAAGAAGATGTGGTGTATATATATATATATATATATATATACACAATGGAATACTACTCAGCCAGAAAAAAGGACAAATTCATCCCATTTGCAATAACATGGAACAACCTAGAGGGAATTATGCTAAGCAAAATAAGCCAGTCTGAGAAAGACAAATCCCACATGATTTCACTCATATGTGGAATATAAACCAGTACTGGGACAAAGAAAACACTTCAGTGGTTACCAGGGGAAGGGGGGTGGGGGGGCCACTGGGGGTGAAGGGGAGCACTTATGTGGTGACAGTCAAGAAATAATGTACAACTGAAATCTCACATTGATGTAAACTATTATGAACTCAATAAAAAAACAAAACGGGGCAATGAGCAGTCTGGTACACACTTCTATGCACACTTGACCAATTGTAAAAAAAAAAAACTTTCAAAACTGTCAACGTCACAGAGTCGACATGCGCTTGGCGCATCGAACACAGTCCACCTCTAAGCTCACGCTCTCAGTCAGCACTACGCTGGTCCCCACAACGGAACCCAGAGTTCAACGCCCAGCAGCTGGGGGCCCGGCCCATACCTTGCACTCTTGAGTGTATTCCAGCTGAGAACTATCTGGGATAAAGTTAGAAAAATCCTGAAAGAAAAAAACCACACACAATAAGAAATTCGGATCAGGCAGCATACTGTCAACCTACTTTGCTATACAACAAGACAAAAGAAAAAGACAAATTTACAAACTGATCAGAAAAAACTGACGGAAACTCCAAAACAGGAAAAATAAAAAGATCAATCTGGACAATCTGCCTCCTTCGTAGCTGCAGGTTTACAATTCAATTTTTTAAAAAAGTTAATACAAATATTCCGTCAGGGTTTAGAAACTAATTTTGAAAATTCATTCCTCAAATGAATTTCAGAAAAATGTGTGGCAACGTTTTACAGGAGGCTTCCCAAAAATCATAGCAATTAATCCTGACGGCAGGAAAGACAAATGACGCCGGTGAATCTTTATAAAGGCTAACATGCCAACCAGCTGCTCCAACTCTGACTATCTGTTTCTATCAGATGGAGCATTCAAAGAGAGAAAGGAATAAACGGAGTTAAAAAGTAGTCAAAATAGCCCTCCCAACCTCTCTCGGTGGCTCGCTTCATCAAAGCAAAAGATGCCTCAGGCTCCAAATTACTTAAAAAAACTAATTTTAAGTCAAAAATGACAAACCAAAGTCATAAGTATTTATCCATTCAAGCGTCTTTCTCATCTTCAAGAATTCCAAAGGCTCAAATACAATGCAACATAAGTTCAGCTTTCATGACATGAAAATAATAAATGGTTCCTTTGACGCTGAAATTCTGCTATTCATTCTCTTCCAAACGTACTTCTACCATCCTTTTCTTTACACTAGATTTAGAGAAATGTCTTACCACAGTCTTCGAGGTCCTCTGAACAGCCAATATCTTATTTTCTAAGGAGAACTTAATGCACTTCACTTCTCCTTTGTCTTCCATTCTAAGAAGAAAGAGTATGTTATGAGTTAAACTTAGTAACTGAATTCTAGCTTCTATCATTTTGCGAGAAGGAAAAAGACAGGTTAAATATCCAGGAAGCAGTAACTCAGTTTAAAATATTTCTGAAGCTATCAGTAGGACCTCTTGTCAAACAACACAATCCAACTGGCAACAACTTGCTGGAGGAATCCACGGAATTACGATGATGAGTGAGTGAACAATGGCGATCACATGCACCTCACCTGAGTCAGGTAGACAGAAAAGCAAGTACGGAGCCCCACGGCAGCCCTCTGCACAAACCACAGCATTCTCGCCCCACTGCCCTTACGGCAAAGCCGCTCACCAAGGAGTCCGTTCTCTGCTCTCCCGTCCCAGTCACCACCCAGCGGCTGCGGAGCACAGGACAGCCCCTAGGTGTCTCACACCACCTCAGACAGCCTTACAGAGGGAAGGCAAGGGATGGAACAGGGGCTCAAGGAAACTCTTGGGAGTATGGAGATGTTCATTATCTTAACTATGGTGACAGTTTCACAGATATATGCACAGGTCAAAACTCATCAAATTGTATCTGATAAATATGTACAGTTTATTGTGGGCCAATAATATCTCAATAAAGCTGTAAAACAGAAGTGTTAAAAAAAAGGGTAAATTCAGGTTCTTCCCCCTCAAACCCTACTGAGCCCCCAAATCTGGATCATCATGGGCTCGCTCTCATTTTCCACACCATACTGACCACTGAGTGTTACCAGAGACCTTAAGCACCCCTTGAATGCTTATGTGACACCAGTCTACACTGCCTTCGATCTGGTCTTCACTACACCTGGCTCAGACTACTGCAATCATTTCTCCATGGTATCCTGACCCTGATATGCTCCCGACCCATCGACCGCAATGCCACGCTCAGTGTGATCTCCCAAACACTGACATGATCCTGCCACGCCCCACCTTACAAGTTTTCAATAACGAGATAAAACCCGAATACTACAGCAGAATATATACGACCCCTGCCAGTGGCCACACCACCTCCCCGCCCCCACCCCCGCCACTTGGACACCTGATCTACAGTCACACAGATCTGGAGCTTCCAAAACACCATGCCGCCTTGCCTTTCGCTGTCGTTCCCTCCACTGGGGAGGCCTCCTCTCTTCTCCACCTGGAATCGTCCCATTCAAGCTTGTTCAGAGGCTGCCTCCCCTCTGAGGCCTCCCTCTCGGAGGCAGTCTGTCCCAAGACAAATGTCACATCTCTTGTGTGTGCCTACATGCTGAACAGAGAGCTACTACAGCACTTGTCACGGCAAAGAGCACGTGTCCACTCACTTGTCTCCCACATTAAATTTACGGCTTCTCCAAAAGGGCGCCAGGCTAATGCAAAGCCTTCGCAAGCCTGTGCCAAGCACCAGGGCTGCCATCAGTGTTTGCCAAACAAATGATCACTGGTTCATTTTCTACTTCAATAACTGGTTTCTAGTAACAAAGGCCAACTGTAAAATTTTTTTAAAAGTCACTACTGAATTGAGGGCCTATAGTGTACTTTTGCCTTCTGTAATCACAGGAGTTAAGGTGATGAGATAGTTTATCATCCAAATCGAGATATTTCTGAAAGTGAAAGGGACAGCTACTCATAGCCACACCGCTTCAACCTGCATAAACTGGGACAGCCAGGGACCTTACGTATAGTAGAAGCTGGGATATTCTTAACAAACATTATTCCTTGGGAAACACTGCCCTAGGAATCTCCTCCACCTCCAAACACTCAGGAAACACCTAGGCCAAATGAGAAGGGAAGGCCCTCCTTGGTCAAGAAACCGGAAATGGGAGCATCAATGCAGTGATTTGCTAATTTCAAGAACCAGGAAGCCGGTGTTGCTTTGGAGTAACTGGTTCCAAATCAACAGGGAACTACTCCACATACTTCACTCTGACAGGAAGCACTAGCATGTACCACTAAGACTGCACAGCACGTGTCTGCTTCCCTCTTCCTAGACGGGGATTTGCTCACACACACATTTCAGACGTCTTAGGGGAGGCAAAGGGCAAAATTTTAAAATAATCTCCTGAATAAGAAACGGAAAAACACCATTTTGTTTACATGTTGAAATTATTCTGATGTCAATAGTTACCTAAATGAGATGGGATTCCTATCATCTGGGCCTTTAACTACCACCCCAGTAGCTCCTCCAGATCGAACAGCAAAAACCTAAGAGGGAGAAGAAGCAATGTTAATGGTCTGAGCTTAGAAAGGCTCTAGACACAGATACCAACCTAGGAATGATTATTCCTGCTACACCACACCCTTGGTTCAACTAAACTAACGTGGTACGTACATATCAATCTGCAGATGCTGGGGGCTCACATGATTTTAAGAAACAAGATAATAGAGACCAAAAAGGGTACCATTCCGAGTGCTCCCCACTGTGCAAGACCGGGTCGGGGTCCCCAAGGCTCCAAGTTTGAATCCGGTTCGGCAAAGGCGCCGCTGATGCACGGAGGCACACCCTGCTACTCCGCCACACCGCTTTCCCCCCTTTACAAAATTCCGAGAATAATGGAAATCTCAATGTCTAAATCCTTGACTGCAAGGGTAACTAATGACAAACAAAGACAGCAAGAGGCGCCGGTGAAAGACCGGCGTCCTAAAAGCTGATCACGCCGGCCACAGGGCGCCGGGTCGGTGGCTCGGCTCGGGGACCCCCGAGCTGTCACTCTGGAGGAGAAAGCGCCGGCGCGGGGGTCGGCCCGGCCGACGGGAAGGAGCTGGCGCCGGCCCCGCGCCGGGGCGGCAGGGGAGGCCTGGGCCTGGTGCTCCGGTCCCCGGCCGGGGCGGCGGGCCCACCCTGGGGCGCGGGCCCGCCCGGACCTGCTTGTTGGCCTCATCGAAGAAGACGCAGTTGACCGGGTTCGCCTTCTCGAACTGCACCGGCCGCTCGCACAGCTCCAAGTAGTAGTCCTCCTCGCCCATGGCGGGCGCCGCGGCGGCGGCGGGGACACCCGGGGCGGCCGCCAGCGTGGAGCCCGGCGAGAGGCGCCGGCGCGGGGCGGCGGGGAGACAGGCCGGGCGGGGGCTGCGGAACCCGGCGGGCGCGGGGACCGCTTCCTGGTGCCACGCCCCCCCCCCCCCCCCGCCGGCACGTGACCCGCGCCCTCCGCGCTTAAATGGGCGACGCCGGCCGGCCAGCCGCGGTGGGACCCACACATCGAGCCCGCGCCCCGCCCGGCGCGAGAGTCTCCTCCTCTTTCCCGGAGGGCGGGTCCCGGGGCGACCCACGGGTCGGCGGGCGGCGGGCGGTGGCGTGACCCGGAAGCCCGTGCGGCGCCGCCAATCCCAGCCGCGCCTTCCCGGCGTGTGCGGGGCCGGGCCCCAATCCGTCCCGGGGGGTTGGCGCGCGCGGACACGGCTGCCCGGGCGCAGGGAAGGCTCATCCTTCCTCTCGGGAGGGTTCGTTGAGCCCGCCGCTGGGAACTCAGTGAGAGAGATGAGCGCCGCGGTTAGCGCCGGGATGCCGTGACCGTGTGACACGGGAACCCAGTTCAGACTGCGGGTCAGAAAGCCTTTTTTGAATGGCTTTGAGATTTGAAGCGGGCGGGAGAAGCTCCTCATTCAAAGGATAGGAGAGAGAGACAGGAGGAAGAGGGCATCACGGATGGCCCTAGGTGTCCATTCTCAACAACCGGATGGATTTGGGCACCATTCTGCAGGATGCAGAGGCTTGAGAAGTTTGGCAGGGAAGCGGGAAGATCAAGAGTTGCGTTTTGGACATGTGAATCCAGGGAGAAATGACATCTAGACAGATGGATATACAGGTCTGACGCTCACCAGGAGAGTGACAAGACTGGAGGTACAAATCGGGGGTTAGTGGCACATAGGTGGTATTCGAAGCCATGGAATTGGATGGGATCGCCAAAGACAGGGGCATAAAGCGAAGAAAGCAAAGCAAAACCAACCTTTAGAGGCCAGGAAGAGGGATCGGTAAAGGAGAACCGACGGAGCCTGCCTGAGGAGTAGACAGAAGCCCGGGGGAGGGGGTTGTGTCTGGAGCGGAGTGAAGACACTGCTTCAGGAAGGGGGTGCAGTCGGCTTTGACAAAGCCTACTGAAAAGTCAGCTGAGGAGACAGCACTGAGGTGTCCTCCATTTTTAGCGCGGGGAAGACGCTGCTGCTTCCTCTGGAAGATCGTACCTGGGGCGTGGAGGGTGGGGGTAGGACAGGCAGCGTGGGGCAGAGCCACACTGCAGCCGGTTGGAAGTGAGAAAGGGGTGGGTGGTAGCCAGCAAATCGGTAGTATCTGATCTGGAGAAGCTGGTGTGGGGGGTGGGGGGGCGGTCAAAGTTTATTTCAGTTTTTTTGTAGTTAAAAATAAGCCAAAGAGACACATTTTGGGGTGACCAATTCTGACCCCCACAGTACGCAGAGGGATCCCTCTCTTCTGAAACCACGGGGAAGGAGGAGGCAGGGAGGTTTATGGACAGGAAGACGAGGGCATTCCTCTCCCTTTTCTGGTAAAAAAGAAAGAAAGAAAGAAAAGAAATGAAAGGAAAAACAGAAGAGAAAAGAAATGAAATATAAAACCTATTCCTTTAAGGCTCCTGCGATTTGGCCCTGCCTGTCCTTGTGTCTGTCATCTACTAACCAGGCTTACAGGATCCTTCCCCCCACATCTTGCCATCAGCTGTCAGCATCCTTGTGGATGACCCGTCCCACCCCCTGCCATCCCTCCAGCTGCTCCCCTGTGACCTTTCTTCACCATCTCTGGGGCCCTAAATCCTTTGTCCCGTCTCTGCCCCGTCTATCACCCTCTCCTTTCTTCCTTTCCCTCCTCATCCAACTGCAATTTCATTTTCCTCTATTCCAGTACTATTTTTGCCAGTACCCTTAACATCCTTGCTCCTCTGTCCTTGTCACACTTGTCTGGCAGAGTCCCAACCTGGGATGAACCCAACGCTGCTTTCTCCATGTCTGTGGCTGGAGGAGCCACAGCCGGGCAGTGGATGCTGGAAGGAATGCCGATAGTCCTCAGTCCCGCCTGGCTGTTCTCTTGTTCTCTGCAGGGGTGTTGCCAAGCCTCCACTCTCCTCAGCCTGCCATCTCTTCCTCCTTAAAAACAAAACGAGTACTGAACTGAAAACACAACTTCCCTGAACCAGGCATCCATCTCCAGCTCTCTCCCTTCCTCCCCTTCACAGCAACCTTTCCTGAGAGTTGTGACACTCTGCCTCCACTTCCTCATCCTGAACCCACTCCAGTCTGGCTTCTGCCCTATCACGTGGATCAGGGTCCCCAGGGACCTCCATGTCACTATATTCGTGAAGCTTTTTTAGTCATTTTATTATTTCTGAGAAGTATTCAGTACCCCTTGATCACTCCCTCATCTCATGAAACTTGGTTGATATTTATTTTTGTAATTATTGCTTAAAATCTACCCCGTTGTGCTATAAGATCCATGAGAGCAGGGGCTGTATTGTCTGTCTCCCTGTCTGTCTCTTGGCCCTCACATCCAATGGTGTACTTCTCATCTCCACTTAGATGTCTCAAAGCACCTGGAAATCCCCACCTCTAAAATAACACTCCTGATCTCCCCCACCAGGGTCCTCTCCGAGGGTCCCCTAGTCCGGTAAATGGCACCTCTGCCCATCCACTTGCCCAAATCAAGAAGCTGGAGTCAGCCTGGACACTTCCTCCTCTCACCATCCCCATGCCCGAACAAGGCTAGGCCATCAACTGAGAACAGGATAGTTTGGAGATTGAGGAGGCTCCCAAGGGAACACGTGTTCTCCATGGAAGAGCATATTTTGGACGTGAACCCCACAGGAATATTTGCCCCGAGCAGGCCAGGCAGTGGTGCAGTGCTTTGTGGAGGCCCTGGAACACTGTGACCTCCACAGTGGTTGTGGCCCAGCAAATGCTGAGCACCTATGAAGCCACTGCAGGCCGTGCAGAATCCAGAGGATCTGGAATTAACTTGGGTAAACCAAGTCTTTGCCTCTCCGCGATCCATCTCTTTCAGTCGTAAGCTAATTTTTTTCTGTATAGTTCAGCATTAAAGACAAGTGGATTATTTGCCCCATGCTCATATCCCACATTTAAAAAATTATCTTTTCATTGGTAAACATCAACACTCTGGAAATAGTCCTTAGAAATGGATCAACAGTCATATCCAGAACTTTGAGTTTCCACATATTACCAGGACTCCAGTTTGTCAAGTGCCTAATAGCAGATTGTGGATCACCATAAATGACACACAGAATCAGAATTAGGCGGGAGTTTTCTTTGTACTGTACCCGCTCTGGCCTGATAATCACTTCTATCAGGGGATTCTTTCTGTAGATTTCCTTTGTTACTCTGGTAGATGCTTCCTTCCTCAGTTCAGTTATTTATGTAATAGTTCATGTTTCTGCTGTTTCTTTTTTTTTTTTAAGATTTTATTTATTTTTTTTTCCTTTTTCTCCCCAAGGCCCCTCGGTGCATAGTTGTATTATATTCTTTGTTGTGGGTCCTTCTAGTTGTGGCACGCGGGACGCTGCCTCAGCGTGGTTTGATAAGCAGTGCCATGTCCGTGCCCAGGATTCGAACCAACGAAACACTGGGCCGCCTGCAGCGGAGTGCACGAACTTAACCACTCGGCCACGGGGCCAGCCCCCTCTGCTGTCTCTTTAAACATTAAATTGAAGAAAGGATGTAGAGCTGTCCCTCTGTTTTGGTTTTCATTGCTGCCACACTTTGCTCTGCTCTTGATTTGATTTTCAGAGAAAAGAAAAGTTCTTTATATAAATCGGAATAATCCAAATGTTTAATATTTGAAATTCACTTTTATTGGGAATTAAAAGTTGCATTTTTTAAGTGATTCATTAAACAATCTCAAAACATTGTTCTTTTAACAGTATTTAGTTTTTTTGGAAGATAATTTGTGCAAAAAATTTTCTGAAAACCTGTTTTTACATGGAAACCCACAGAAGAACCAGTAGGCACTTGCTCACCCCGCCTGTGACTCTGCTGGAGTCAAAACTCACAGGAGTATTTAAGCTCGAACACGTTTCCTAAGATTCTCTATTTCAATGGCTCTGCAAACAAGTTGGTTGTCAGAAGCAAAAGAGTTTAAAAAATAAACAGAAACATTGTAGTTATGAAAGGAATGCAGAAAGGGGGTTAAAATAATTCCAATAGTACAGAAAGATATCAAGTGGAAAAAATCTCTCTTCTCCCTGCTGCCCAGCAGTCCTCAAGGCCACAACAGGAGGAAGCCTCTGTTATCCATTTCTCTTGTTAGCTCTGATGATAACACCATAGCTCTCGGATACTTATCTTGCTCTATCAGCTTCAGGGAGTATGTGTTACTCTCTGCTATGAAAAATAAGATGATCTGCCTCTCACCTCCCCCCATACTTCTCAATTTTTGTTACTTATATTATTTTTAGTTCTTCTGTATTTATTTGCATAACTTTATGTAATATACCTAGACCTCCTTTTTTTTTTTTGAGGAAGATTAGCCCTGAGCTAACTACTGCCAATCCTCCTCTTTTTGCTGGGGAAGACTGGCCCTGAGCTAACATCTGTGCCCATCTTTCTCTACTTTATACGTGGGACGCCTACCACAGCATGGCTTTTGCCAAGTGGTGCCACGTCCACACCCAGGATCCGAACCAGTGAACCCTGGGCCGCCAAGAAGCAGAACGTGCGAACTTAAGCGCTGTGCCACCGGGCTGGCCCATAGACCTCCATTTTTGATCCATCAGTGGTAGGATGTTTCTAGTGACTCTACACTGTGTAAGATGGGGAGATGAGGGTGCCTAAGCCAACCCCCTTCTCTGCATCCTCCCCCTACTCCAAACTTACACTGTCAAGGTTTAGGGCATTTATATTCTATAAATATAAATTCAATGCCTTGTCCGTGGATTATTCCTAAAATTTGAAAAGTAGTAGTGTTAAAGATACTATGATTATTTTAAATAATATTATGAATATTCACTATAGAACCGTGTGAAATGATTGGTTCTATAGAAAAGTAAATGTAATCTTTGATCACTAAGCTTGTGACCACTTAAAAAAGAACATCCCAAATCTCAAGGTCAAAATTCTCCACCATTTGCTCAAAAATCATGGCATATTTTTGTTTGTTTCAGCTAAAGTTGACTTCATTATATAGTTTTTTGTTTGTTTTCTGGAGTTTTCTATTGCCTTTTTTGTTGACAGATGAGACTATGTGTTCATATTTTCCGGCTCTTCCAGGTTTTTGTTAATTACACAGATTGTGTCATGGACTCCACACTGTTCTTACAGACGTTCTGCACAGAGCCCTCTCATTTCTTATTCCATGTTTTGATTGTTTAGCTATTATATCGGTTAGTATTGCATTCAGCTGCAAGTGACAGAAAACCCAACTTATAATGGCTTAGCCAAACAGAGCTTTAATTTTTCTCGAGGAACAAAAAGTCTGGAAGTAAATCACCCAGGCCTGGTACTGAGGTCCCATGATGCTTCAGCGATCCACATTCCTTCTTTCTCTCCGTTTAGTCATCCAGCCTCAGTATGTGGCTTTCATCCTCATCACCTGATAGCTGCAAGGTGGATGCTTACTTCCAATGTGGGGTGCACAGCCCCAGGCAGGAAGAAGGGGAAAGGTGAAAGGCAGAACATTCTTGCTGGCTGAGTTTGATCCTCTTTTAAGAGCTTCCCCAGAAGCTCCCATCCAATAACCTCTGCTTGCATCCTGTTGGTAAAATTATGTCTATAGCCACCCTAGCTGCGAGGGAGTCAGAAATGTAGTGTGTAGCTGCCTGTACTATGCCATGTAGAAAACTGGAGTTTTTAGTAAGGAAGAAGGTGGAAATCGATATTGGGTTAGCAACCAGCGAAGAAGTTTTTTTATTGCATTTCAGGGTTAGTTATGCTGTTTCTTAAAATTCAGATTCTCAGGTACTATTCTTGCCCCCTGGGTTGGGAATCTGTATTTTTAGTAAACCCCTTCAAGTGATCATTTGCAACCAGATTGTCACCTGTTCACAGACAAACATGTGGGGACCACTATGTATTTAGTTGGGAAAGTCAAACCTGAATATGAACTTTTTTTTTTTTTTTTGCTGTGAATTATTTAATCAACACATATTTCTAAAGCTCCTACTTTGCATCAGCATTTTCTTAAGTTCTTTGGAGAGCATGGACATATAAAGTATTCATTACTCTGGCTCCAGAAAGTGCATCCTAACACAGATACATCACACGCAAACATCTAAGGAACATGGTATTGCAGTAGAGCTAAGAAGGGCTGCAGGGCTTTACTGGCCTAACCCCTGCTCTGAAGACCACCAGGGTCAAACAAAGGGGCTACTTGGAGGCTGCAGAGGCTGAAGATGCTCAGGGTTTGGGCAGGTGAAGAAGAAGGCACTTTATTTCAGGGAGAACACGTGATAATAGGTACACCATAAACATTAGGAAAAGTGCATAAGGAAAAAGTCGACTTATTCCATATGAAATATTTCAGAGTAATATCATACAATTTAAAGCTAATGGGAAAAGACTGCTAGGTTGTTGCTGTTTCACAGCTTTTATCGTGATTTAGAAGCTTTGCATAAAACAATACCTGCTCGTCAGAGCTAATATTTAAGTTGAAATACCTTTATATTAAAACTGGTATGGACACCTAATAGTATTTTTAAAACAAAATACTGGAAGCAAGATGTGCCTTAGGATTAAGTTGGGTTTACCTTGTGTTTAGGTAAAATAATGCCTGCGTGTTGATGGTTTTTATTAGTGTGACATATTGTGTGATAGCTGGGCCTAGCAGCTGTCTCAATTGTGCGTGATGTTTTTATAAGAGCAAACAAAAACAGAAAACTGCAGATCCTGAGGAGCTGGGGAGCCCTTCCTGACTATTTTCTGCATCTCACGCATGGAAGAGCTGCCCTGTGGCCAGGCTGTTTGCACACGTGTGTGCCGCGTACAGAATGTCATGCGGGTGAGCCGCCTGTGGCAAGCAGGACGGTGAGTGTGTAAATGGACCGTGCCGTGTAAGATGGTGGCAGAGCCAGCCACACGGCCCCCTGCAGTCTCCACAGGAAGAGCAAGTCACGCATGGTGTTGTCTGAATATGAGCTCTTAATAGATTATTAAAACAACGGATTTTCTCATGGTACCTCAACAATTTTTGGTTCATCTGGAACCGGAAACGTTAAGACATGGAACAACAATTAGCAAAATAATTGGGGCCTTTGTTTTCGTTCTTTCGCGAAGGCGGAGTTCTCGTACCTCCCAAGGCAGCTGGCAGCCGGGCACCGCGACCCCGGGAGCAGGGCGGCGGGAGGGAGGGGCCGCCGCTGCTGCGCCTGGTCCACGGCGGATGCCGCTTCCAAGGCGGGGCCGGGAGGCCGAGCACCGGGCAGCGGGACGGAGACGACGCTGAAGAGCTGAGCAGCAGGTCTTTTCAGAGACACGTGGCGCTGCAGCGAGGCGCGGTCCTGGTACCCCGGGCTCTCCGAGGGGCCCTGAAGGGCACGCCTACCGGGAGCAGGTGACTCTCAAGGGGGGCCGGGGGTGGGCGGTGGAGCGCAGCCCGGGTCAGCTCGGCCCTGCGCGGGGTCGGGGCGCCGGCCGCGCTGCCCTGGGTGTTGGTGAAGCCGCGGCAGGTTCGGAGCTGGTTGGTGTTCTCGGGCTCTCCTGTTTTCTTAGGCGCTCGTGTTTTTCCAGAGCCGCCCAAAGCTCCGCGTAACTCCTGGTGTTCAAGATAAGCGACGTTACGCACTTGTTTTCCTCCCAAAGTAGCTTAAAAGGTGCTTCTGACAGTTTCTAAACCTAAACACAACACACAGGCTCTTCTGTTTTTCTGGGTTTGTTGTTGTTTATGACGGATGTCTGGAAGGGTAGGTACCAACATTTCTATAGTGGTTCTCAGGACTGCCTGTCGGGTTTTTACCACTTTCTTCTTTGAACCTTTAAGATGCCTTTTGGTTTTAAAATGAACACGAGTCATTTTTATAAAAGGAACTGTTTTAAAAAGTAAATATACCTACATTCACTGGCAAAGCTTGACTATATATTACTGTGTTGCATCCTGCTTTTCATTTCACAAGTATGTATGTGTAAAGGCGTTTCCTCACATACCTGTATTTGCATGTATACGTGTGATTAAAAAGTGCCAGGAATAACGTAGATGGTGGTTGTCTTGTACTGTGAGTGATTTCTGCTTTCTTTTTTCTACCTTTGGCATTGTTTGGATTTTTAAAATACATGTGTATTACCTTCATAAAGAGAAAAAAATTTTTTTAAAGTATAGGATAATAAAAGATACAGAAAGGTCCATAAAAATTAACTAATCCAACCAACCATGTCATGCCCCTCTATGTCAAACCTACCATGAGGTCCCCCAGCCCTTGTATCAACGACTCAGGTAATGAGAAGTCTGTGTCCTGCCAAAGAACCTAGTCCCTTCTTGGCTAGCAAGTAAAGGCTTTTTTAGTTAAACCAGATTCCATGTAATTTCCAACCCAAAGCCCCAAGTTTTAACCTTTGAACCACACAGTCATGCCATTCGTATATTCGAAATATTTTTGAACTTCTACTCAAATGTGCGAGGCGCCATTGTGGTGGTTGGGATACAGCAATGAATAAAGCAAGTAAAAATTCCTGCTCCCACAAAGCTTAATGTTGAGTGGGTAGAAACAGAAATGAGTAACATATGTCAGATAGGAATAAGTTCTATGGAAAAAATAGACTAGGAGGGAGGAACGGAGTGATGGAGTGACAGCTGTACCATTTTAAATAGTCGAATAGCCAGCCTCCAAGGTGGCCCTTGGTGATTTCTACCTCTTGGTACTCGTGTCCTTGCACAGTCCCCTCCCAGGTTGAACAGGGTTGACCTGTGTACCAACAGGATAGTGCACCCATGACAGAGCGTGTCTTCTGAGCGTAGGTTATAAAAGACATTGTGGCTTCTGCCTTACTCTTTCTTGGATCAGTTACTTTGGGGAAAGCCAGCTGCCGTGTCTCAAGGACACTCAAGTAGCCCTTTGGAGAGGCTGCTGCCTCCAAAAGACCGAGCCTTCTGCCAGCAGCCAGCAAGGAACCGAGGCCTCAGCCATGTGAGTGCGCCATCTTGGAAGCAAATCCTCCAGTCCCAGTCAGCCCTCTGGCTTACAGCCCAGCTGACATCTTGATTGCAACCTCATGAGAGAACTTAAGCCAAAACCACCCTGCTAAGCCACTCCCAAATCCTGACTCAGAAACTGAGATAACTGTTGTTTTTAAACCATGAAATTTTGAGGTAATTTGTTACATAGCAATAGATAACTAATACACTCTGTAAGAAGATGACATTTACTCAAAGACCTGAAGGATGGAGACTTGTGGCTAGCTAGTGGAGGAGCATTCCAAGCAGAGGGAACAATAAAAGCAAAGGCCCTGAGGCAGGTTATGTCTGAGGATTAGCAAGCAGGCCAATGTGGCTAGAATGGGATACGCAAAGGGAGGAGGAACAGGACATGAGGACAGAGGTAACATGGAGCAGATTTTAGGATGTTATAATCCTTTTGGATCTTACTCCAAGTGAGATGAGAATCCATGGGAGTATAGGATTTTAAACAGTAAAGTGGTCTGATTTAACTTCTCTTTAAAAAAGACCACTCTGGCTGCTTTGTTGAGACTAGTCTGAAAGGGAGAGAGAGCCAGACAAGATGAGAAGCACGGAGCCCAGTTAAGAGACTAACTTGAATGAGGCAGGGAACAGTGGATGCAGTGAAAAGTGGTCAGATTCTTTATACCTTTTTGCTGGATGGGTATGAAAGGAAGTTTGAGATGCCCATCAGACACCAAAGTAGAGATGGCAAGTAAGATGTTGGATATAAAATACTTGGAAAATGTTGCGCAGCATAAGTTTCCTTCCCCCACTCATTTTTCAGTTAGGCACTGTGTTCATTCATTCATTCTAATATTCACTGAGCACCTGTTATATGCGAGACACAATTCCAGGTGCTGGGGTTCCAGTGAAAAAACATAAAAACCCCTGCCTTCCTAGAACTTTCGTTTTAGTGGTGTCTCACCTACCTTATGACATACAAAACTCATAAAACAGTAGATACTACAATTTTTATTTTAAAGATGAAAACAAGGAGACCTAAAATGTCTAAGCAGGGGACTTTCTACATTAAGAAAAACTAAAGCTATCCAACAGCCATGTTCAATGAATAAACCTTGATTAGATCCTGGATGCAAACCAAAAAAAACCTTTATAAAACAATTGTTTTTAGGACAATTGGGGGAATTTAATATGGACTGCATGTCAGACAATATATGGAATTAATGTTAATACGTAGACCATCTTTCTTAAGCGATCCACACGAAGTACTCAGGCATGAAGAAGCGTCATGTCTGCAGCGTCCTTTAAATGATTCAGGACAACAGTGAAGAGAATGAAGACAGAGGCAAATGCGGTGAAAGGTTAACAGGTGAACCTAGGCGATGGGTATACAACTTTTCTGTAGGTTTGAGTTTTTTCAAAATAAAGTTGGAAAACTTATTCAAACTTCAAAACTTCAAAAAATAAAGGCTTAACACCCATTAGGATAGTTATTATTTTAAAAAAATCCAAAAAATAGCAAGTGTTGGCAAGGGTGTGGAGAAACTAGAACCCTTGTGCTCTGCTGGTGGGAATTGCAGCTGCTATGGAAAACAGTTTAGAGGTTCCTCAAAAAATTAAAAATAGAATTACCATGTGATCTAGCAATTCCACTTCTGGGCATATACACACAAAAAAGGAAAGCAGCGACTCAAGCCAGTTATTTGTACATCGATATTCACAGCAGCATTACTCACACTAGTTAAAAGGTGGAAACAACCCAGCGTCCACTGACAGATGGACAAACAAAATGTGGTGTATCCATGGAATGGAATATTATTCAGCCTTCAAAAGAATAAAATTCTGACATATGCTACAACCTGGATGAAGCTTGAAGACATTATGCTAAGAGAGATAAGCCAGACACAAAATGACAAATATTTATATGAGGTACCAAGAGTAGCCAAATTTAGAGAAACAGAGTAGAATGGTGGTTGCCAGGAGTTGGGGGAAGGGGGAGTTGAGTGTTTAATGGGTACAGAGGTTCAGTTTGGGAAGATGAAAAAAGTCTTGGAGACGGTGGTAATGGTTGCATAACAATGTGCATGTACTTAATGCCACTGAACTGTGTTCAGAAATGGTTAAAATGGTAAATTTTGATATATATATATTTGTCACAATTTAAAAAAAATTTTTTTTGAAAAAAATGACAATTGCTCAAACCACATAGCTATTATTCCCAGATCTGGGTCTCAAACACAGGTCTGTTTGATGAGCAAAGCCCTGCTGTTGACTCCTGTGCTACCTTGCCTCATAATAAATCAACACTCTTCCTTTTAGAACATGGCCATCAGGTCCCAAGTCTTTTCCAGGCTGAGCACTTTCAAATTCTTTGGCTAATCTACATACGACATGATTTCCAGTCCAATTCTAGTTGCCTTCCTGTAAATACATTCTCATGCCTGGATCTGTTAGAGTTGCAGTTCTGAAACTTTTTGGCCTCAGCACACCTTTGCCCTCTCAAAAATTATCGAGGACCTCAATGAGCTTTTGTTTATGTGGGTTATAGCCCCCTGAGTTGCAGTTACGATGCTGGCCGAGGCTGCGTCATCTGAAGGTTTGACCGAAGAGACATGGGATCTGCTCTGGCCTCATTCGGGTGGCTGTTGGCAGAAGGCCTCAGTTCCCCATGTGGGTCTCTCTACAGGCTTCTTGAGTGTCCTCAAGACATGGCAGTTAGCTTCCCCCAGACCAAGGAAGCCAAGAGAGAGCAAGGCAAAGTCACAATGTCTTTTATGAACTAACCTCAGAAGTCACACGCTATCCCTTTTGCCATATTCTACTTGTTAGATTTACTGAGCACAGTCCACATTCAGTGGGAGGGAAATTAACTTCCATCTCATCAAAGGATGGGGATCAAAGAATTTGTGGACATATTTTAAAAACAGAACACTCATGGATGATTTTGTAACATCATGCATTGGTCATTTGGAAAATATTTGTTCAGTGAATTACATGGATCTTTTAAATGTTGATAATTTCATTGTTTTAAAAAAAATCATATATTACTCCTGACCTCACTAGCTATCACTACACACCTATTAGAATAGCTAAAATTTTAAAAAATAGTGATAATACAAAATGCAAGTGAGGATGTGGAGAAACATTTACTGCAGGCGAAACATTTACTGCAGTATAAAATGGTACAGCCACTCCAGAAAATAGTTTGAGTTTCTTACAAAACTAAACATGCATTTATCATACAACCCAGCAATTGTATTCTTATGTTCATGCAAAAACCTGTATACAAATGTTCATAGCAGCATTATTCAAAACAGCTCCAAACTAGAAACAACCCAAATGTCTTTCAATGGGTGAATGGTTGAACTAGCTCTGGTATATTTTACTCTAAGATTCCTGCCATTTCACAAATCCGATACCTGGATCCTTTAGCTCATCCATCAAGCCATTGCTAAAAACACTGACTAAACTAGGGTTGATATGAAAGTGCCGAGTCTCCTGAATCTAGTTTGACAATGATTGGCTAGTGGGTTACCCAGCAGCTTATCTTAGCCAAGTTACCATCATGTTGTCTGTATTCTTCTGGCTTTGAGGGGGGAGAGGGTAATAGCATAAGTTCCAAATACTACCTGTTGTATTTCCCTATTTTAATAACGGGACTTAACGGATTTTTAGAAATTCATGCAAGCTCAAGTGATAACATAATTTTAATAATTCTATATGTACAACATACTGTCTTGTCAAATTTGTTCTTCCCCCTTTTAAAAGGGGATTGGAGTGGCCCCTGCAGATTTCTAATAGCTTCCCATTCTCCATGATTCCTCATCAATCACAGGCTATGTTCCCACAATCTCATCTGAAATTTTCCCAAATTTCTTGGATATTTTTCATCCAAGAAAAATTCTTAAATTAATTGAAGCCATAGGATGCCCTCCCCAAAACCCACCCACCAAAAAAGCTTTCCATCTACCTTGGGCTTTGTATGAGTCTGCTTGGGCTACCGTAACAAAATACCACAGACTGCGTGGCTTAAAAAACAGAAATTCGTTTTCTCACAGTGCTGGAGGATAGAAGTCCAAATCAGAGTGTGGCAGGGTTGGTGCCTGGTGGGGGGCCTCTCTCCTGGGCTGCAGATGGCCCCTTCTCACCGTGTCCTCATTGGCCTTTCCTCTGCGCTGGTGGGGAGATCTCTGCCGTCTCTTCCCCTTCTCATAAGCACACCAGTCCCACTGGATTAGAGCCCCACCCTTATGACCTCGTTTAACCTTCATTACCCCCTTAAAGGCCCTATTTCTATATACAGGTGTCACAGTAGAGGTTAAGGCTTCAACAGACAAATTTTGGGGGGGGGGGGGGCATTTGGAGGAACAGGCTTCAATTCCTCTGTCCAATGTTTGTTTTACCACTTTCCAAATCCTGCAACTTTAAAAAGATGAAATAGGAGATGAGAGGTTGTTTTTGTTACTTAATAACAATATACTAACACTTGAAGCAATGGACTGGTCCGTCTCGTCCCGCTTCAAATTTAACTTTTCAAACCCTCTTCTGACGTTTCCCACATTTTTCATAAACTTTGGCTCATTTGGTACTTTACCCAGATACTGTTCTCATGGGTTTGACGTCACGGATTCTGTTTGGTAATGTGTTCTCTCTGTCGCAGAAGGCATTCGAAAGATTTTTTAAAAGTTTAGAGCTGTAAGTACTAGTTCCCTCGTTATTCCGTGATGAACATCCCCCTGGCCCCTCCATCTGCTTATCTTTCTCTTATCTTCGATCTTAACTTCAAAAAAACAGCTATGTTTGGGAGAAAGCTGGAAAGTCTAGGATAACAAAAGTAATGCTGTTCCCGAATGTAACCTTTTCACATTTTTGAATTGGGAAACAAATGGGAAATCAAAGAAGAAAAACAAGAGGCTTTCAAACAAATAAACTGACATCTCAAAGAATAAAATAAACTTTGACAACTTCAATCATTCTTTGTTACGTAATCTATATAAAACTCAAATAGAAAAATATCTATCTTCAAAAATATAATTATTGAGGTTTGGAAATATAATCAGATGAGCTTTTGCCACCCAATTTCTAAAGTGCTGGAAAACTGCTCAGAATCTCAAAAGATGCGGGCTACGCTCTCTTCTCACGCCCCAAGCGAAAACGAACAAGTACTGCCTCCAACACCCCTCAGGGCCTCCGCTGCGCCTTCCTGGAGGGGCCCCACGATCAGCATTCCCCGTCGGCTGCCTTGCTTCTTCTCTCCTTCTGTTCGAAGTCTTGTTTTTTTTTTTTTTAAAGATTTTATTTTTTCCTTTTTCTCCCCAAAGCCCCCCGGTACATAGTTGTGTATTCTTCGTTGTGGGTTCCTCTAGTTGTGGCATGTGGGACGCTGCCTCAGCGTGGTCTGACGAGCAGTGCCATGTCCGCGCCCAGGATTCGAACCGACGAAACACTGGGCTGCCTGCAGTGGAGCGCGCGAACTTAACCACTCGGCCACGGGGCCAGCCCCTTGTTTTTTTTTTTTTTAAAGAGAATAACGTAACAGACGCTAAGGAAAATACATTGGCAGGGATGTATGCCACACTATAAATGGTTGTTTTTGAAATTCAAAGGACTTTTACTTTAGCATTTCTGAAATTCTGTAATATTTAAATTCAAATTAGCATGCAGGTCTTAGTTTTGTAAGCAGAAAAACTGATTTTTTTACAAAAAGAAAACTGGCAATGAATTATCTTGTTGAAATAAAAATTCCCTCCACATTCTTATTTTGATAACTTACAGATATTGATATATCCAATTCTATTAAAGTGAGGCAAAATATCCTTATTTCTATATTTTGTGTTTTTTTCCATTTGAATTTGATTCTTTAGCAAACCAACATTTTCCACTTTGTGAAAAATTTACTCTCTGATCTATACAAAGGGAAAAACCTATTTGTAATGCGAAGTAGGTCATTTAAAAGTGAAATCTAAATATGGGAAGTTAAGGGAGGAAAAACAGCTTAAAATAGCACTGTTTAACTTTATACACAAGGGGTAACTTCGTGCCAAGACACAACTAGAAGGAACAGGAAGAAACCACACGAAGAACCAATTCTAAAATGATCTCTTCATGTTTAATTTCTTAAAAAGCATGTTCACAGCACACTCCAAGAATGCCACACAGCAATGGTTTGCTGCTCTTTGTTAAACAGAGTATGTCAGAAAACAAAACAAAACAAGTTTTCAATGGTTAATGGTTTTTAACATCAGTTCTTTGAAACTTCCAGAAAGCCTATAATCGCCAGTCATCTAATTCTTTGTTTCAGGGTAGTAAACATCTCAGAAATGTAACGATATCTACCCCAAACCACACTTCTCTGAAATGCAGGTAAAAGCTTTACAAGAGAAACAAAAATGAATATTTTCCTAGAAGGAACATATTTGGCATTTTTAAATAATGTTAAAGGAAAAGTTTTCAAGTGTAAATGATGTTTCGATTTTTACTTTCTATTACCACACAGAAAGTTCGAGTCTTTATTGGTTCCAATCTGACTTCAGGAATAGGAGGAATGATTACGTTTTAGTTAAGGAACTTCGATCCTACCAGAGCCCGCGGACTTTTCCAGTACAGCGCTTGCTTTGTTGATGAAGTGGCTTCCAGCCAGTACTAATGATTATTAAAAGTGAGGCCAGATAGTTCCAATTAGTTGGTTAATTTGGTACCCGAGTTGTTTTATACACTTTTTATCTCCTGATTATTTAATATTTCTAATTAACTTACTATATTTCTCTCAAAAGCAATCAATAAATATACAGTTTGAGTGAAATATAAACTGAACTTTGTTTCATTGACTTCATTACAATGTGTCAAACGTCGTTAAATATTATATTCTGTCCTTCCAGACAATTTATATTTTCATTATAAATGCAGAGTAGCTGCACCATGAGTTGTATCCTAACCATTTTATCTAAATGTAGAAAAGCTGAAAGTTAAATTTTTAAAAATTTGGATAGTTAAGAAGTTCTTATATACTTATCTCTTTCAGAAACCTGATGCCTTTTCTTGGATAAGAGTATGGAAATGTAGAATTCAGTTCATATTCATGATATACCAATAAAAAGTATTTTGCTTATGTCTATTTCTGTCAGCCATTCTGAAATGACATTTCCATTTACAACACCTACTAAAGAGAAGAAAATTTCCTTTAGAGTCATGGTCACAATCTGGAAAAAGATGTGAGAAGGCCAAATTTTAGGTCAATAAAATATTCAAGGAAAGATGCAACGGAAAACAGGGAGTGAAGAAAGCAAGTATGTTGTAATAAAGCCTCCCCCATAAACAGATCAGTCCTTTCCTCTCACATTTGGAAATGTGACCTAAATTTTAAAAATTCTCATCAAAACATTTTATACCATGAATCCTGTAAATTCATGTCTATTTCAGCTAGACAACTTGTAGCTGTTGAAGAATTAGATTATCCTATTCATAAGATGAGAGGTAGTGACATTTATTCTCTCAATGCCGAGCTAAAAATTCCACACGTCTGGCAAATGGATCACAAGGGGAAAAAAGCACAGAAGCACCATTGTACACTCCTCTTGTTTTGGTATTTCGAGTCACCCATCACTTCATTTGCCATTGGCAGCTGACAATCACCACTGTGTTGCCACTGAAGCAGTGGGCGCCGCTGCTATTCATCGCATAGGATTGGTGCCCCTCCATCATCTTTTAAAAACGCAGCAGCTTTCCTTCCATTCTTCTGAACATGATCTTCATTCATTTTCTCCAAAGCTTCTATCTACAAAATTAATACATTGAGTCCAGTTGTCAAAATCCTCCTTCACAGACACCATACTTTAGATTGAACCAGTATTTTCACTCTCTTAAAACTAGGTCATTCCTAATGACACTGGTCTTGATTAGAATCACAATGTGTGACACATATTACAGTGTGTCACATACATGTATATGAGTGACACGTACATGTACAATTTTTACTTGATAATATTACCAGGGGCAATATTTAGTGTCTTTATTAAGCTAGCAACTGGAATCAGGTATGTCCTACTACGTACTCTCTAAAGCTTTCGGGGCACCAGAAAAAGGAAATTCCAGTGTTGATTCAACAACTCTAACACCTACTCACTGAGCAACTGTCCTGAGCTAGAGGCTGGATTTACCATCTTCCTGTTACTTTTCCTCTGGCCTCTGGTTCCAGCACAGCATGGCCAAATTCAAGTCATAGTGGGGAGCTCTGGAACAGACTCTACGACCATTCTCTGCTTTGGTTTGTTGTTAGGAATAAGTAGCTGCTGTGTTACTTTTATGCTTTTGTTCAATTTTAAGACACCTTCTCTGGAGGGAGATGTTTGTGTGGTTCTATAGATCCGGATTGTAATGATTGGTTATTTCCAAGGATGGCCACTGCTAACTTTCTACATTCAGTTAAAGGCAGGGCCCATGTGTCACCTAAACCTCATATTAATTTTGTTTGGGGGGAAGAGAGGGTAAAGTGAGCTCTGGGTTTCCCTTATCTACTCTGTCCAGTACTCCATTACCAGCAGGGTGAAAAGTAACTAGGCCTACCTCAGCTAAGAAGTCAGCTTCATTATCTGCCGAGATGCTTAAGCCAGAAACAGCATTGAAGAGTTCTCGTTCTCCGAGGGCTTCCTTTACTCCCCCTTTCTGGAAAAACTGGCAAAGAATACAAGTAAGTCAGTAAGAGATATTAGCAAGGTCCTCTCTGAAACTAAAACCAAAGAATAGTTGGGCCGGCCTGGTGGCATAGTGGTTAAATTTGGCGTGCTCCACTTCAGCAGCCCAGGGTTCACAGGTTTGGATCCCAGGCATGGACCTACATCAAGCCATGCTATGGCAGCATCCCACATACAAAATAGAGGAAGACTGGCACAGACATTAGCTCAGGGCCAATCTTCCTCACCAAGAAAAACAAAAAAAACCACAAGGGAATAGTATACTTGTAAGACACCACGGAATTCCTCCAGCTTTTAAACCCAGATTTTCTTACTTCAAGTTTAACTACACTCAGGTTCTACTTGCTTTTTGTCCTCTCTTACACATCTGTGCTGTCTTACAGATTAAGTCCATCACACTGCACCTTCAATAGCTATAAAAATGAGTGGTTGATAAAATTGCTTGGCATTGCTTTGAATGCTTCGACTCAAAACATTCACTAAATCCCATGAATTACAATTTTCAAGCAGGCTCAGAAGTTATGTCCAGTATGAAATTATTCTATCATTTAGAAAGATCTTTGCTATCTGAATCTGTTGCTAACAATTCATTTCCTTCAGAAATGGCAAACAACTGTGATCCAACTCTGTGATTACTTAGTTTTACCTTCCCTAATCTGTTTACTCTGCCTTACAAACAGTGATCAGACACAGTACCACTAAGAAGACTACTCTCCTTTTCATGATAATAACCTTGGCAGTCAGCCCACAGGCCTACCATATGCCAGCTTCTCTTTAAGCACTGTGCATGTGTTAAATGTCTCCTTGACTGCTTAAATATTTGGAGCCAAAATAAAAACCTATTCTCTCGGAAATTGAATTCAATGGCTCAAATGTGAGGCATATAATCAAATTCTTGCTGAAAATGAAACCTGAAAAATTGATCTTTGTATTTTTATCTTGAAAGCAGCCAGCAACCACACTCTTCCTTCAATTTCTAAGACTATCTTACTTAGAGTGAGAAAAATATTTCGATCTGTTATATCCCCTAAAAAAGACATATTAATTACATGCCTACCTGTGAGACATTCCTACAGTCACGGAACAAGAACTCCAGGCCGTGAGGATGGGTTGGTTCTACAGACTGACTGACATCGATCAACCAGACCTGTTTAAATATAGAGCACCCAGTGATTTCTTTACCTTCGGGAATGTACATCAAGTCATTGAATGTGAACATCAACACGATGTGCTCCTCACCTTCCCGGCATGCCACAGCATGTTATACTCGCTGAGGTCGGCGTGTACGAGCGTACACTCATTATATAGCTTCTGCATCAGCTGTGAGGAGCAAGGCAGACATTTAGGACACGAAGGAACAGCTCTAATTTACCTATACAACCAAAACGTCTACGTCAACCAATATTGTCCAGAAAAAGCAAAACTAGGGTAAAGAACTTACTTCCTGTCTGTACAACCTAGGACTGGGCTTCCTTGTTTTCTTTTTTTAAGGTAGGGTGGGGAAACAGGGAGACAACAGAGAGGATGAATGTGTGCCACTCTACTTCCTTGTCCACGTGACAGCAAGGAGATCAGGGGGCCAAGAGGCAGACCTGGATTCACACATGGGTAAGAGAGCAGCCATGTGTATGGTCACTAACCAGGGGACCCAGGATCACCTTCATAAAAGGGTAAATATCCCACTGAGACCTCTACGGAGTGTATACAATTTCAAGGTAAAAAGTACTTCCTGCTAGACATAGTGGGAAAGAGATACATTCTTACAAATTAAGTGGCATTATATTTTCCTTACTGAAAGTGACTTCTAGTCTTATGGTAGAAATCAGCATTAATGTTTTGTTTCCCAGCCTTAAGAGAAACAAAGAGGAAAAGGACATCACTACTTCCTCTCTTCCCCAGCACCCCCACTGCCAGAAGAAGCCAAGAAAGTGGACTTGATTTTCCTTTGAATATTTTCTACTGGAGGCAAAGAAAGTTGGATTCTCTCCCTAGCTGTATCTTACAAAATCGATTTGGATAACACTTTCATGTTCACATCAACTACTGCATGACATAAGAGCTCCATGCAGAGACTGTGTAAAAAGCATGTGTTTCTCCACTATTCAATTAAAACAATACACAGGAATAACGACAATATTAAGAGCATTTTCTTAAGCTAGAAGGACCTCAGATCGAATTCAGTTGCTGTCCCAAAGCATAAGTAGCTTCCTGACATGCCTTCCAATTCTAACACTTGCCTAGACAGAGAAACCACTCTGTACCATCTTCAGTTTTCACTCTTATAACGAGATCAAGTCTGCTTCCCTCTAATTTCCCAGCAAGAAAGGTATTTCTTTTGCTATTAGAGCTCTAACATTCAAGAGGGCACACAGACCAGTGAGGAACGCTATCTGCTAAATGTGGTACTGTCAAATTTTATTTAGTGAAGTTTTGTGAATAACAGCTTCATGCTTCTGTGTCACTAATGCTAATAACTGAGCATTTACTTGCTCCATAGGTCTTTGATTTTTCCCAAACTCCTCAGCACACCTACATACTGATATAAAGACAACTCCTCAATGTTAACATTCTTCCCAAACTTCAGTTTGTCCTTGTGAACTCACCTTAAAATAGTACTATTTTAGGAAATTTCTTTAAAGGTTACAGGAACTATTTTAACAGTTGGTGTGTGAATGCTTTGCCAGGCACAACTTACATGAAGAGTTTGATGGTAGGCTTCCTTCAGCTCTTCACTACTGAGCTTTACTTCTTTTAATTTAGGGGCTGGAACTTGATCATGGCCAATAAAAGACATAACTAGAATGTGTTTCTTGAGTAGTACAACTGTTGGACAAGGAATTCCAGCTCTCTGCATTCTATACGGAAAGAAATGATTAAGAATGTAAAGAGCAGAAGGAGAGACTCTCTCAGTTATTCGACAAATTTCTAATGAGGGCCTGCGATGTGCTGGCACTATGTTCTGCCCTGCAGATGTGGGAATGCAAGGACAGTAAGACACAGCCTCTGCCCTCTGGAGCCCACGGATTAGTAGAAATGACAGACAAGCAGTGTGGTACATGCACTAGCGGGGGTGGGGGTAAGAGCTATGGGAGCGCGCAGCATCACTCACGGAAGGCTTATTAGAAGTGAGCAAACAGGAATTAGCCGGATTAAGACATTATGGGGAAGTGCTAGTCTAAGGCTGGAAGTGGCTTGTGGAAATGCATGGAGGTGTTTAAGAGCACAGTCCACTGGAGAATGGACAGACACAACACAGCTGGGTCCTGAGGAGGAGGACGGGCAGTGTGGCTTGAGGCCACAGAGACAAGGAGGCTCCATATCACAAAAGGACTTTGAACTTTACACTAAAGACTACAGGAGCTGCTGAAGAATTTAAGAAAGGCAGGGATGAGATGTCAGCAGCACAGAGAAGGAGCACGGCAAGGCCTCTTAGGGGATTATTTTACTTAGAAGTCCTACTAAGCAGAAGAATTTTGCAACTAATAAATATGGATAGTTACATTTAAAAGCAAACATCTTTAGAAAAAACCTAAAAGTAAGCTCTTAATAGATTAAGATCTGGGGAGGTTTATTAATGAGAAAGATCATTACTAAATTACTTCGTTGACAAATTCCTTGATAAATTCTGCATAGAGAATTGAGAAACAAGGCTAATTAATTAAAGTAAAATGCAAATTGACTTGTAAAAGACTCCACCCCCACCAAATTAACCACCATTAGAAGTAGTAAAAATTTTCTGAAACAAAAAAGGAAAATCATTATAATAAGCCTAATTGGAAGCTAAAAAAATAGCATTTAGATACGTGACAGAATGTCTTAGGCAAAAAATGACTTCATTTCCCTCAGACTTTACTGAGGAAAGAAAAAAGAAAACAGCTTATTCATCCTAAAAGTATGAATTCAGGTTATATGCAGAGAAATGTTTTCTAATAGAAAACCAATTTCTATAGATGAATTTAAAAGCAAGCATGGATTTTCTGCCTGGCTAGCGGGCCTGACACAGAAAGGGAAGTACCCAACATTACTTCCAGCACAATGATTTTCTTTACCTTGTGAGATTGTGCATTTCTTTCTCTGCCCACATGCGGATGATCTTACGTGGATTTAGTTTACTGAAGCGATCTTTAAACCTGAAATCATCTTTAATATATTTGTCACGATTCTTAAACTCATTAAGGGTTGTTTTAAATACCTTGATGGCACATTCTGTAGGTATAACTTTACTATCTTCTTTTTCATCCTCCATGCTAAGTGGAAGAAAAAAAAATTAAGTCAGTATAAGCTGCCAGCTCACAAGTCAAACAATTTCAAAATAAAGATTCTATAACACAGAAGTAGATCTACCTTCTCTGAGAATATTGAGCCTTGGGTTTTTTTTTAAGCTTTCAAGTTTTGGGTCTTAATAAAACTTAGGTTTTGGTTTTTTTAATAAAACATACTCTCAAATAAACTGTCAACCATTTTTCAACAATCCATAATATAATCTTCACTTAATGACTATGAAATCAAACTCGAGGCGCAATGAAGACACACATACTTGAAAATAGGCTACGGTCTACCTGGGATGGTTCAGGGGCAAAATTCAATACAACAAACAAAACAGAACAGCTCTTTAAAGATGCGTCTTCCACTCCTAGCAGATATAAGGTGAATAAAGGAGTCTCTGCCCTATGAGCATGCAAGGAGGGACGGGCAGAATAGAAGTACATGAATAGGACAGGTCCCTTTGGATTGGAAAGGTCAGGCAAGGCTTCCCGGCACAGGTGGCATCTGAAACAGAACCAGGACAATGGGTGGGATATGAACAAGTACAGTCACAGTATTAACAAAGCAGAGGAAGGACACCACAGGACATGTCTGAGGACCAACAAACGCTACAGTTAAGACTTGGCCAGAAAGAGGAAATGAAAGCACTTAGAGCTGAAGGGGCGGAATGGAGGCAGATTGTGCAGGGCCCGGACTGCCTGGGTGGGAAGCCTCGATGTACTCCCAAAGGAAAGAGGAATCAGCAAGGGCTTGACACACGTCATGAAGATCAAGTCAACGACAATGTCAGGATGGAAAGGAGCAGGAGAGCCTAGAGGGTGAAGCCCACCTAGGATGCTACTCTAACAGTCTCACCATAGTGAGCCATTGAAAGGGCTTGAATCACAGTGGCAGTGCGAACAAAAAGGAGGAGGATGGAAGGACAGACAACATATTTACTTTTAAATATGTGAAGGGATGTTAATCTGAAAAAGAAAGGAACTATATTTCCAGAGGACAAAAATCTGACTCAAACTCCCAAACTCCTCCTTCCGCACCATATTGTCCCAGCTGACTCCTTCTGAGGTCAGAGTACTCCAACTGGTTCTAAGCCACCCCTTCTCTTCCCAGCTGCCCTCTCTTCCTGGGGAATTTCATTTAGCCCCATGGCTTCAAATGTCATCTAGATACGGGTAACTCCTACATTTCTATCCTCAGTCCTGACTTTCTCCAGAACTTCAGGCCCATTTAGCCGATCCCTACTTGACATCACTTGGATGTCCAGCAAGCATCTCAAACTTAACATGTCCAAAAAAAATTCTTGCTAACCGCACCCTAAATCTGCCCTCGTGCAGGCTCTCGCTCAGCAGATGGCACCGCCCGGCTGCTCGAGCCGGGAAGCTCTCCTCTCACCCCACATCCAATCCAACCACATACACTGTCGACTCTTAGCTTCAAAACACACACCAACGGTCTCTTACTCTTTCCTTTCGCTACCACCTCCTTGGTCCAAAGCACTCATTTAAGTGGCTATAATAACTGATCTTACCGCTTCTTCTCTTGCCCTCGTACAATTCATTTTCCACACAGCAGTCTGAGCGGAAAACAAAATCAAATCACAGCTCTGGTTCCCAGTGCACTTAAGTAAAGAGCAGACTCCTTCCCCTGGCTCACAGAGTCCTACCTGATCTAAGCCCTGCTTACTTCTCCAGCCTCCCCTCTGCCCTTCACACACTATGCTCTAGGTGTACTGGCTTCCTTACAGTCCCTCAACGACACTAAGCTTGGGGGCCAGCCTGGTGGTGTAGTGGTTACGTTCGTGTGCTCTGCTTCAGCGGCCTGGGGTTTGCGGGTTCGGATCCCAGGCACCGACCTACACACCACTCAACAAGCCATGCTGTGACAGGCATCCCATACATAAAACAGAGAAAGATTGGCAGACATGTTACCTCAGCGACAATCTTCCTCCAGCAAAAAGAAGATTGGCACAGATGTTAGCTCAGGGCCAATCTTCCTGAAGCAAAAAGAGGAAGATTGGCAACAGATGTTAGCTCAGGGCCAATCTTCCTCATCCAAAAAAAAAAAGAAGAAAAAAAAGATACCAAGCTTGTACCTGTCTTAAGGCATTAGCACTAGCTGTTCTTTAGTCTAGAATGTTCTGCTATCTGAAATTTATATTGTATCCTAGATGCAGTCATTCAAATCTTAGTTTAAAAGTCACTTCATCAGAGAAGGCTTCCCTGTCCTACTAATAAAAAGTAGTCAACCAGTCACTATGATATCACCCTATTTTAACTACCATAACACATATCTGCTATTTTTTGTTTATGTATTATCATCTTGGAAGGTGTTGGGGTGGGGAAGAAGCACATTCTATGAGAGCAGGGACCTTTCCTTGTACCATTCTCTGCTGTATCCCCAGTATCTGGAAGAGTACCTGGCACTCATTTGTGCTGGCTGCACAAATACTTGGTGAATGGATAAATCAATTTTCAGGGAGACAGAGCAGAGATTCTGTACAAGGAAGAAATTCCCAGTGATTTAAAGATATCACAGCCGTCTTTGGATTTTGAGTTGATAAGCTGCCTGTCACTGGAATAGTTTAACGACAAGCCAGATGAGGCCCTATCAAAAATACCATTGACGAGATTCCCTGCTTGGAAGGGCTCTAGGCTAGAGTCTAATTTATAAGATTCATCTTGTCATTCTCCTACTAAAAAAAAATCTCCTTGTTTCTTAGTAAATTGCACATCCCTCTGCCTAGCTTTTAAGGTCCTCCTTACCAATTTCTGGTTTGCTTACACAGTTTTATATCCTATTACCTCTAAACACATACCTTCTAATCTTCTCGCTGTAAATCTCCTCATTGCCTAAACTTCAACCCTCTCATTTACAGCCCTTTTATTTTTTAAAAAGAATTAAACATTACAGATAAAGCTAAAGTTCCCTTCGATTACCACCCCAGGTAGTTTCACGCCTCGTTCCACCTCTCCAGGGGCAATAACGATCATGAATAGCATCTTTCTAGTTTTTTAAAAAAGATACATACATAAGTACAGACATACATAAGCATCTATTAAAAAAATCCACATACATTATTTTCTGTAAGACTCTAAACATTTAAACAGATTGTATATGTATATATTCTGCAACTAGCTTTTTGCACTCAATACTGGAGTTTTTGGCCTATTTTTGAAGTCCAGATTAAGATCTAACTTCATCACGACCTCTTTCCTGAAAGTGACTGGCAATGATCTTGTCCTGTTCTTAATTCCAATCACACTGCAGTCTCACTTACATAACTGTGTACTGTCTATTATGTAACTATCTTCTGTTGACCAAAACAATTCTTGCTATAATCTTCTCCTCTTGGCTACACTATAAGGTCTTTGAGAGTAGAAAATATGTCTTACACTTTAGTCCCTGAAAAATCTAGCACAAGTTATTATTCAAATAACTGTTGATTACTTGGCCAACCTGGGAGTAATAGAAACCAAAACAGCTTAGTGGAGGGCAGAATCCTAAGATGACCCCTAGGATCCTAGCCCCTGGTGTGCACACCCTGTATAATCCACTGCCTTGAGTGGAGGTGGCATGGCCACTCCCTTGATTAGCTTACATTATATGGCAATGGTGATGGTATAGTCATTCCCAGGATTAAATCCATTGTCTACGACCCAGTCTTAGCAGACTAGAGTGAGGGATTTTCCTGCTGGCTTTGAAGAAGTGCCCTGATGCATCAAAGGGACTGAAAGGGCTACATGACCAGGAACTGCAGTGGCCTCTAGAAGCTGAGGGCAGGCCTCTCCTAACGGCCAACAAGAAAGTGAAGACCTCACCTCACAACAAGAAAGGGTAGGACCTCAGTCCCACAGCTACTGGGAACTGAACTGTGCCAAGAGAAGAGGACCCCAAGCTCCAGAAAGGAACACAGCCCAGCCCAGCCAACAGCCAGACTGCAGCCCTGTGAGACCCTGAGCAGAGAACCCCACTGAGCCGTGCCCACCCGAACTTCTGATCAGCAGAAACTGTGAGACAATAAATGGGTGCTGTTTTAAGCTGCTAAGTCTGTGGTAATTTGTTATGTAGCAGAGAAGACAAACATAAACTTTAAAAGCATTTACTCTCAGTTTAGAACACCAAACGCTCTCTAGTTTCGCTAACTTACAAATGCCAAATTACCATACCAATTCCACCAGAAGGAAAGAGAGATCGTTCATTATGTCAAAGTATCATTAAGTATAACAGAAAATGACCAAGGATAGACAAGGCAAATGACAAGAAAAAGAAATACGAATGGCTACTAAAGCACTTGAAAAAAATGTACAACCTTAATCATAACTAAATAAACGCACACCAAAATATCAAAATGGTACTTTTCATCTTTCACATTGACAAACAATACTAAGTCTGATAATACTATACATTGATGAGGATGAGGGAAACAGGCACACTGCTGGTGGGGGAATAAATCGGTCAACCTTCGCACAGGGCAATCTGGCTCTGTCTACTGACATTTTGACCGTACACAACCTGCAGAGTTGACTAGCTCATAGGGAAAACTGCATTTGCCCTACCACTAAAAGATAAACACAAGTTCGAGATTTCTGGCCTTGGTATGACATACAAGAAAAAAACTTTTATTTAAATTTTTACTAAATCAGGAAACACTGCTTGCTACAATAGCCAGCTTAGAGGCCCAAACAGTGAGCAAAATCTGGTACTTTCCATTCAACAAGGCCTTCCACTATTTAACAAAAAGGGAAAAAAGTGCATATGGTCTTTGCCACAGCAATTTTAACGTTAGGAATTTAGCTTAAGGATATATTTGCAAAAGCACACCAACGTAGATGTACAAGGACATTCCTGTGTATTCACACAATGGAATGGCCTACTATAAAAATGGGGTGGTATAAGCTAGTAATACAGAAAGCCCTAAGATACATTAACTGAAAAACTAAGATCTTGAATGTAGAGTACAATCTATTTTGTATAAACAAAATAAGGGATATATGCATACAAATTTCTGGAATACCAGACTAAAAACTGTTAATAGTGGTTATCTTTGGAGAAAAGATCTGTGGGTCGAGAGTTGGTCAGATGAAGCCTACTTTTCATTTTAATCCTTTCTGTAAAGTTTTAATTTCTACCATGCATAATCTTTCATTTTAAAATAATTTGTGCCATTAAATTATATTTGCCTGCTCATATGAAATCTAGGAAGAGGGCAATGAAGCTTAAAGTAAGGAAGAAAAAATATGTTTATTAAGATTAAAATGATGTAGTAGGTATTATCAAATGTGATTTCATTTATCCCCTTAAAAATCCTATGAGGCGAGGGTCAATTTTCCAATGAGGTTAAATAACTTGCTCTGGAGCACACAGCTTGAAAAAGGTTGAGCTACTTCATCCTAACATTCATTTTTATCCTTTTCATTTTGGAACTTAACAGTATAATCTGATATATGATTATACATGTATGCCTCCTCTAGAAAGGGAGACTAGTTAAATAGTTAAGAAAACCAAAGACAAGGACTTGATCAATGATCATTTGAATCCCCTTAAGTACATAGTAAATACCTTCTAAACCTAAAAAAAAACTAGAATAATTTCTGGAATCTATCTGAACCGTTTCGTTTGTGAACAACGTTAGGGTAAGGAACAGCTGCGGTAGTAAGCCTTGCCGGCTGACTTCAATGGTCAGTAACCAGATGATTTCAGATGCCTGGTTTAAGCACGTTCTCGCAACAGGCTCCACTTTTAAAAATGTTTCTCTTCCTCATGCCATTCTCTACTCACCTAAGCTTTTGTAACAAGGTAAGGTCTAAATAGTATAAGATCTTGCAAAGACGTTTCCTTAAATCATGCAAGCATTATTTAAATCTAGTATTTCTTCAAGTAAGGACCAGATTTATGAGGGGAGGAAGGATACCAAAGGGCCCCACAGTGGAAAGACCATGGGTCTGGAGACAAACCCAGGTTCAAATTTTGCTCTGCCACTTACAGCCGCCTGTGTGATATAGTACAATTCCAGTAATGTAGAAAACAACATATGCATAGAAAAAAGACCAGAAGAATCTACACAAATTAATGGTTATCTCCGGATGGTGGGATTAGCAAGACTGGTTTTCTTTATATGTCCTTGTGTTGTCTAGACTTTCTACAATAAGACTTTTTATTTTTTACTTTATTTTTTTTATTGAGGAAGATTTGCCTTCACCCTGAGCTAACATCTGTGCCAATCTTCCTCTATTTTGTATATGGGTTGCCACCACAGTATGGCTGACAAGTGGTGTATGTAGGTCCATGCCTGGGATCCGAACCTGTGAACCCCTGCCACCAAAGCAGAGCATGCGAACTTAACCACTATGCCGTGGTGCCGGCCACTACAATAACACTTTTTAAACTGCTCTGCTTGCCATGCAGCATTAACTTTGATTTTGTGTAAATCCATTAATATTGCGGAGAAGGGGCTAAGCTTCTGTTGACATGATGATATTGTATTTTGCTCATTTACCTCCCTCCATATGCATGAAAGACAACAGATTCCTTTCCTGTGCTAATACAGCCAGTGATTGTCTCCAACATTCCAGAGTTGACCATTTTATACATAAGTAAACGTGTCTTAGGATCAACTGCTTTTTCCTGCAAAAGATAAAGCGCTATAAGTGAAAATGACTAATAATCACAAAACATTTTCTGAGCTATTTCTAAAATCTAACATTCAAAATATCTACTTTTTTTACCTTTATTACTTAATTTACCTCGATGTATATATAACAGGCTCTTAAAAGAGCGCTATCAAGACACAATTCATCCTCATAACCATAACTCTAATGTCTTTGAAAGTGAATAGCTAAAAGAACCATTAAAAGTCAGACACTAGCTTAGTCAAAATCTTACTTTCTCTCTAAAGTTTAAATAAGTCTCCTAGTGTACTTACCATTTGTTTTTCTAAAGGTTTAAAAATTAGCTTATTCTCAAGATATTAGACACTATCTTCATTAATATAAAATATTAGACTATTAAGTTATAAATTTGTCATAATGTGACAGGAAACAATTTTTTTTAATCTTGGAACATTCACCTGCAATTTATGACCACTAAAATGTTCGTTTTGAGTGATTAATAACCATTACATTAAATTTGAAAAGTCAAATAGCAAAGCTACTTGGGTTTTATTTACATCTTTGATTTGAAAAGCCAATCTCATGAAAAAAACATCAAACAGGAAGTTTTGTTTTGTTTTTTCCCCCAACAAAACAAAACATTTTCTAGTATGTTTAGAAAATGCGACATTTTCTAATATGGACCTTTCCATTAAAGAAGAAACGTAAGATTACTTACTGCAGTAGAATGCTCCTTTTTCTCATGGAGGCGGGCGCTTCGACGCTCTTCTGAGTAGGCATGTCGTTTCAAAGCATTGAAAACATGGTTTGATAGTTTTAAGTCCATTCCAATTCCATCTCCCACCTGAAACCCAGGTGCAAACTGCCAAAAAGAAATAACATCTGAATACTTTAAAATGGGAACAGTAAAAGCTAAGACAAGGAGAAGAGCAGTCTTTACTTGGAACAGGTTTCCTACTCAATAGATGATCAAAAGCAGAACCCAGGAGTATCACAGAAAAAAAATAACTAACTCACTAAGAAAGGCGAGCAAGGCTATTTAGAAACTGCAACCCAAAGCAAAGGGTTTATTCTAGGTACGGAAAACATCCAACCACATCCCAAAGCCAAGGTCTTTCAGCATATGCTTTTTTTCCCTGCTTTTACATAAGACAAAGGACATATTATATTTTGAAGGCTATACCAAATCTTGCCAAAGAAATGCAATTTCATAATTAATTATTTTTGAGGAGCGGATTAGGACAGCAAGCTCTGCTGACCATGAGAATTATGTTCTAGAGCTGCACTGTCCAATATGGTAGCCTCCTGCCACATGTGGATATTTAAAGTTAAATTAATTAAAATAAGATTAAAATTTCAGTTCCTCAATTGCACCACCCAAATTTCAAGTGCTCAATTGTCAAATATGGCTACTGTATTAGAGAGCATAGATATACAACATTTCTATTATCGAAGAAAGTTCTACTGGACAAGGCTGTTCTAAAGTGAGATCTGGACCATTACTAGAATTTAATAATATGTTTACTTAACAAGTATTTGTGTTCTAAAGTCTGTATGTTTTATATTAACCACAATACTTATGAAACAGGAAGAATGCTTTTTTTCTTTTTCTCCTATTTTTTAAAAATTACATTTCTGATTTTGCAGGGGTAGTTTAGGTACAAGATAAAAAATTCAAAAGGATAAAAGGGTATATCGTAGAATGTATTTCTCTCTACCATTGCTATCCCCCAGTCACCTACTGTTATCTGTTTCTTGGGTAGGAGTGCTATTTTATGGAAAATAATATACTGAAAAATAAATATGTTACTTTCAAGAGAACTATCTGTTAATTTTAGAATCAATGTAAATCGAACTAATTTTCTTAATATTGTCGTAGAATTTTATCCTGAGGTACATTATATTCTCATTAGTGGCTGAGTTTTTATGATATTGCTATGTTGTTATCTAAAACATCTTTAGCAAGGACAAAAGGTATTTTTAGAAATTAAATTTCTTAAGATATTCTATTTGATATTGTATTTGGAACCCCAAGTTTTTTCCTTATTCTAATAAAATTCTCGATTCAGAGATAACACCTTCTGTAACTTACATTTTCCATTCTGGCTGTATTCTTTCTTCCACATACTACTTCATCATGTTTGGTGGTGATGTCTTTTCCTTTTCCAATAAAACCCTTTTTGGGAGTAGGAACTGGTTTTGCTAAAGGTGATTAAGACAAGCCACGTATGTAAAAATAGCAAAGACTAAATTGCTGCATTCGATATTGACTGAAAAGATATTTGAATCTAACAGTAAATTACCAAAGGAGATTCAAAGATAAATATAAAATACAAAGATTCAGTGGAAAACTTAGTCTTGCTGTGCCCCATACTACCCCTCCCCTCCCAAATAAAAGCATCAATACCTGGTATGTAGGGATCATCACGAGTATCCTGCCAGTCAACCTCATCTTCAGAGCTATCGCTGTCTTCATAAGGATGTACTTTTCGATAATTTTCAAACGAAATGGAAACTTAAAAAGGCAAAAACCATTGAAGATTTATTTAGGAGCACGTTATAAGCATTTTCTACCACCCAATGGAGTTGTCACAAGAAGGTCATAGTACCTTTGCTATCTCCATTGAATTTTTTTTCTTCACGCCTAAGCTGTGCATCATATTCTCTGTCAAATTCCATCTGTAGCATCTGAGCCAGCATTAGGTCGCTGGAAGTGTCAATGTTTTCTCCAGTAATAAATGGTCCTTCAGCAACACTATTCAAAATAAGGCAATATAAACTAATATAATGTGCTTGTATAAACAGATGCTACCAATTCTAAGAGTAGGATGTGCCTTTTTCACTGTTAAAAATTGTACTCAAGAAACAATGGGAAAATACTTTACCAAACCAGTCACCTGTGCCCAGCTGCCCGCTGACCAAGGGCAGGCACCGGGAGAGCACCAACTAGGATTAAGAGAGCTCCAGGAGAAAGCTACAGGGGCTATGATAAAATCCAAACTGAGACCCAGAATTCATTTGTTCTGCATTCTGATCAAAGGAGAGACAGCACATATATAAAAAGATAAACTACAAACATTCGATCAAAACTATACCCTACGCTTCACTATTTGTTAATTTAGAGACCATCTGGTTCAAGTGTTGGAATAACTAAACCCCAGAGAAACAGAGTGGTTTGCCCAAGATAATACTGAAAAAAATCACAGAATCAGAACCAAAATTCAAATTATCCCAGTATGTGAACTCCCAGTATGGTGCTCTTTCTACCGCTTTTTTAAATGTATTTCTTAATCATGTGTCATGACAATCACTAATCAAATACTAAAACTTTGTTAAAATAAGCAGCTAGGCAAAATAGATTCTTTGTGAACTTTACTTACACAACTTTAGGAAAAGCAGCAGCTTCTTCTTCTGACTGCAGTTCTTTAGCCAACTGTTCACTCATGACATCAGTCAAAGAACAAGATACTGTATTTTGAGGGGTAGCCCACGGACACTATTTAAACAAAAAAAGGGGGCAATTCAATTCATAATAATGAAATTAGCACCTTCCAAACTTGGAAATAAGGTTATCTTTTGAGAATTAAACTAGTTAAATCAACCCAAAATGAATGATTATCTACTTGCAGAAATCACCTTAAAAGTAAAAATATCTCCAAGCTCAAATCTAACCAAGGATAAATGTAAACTAAAACAGCCAAAAGCACTTTCTAGAGGGTTTGGTAGCTGTGTCCTTTAGTTGAGGGGAAGCACCAGGCTATTACAGCATCACTCCAATAGCCAATGGGTCCACGTTAACACTCTCTGTTCCGATTCCATGCCCATATACTTTGGCTCTGTGTGTAGATTCTCTCATGGGAAGAGACTATAGCAACTAGCATAATGCAAAGCCCGCTTAGAAGTTATACTGCATCCTATTTTAAGCACTAAGTCTTTTACATGTAAAATGATGCGTCAGCCCCTCTCAAGACACTTTGGGATATGTTAAAACAAAAATAACAATCACAAATAATAAAAACTATATTTCTCAACTTTAGAAGCTGAGAAACAGTCTTGGAACAGTACCACTACAGCAAAGCAATACTTCGTGAGCCTCTTCCTGGGTGGCCAGCAGTCGGCCTTCCTCAACGACATCACCATCTCAGCCCTCTAGAAATACAAGCTGTAGGTTTATCTCACGAGTCCTAATTTTTGAGGGAGTAAGCTTTACTTAGCAGCAGCAAATGACTACATTTGAAAGCCTAGCAATTAAGACCATTAATATTGAGTATGATGTCTAAACATGTCTGGAACTCGCCCAGCTCTCTAGCCGCCTTCTGAGACTCTGCTCCAAGGTATCACCCTCCCCTCTTCACCCTCCCCTCACGGGGCTACCGGCAGAGCCTCCTCACTTATCTTCCTGCTTCCAGTCCTGCTGCTTCCCATTCTCCACAGGACCACACACAGTGGTTTTTCTAAAATGCAGATTTGATTGGTTGTTTCCTTACTTAGAGCTCTTCTATTGTTTTAATATTTCCCACTTTTCAGATAAAGTCCGAACTAATTCCTTAACTACTACTGAGTGTGTAAGATAGAATATAGCATATGATGATACCCATTTTAGCCACAAAATTGTTTAATCAAATTTAGCCAGTACAGACCCTCTAGCGGCCTAAGGGCCTGTTGGCATGACCCCCAGAGACAACAGGGCTACGGACCCTTGTTCAGGTTTCCTAGCATTGAGGTTCAGGAGTTTACTTGGTTCAGCCTCTTAGGATGGAGCACTCAAGGGTGATGAAAGATAACTACACTTATGCCTAAGCGAATCCGAATCAAGTTTTATCTGGTCTCCTCCTGAGACTGATGAGATGCACCGCCCCCAGCACACACCTATACCAGCCTACTGCAGAAGTGCCCCGGCTTTGCATGAGCCCCACCTGGAGGGCACAAGGAGGCTTCCCAGGTCTACTCAGATCTTAGCAGCAGCTAAGGAGGAGGATTTTGAGCTCTGGAATCTTGAAGCTGTCTGTAATCTGGAGAACATGTCTAATCTTTAGGCCACAAGACCCTGCTAAATCATCTAGGGAGGAGACAATGCTGCCACTTAGCCTAGAAACACTTGGTCTGGTCAGCTTCAAAGTCCAGGTTCCAGGAGGCAAATGGCTGTACGCTCTAACTCAGAACCGTCGATCACATTTGGCAATCACTAACAGTAGGGCAGCAGACAATACTGGAATAGTCACTATATTTGAGTCACTTGGCTGAATATATATAACTTACGTTTATTTAAGCCACACAAAAACTGAGTATTTGCAATATCATCTCCATTTTATAGATTTAGGAACTGAGTCACGGAGAGGTTCTGCAACCCAAGATAACACCGTAGATGGAAGTGCTGAGATTTGAACCAAAGCAGTAGGACTTAAGAGGCTGCACTCAGCATTTTGCTCTAGGCTTCCCTAATCACCTGGTTCTGGAATGTGCGAAGCAAAGCACACCTCTGTGCTGCCTGCAGTATGAAATCCAAATTCCTCAGCGAGAAAGGCCCTTCACAGTGTGCCCTAATTTACCTTTCCAGTCTCAACCCCCACCTACCCTACGCTCTAGCAGCACCAATTACATGCCAGATAGGACGTGCTTCCACCCCTCAGGCCTTCACACCTGCTCTTCTCTCCCAACGGTTTGTCTTCCTTCTCTATTTACCCCAATTAAACGTCACCTCCTCCATAAGGATGTCTCAATTTCTTTTCTTTTTTCTTTTTTTTGAGGAAGATTAGCCCTGAGCTAACTACTGCCAATCCTCCTCTTTTTGCTGAGGAAGACTGGCCCTGAGCTAACATCCATGCTTACCTTCCTCTACTTTATACATGGGATGCCTACCACAACATGGCTTTTGCCAAGCGGTGCCATGTCCACTCCTGGGATCCGAACCAGCGAACACTGGGCAGCCAAGAAGCAGAACGTGTGAACTTAACCGCAGTGCCACCAGGCCGGCCCAGGATGTCTCAATTTCATCAGACAAAATCAGACCCTTTCCTTTGTGCTCCCATACCCTGCGCAAACACGGTCAGTGCAGGACTGTTTACCAGACTCGAGTTCATGCATCAGCCGCAATACAGCATGAGCTGCTTGAAAGGTGGGGTCTTCTCATTCTCTGAGCCCAGCAAAGAGCTTCAGATAGAAAGAGGCACTCAAGTATTTACTGAATAATATGTGCCCAAAGGAAACACTGGAGATAGCTCATGGATCTGCCAGGTTGTCCCCAGCTGCAGAGGTCTGGTGCCTTCCTACACCCCTACTATGCTAAAGTCCTTTTCTTCATCTTGAAGTCAGCCCCTTTGCCCACCCACTGGGGATGCTTCTAGTCTTTTGCCAGCAGTCAATTAAAAATAAAGTATTACATACTGACAACTCCTTGGAAGAGGCAAAAATGACAGGCAGTAACTGTGTTATTTTGAGGCATAGAATTAGCTACTCCCGAGACAGGGTGAATAGGAAAGGGGACCATGTAGAGACCACAGAAAGCCCCGAGACAGCCTAACTGCCTACTCCTACTGACCCTGCTCCTTGGAGCCTTCGACTCGAGAGCTGTTCTGCCCTGGACCTCTGCTGACCAGCTCCGCTGGGCCCCTCACAGCGAGGCAGCTTCCACGGTGAGGGTAAATAAGTAAAGACTTCCAAAAGTTTGCCAACTCCCAGACTCTGAAATCAAATCCACACTCTCCAAACCAGCAGCCAAAAGCCCTCCATAAAATGTTTTGGGCCGTAAGGGACAGCTGCCGGGCAGGGGGCAGTCCTCCAGGACACGGGGGTTCACTACTCCTGAGGGGCTTAGAAAATGTACTGGGGGCTCCACAGGGTATATGTAGGGGAATCTTCTGTCATCATCTTGCAACTCCTCAATAAATCAAACACTGTGAATAGAGAAACTCTGTTAAATGTTAAAATAACAGTAAATCTAACGGCATAGAGGAAAAAAGCCCTCCATAAGCTTGCTCCATCCTAGCTATCAACGTCATTTCCCACCATTCCCTTCATCAACATAAACCCCCCACTGCATCAAGATCTGATGGGAAACCCCGCACAATCCTTTCCAGGTTAGTTACTCTGCCTTAAATGACATCTATCAAGCCCATAACCAGCTCCCTGATTCTTTCTTCCCCGTTTGCTGAAGACCCCCCGAGACCCACCCGATTTTCCTCTCCTCTGGGAAACTGCCACCACGAAACTCTGCTGCTTGGCGTCCTTCACTACCATCACATTCTCCCACACCGGGCTGGCCGCCATCACAAGGAAATCGTCCCCCTTTCCTTCCAGCTCCTAAAGATGCATCCCCAGCGGCCCACCCCACTTTTCTGTTGTTGAGGTTTCACTGCAGACAACGATGGGAAAGAATTAAGTAAAATAAAACAGCAAACATGAAGAAGCACACGATAAAAATTCAGTCCTCAACTTGAAGCAAGTCGAGAGAAGCCTAACCCGAAGGAAGGTCCCTCTTCTACCCACGCAGCTAGAAGATGACCCAGGCAGAATATTTCAGGGGCTAATTTTACTTCTCAACACAAGGGTCTCTGGAAAACACGGTCTGGGTCTACAGAACACTAATCTTTTTTTGTTTTTAACTTTTAATTTTAGAGTAGTTTTAGATTTACAGAAAAATCACAAAGACAGTACAGACAGTTCCCAATACCCCATCCCCAGCTTCCCTTGTATTAGTCTTGTACATTTGTCACAATTAACAAATCAATACATGATTATTAACTAAAGTCCACACTTTCTTCATATTTCCTCAGCTTTTCTGTTCCAGGATCCCAAGGAGGATACCACGTACCATGTAGTCATCATGTCTCCTCAGGCTCCTCTTGTCTGTGAGTTTCCCACTTTCCCTGTCTCTGATGGCCCCAGCAGCTCTGAGGAGCGCCGCTAACCCATCTGCGACAGAGCTACGTGCTTCCTCACCTTTGCCTACAGTTTGTCAACCCTCCCTTCCTGGCATATCCCCTAAAATTCCTTGTCCATTATGGCAGTTTGGCCTTTTATAACTGGCACCCCAGGACCCGGGGGAAGGGATCCCAAGTCCTTTTCAGCAGGATGTCTGTGAGGTCAAAATTACTTTGCTAACAGTACTAAGACATTCTTTGTCTTTCCCAGTCTCAGTCTCTCAAAAGCGTGGGTGGGTTTTCCAGAGTCTCTATCAGATATGATGATGGCCAGATATGATCAGATAGTGCTCTGATGGCCGCTGGAATGTGTGCTTGGGTATTCTGGTGTTTTCCAAAATTTTCTAAGGTAGTAGGTTTAGGACACAAATGTGCATTTTTAGAGATTAACACGGTTTGTTCTCAGTATGTCTACTGTCCTCTTATTACCCATCTTCGATTACACTTGCTCTAATCTACGCGTCTATGAAGATGGAGTTTCAGATTGAAAATGTGTGAACAACAGACTGAAAGAAAAAAAGAGATATGAGAATTCAGCTGACTTCTATTAAGATGCATATTAAAGAGACTCACAAAAACGCAAAACAAGACTGCTCTTCAATAATCTTTTTTGTTTGGGAAATTAGTTTTTAATATAAAAATGTTATTTATATTACATATCACTTTTAAATGACTTCATAAAGATTTTCAGTTTCTCAGTTTTAATTTCTGATAGGACAAATATCAATATAACCAATATAAACAAAAGTTCTTTGGGGTTCTCAATGATTTTTAAAAGTGTAAAGAGGTCCCGACTGAAGAGTTTCGAGAATCACTAGCCTTTACCATTCTTTCCATTTTTCAGGCTCTTCCTCAAATCTCTACCTCCTCCATGTAGGCAGGCCTCTGTAATCAATTCAGTCTTTCAAGAGGTTAGAGAAGGAAAGGATTAAAGAATACCTGCGGCCTCTTTCTAATTGTTTTGCCTGTCAAAATGCTGTCTTCCCAAGAGAACGTCAATAAACCTCAGGATTTTTTTTGTTGAATGATGAGAATGAAATTTTATGGTTCTGATGATATACGCTTAAATAAAAAGATGACTGATATCAAATATTTTATTACTGAATTAGTTTTGTCAGTGAAATTTGTTCTTAGGCTAGGTTGTATTCTGAGCAAGGTTTGTCTCATTTGACATTTTTACAAGCTTTTATGTAGGCTTAACTGGAGGAATTTAACATGGAGATATATATTTATCCTTACCTGTCTACTGATTTTGTCCTTTTATGTCTACTGATCTTGGCCTTATAAATAAGGCCTTAAGAGAAAAAAATACAAAAAGTAACATGTAGATGTAACAACATTTGCCAATGGAATATCTTAGATTCTCCCTACAGTTGTGTGAGAACTTTTATAAAATTAATTTTACTTTTCTTAATTTAGCTAATTATTTCCCCCTTTTCCTGTTAAGACCTGAGTGAAGATCCAGTAAGATTAACGAGTGATCCTTTAAATGGAACAAGTATTCTGTTAGCATACAGAGAAGTCGGTGAAGGTGGACAAAAGGTACAAACTCCCACTTATAAAATAAGTAAGGCCTGGGATGTCATGTACATCGTGGTGACTATAGTTAATAACACTGAACCGTATATTTGAAAGTTCCTGAGATCACAAGAAAAACAACTGTAATCTTGTATGGTGATGAATGTTAGCCAGACTTACTGTGGTGAGCATTTCGCAATATAGACAAATCTCGAATCATTATGTGTACACTTGAAACTAACATGATATATGTCAATTATATCTCAAAAAAGGAACAATTATGAAGCTAAAAAAGTTGGGTTCCTTCACAACCTTAACTGGAGGGACACAAAATCCCAATCGAAGCACTCTTGCTCAATAAAGTGGCAGGAGAGTCTTTTCATCCCTCTAATGAAAGTATTATGAAAAGGAGCGGCCTGAAACCAAATGTGAAATGTGAAATAAACCCTATGGTTGGTCACTATACGCTGAAGCTTAAACGTCAAAGCCCAAGCAGATGAGGATTCATAACCAGTGAACCGCAGGACTATACACTTGAGCATCAGCCTGGGGGCAGGGAAGGTGCGCCTGGACTTATCTTCCAATATTTCAAAAACAAGGAGTTGCCGGACAGGATCGCCACACTTGTCAAGTTAGGGAAACAGCTGCCTAACCACCTTTCTGCTGGGCTTTTTGTGTCTACCTGGGCTGACTCGCCCGTGAAAAACAGAATCAGGCTTGCTTTCCCTCTAACGTCAACGTTTCCAAGCGAGTCCCGCCCAAATATATGCTAGGAGGTGCAGAAAGCAAGGGGCAGAACCAGACAGAGACCCCAGACCGCCCAGGGTGGCCTTAGGCAGCCCAGGCCGCCCCGGCTTCTCCCAGCCCCACCCCGCAACCCCTCCGCCTATCCCCCGTTTCCGAAGTCGCCGGGGTCAGGCCCAGAACTTCCCGAGTCGCCTGCGGAGCCACCTCGGCCCCTGCCACCCTCTCCGGGCCTTCCGAGAGGACCAGCCCAGGGGACCAAGGCAGGTGCGTCAGCCCCGAACGCCACTTACCGCTGCCGGCCCGGGCTCAGGCGATGCGACTCTGACCAGATCCATGTTGCGGAAGAAGCAGCGACGAGAACAGAGCAGAGAGGTGGCAGGACCAGGAAACAGCCTCCGCCGAGGAGATAGGCGGCGGGGCAGAGGCGACAGGCTGCCGGTGCCGGAGCGGAGGTGACAGATGGCGGCGGCGGCCGCGTCCGGAACTAGACCGCTTCTCTTCCGCCCTCTCCTCTGGGACCGGCGCTTCCGATTGGCTGCCCGCCCCCGGCTCCGCGCTGTCACCTTTCCCCGCCCCCGGCCGGCCGCACTTCCGGCCGCATCCCCTGGCCGGGGGCTTGTGGTCGCTGTCGCCCTTGCTGGGCAGGCAGGGGCTGTGTGTGGCTTCCTCTGCCCTGTGCCCGCCCCGGCCGCCCCTTCCTTCCTCCCTGGCTGCTCGAGACAGCAGCTGGATCTAGTTAAGCTGACTTGACAGCGCGGACTATAAATAAACAAGCGAGCGAGGCTGGCTGTTCATTCATTATTTCCCGGGGTAGTTCTCAGCTGGATGGTGTGGGAGGCAGAAAACGGCAGGTTTAGACAGGAGAGGGAGACTGAAGAAGACGGTCGGATTTTATTGTTATTGCACTTGTAGGAGGCGGGGCGTGGAATGAGAAAATTCGTAAAATGTGTTATGTAACATTGAACAAAAATAAGACTGCATAATAAAAATTTTGATTCGGTATTTTGCAGGGAGATTCTCATAAAGGGACTTCATAAAAATAGCTAAGCGTTATATCTCACTTACTAGATCCAGGCACTGTTCAAATTACTGTGTTAACCCTTTAGTCCTCAAAATAACTCTGAGAGGTAAATCTATCACTATCTCAATTTTACTGATAATGAAACCGAGGCAGAGAGGCAAAATAACCTGCTCGAGGTCATACAGCTAATGAGTGATGTGAAAATTAATGAAGGGAAACTTCATTTAAAATGGAGACGGGAGGCCAGAAGGGGGAGCTCCCACGCAGTACCGCTCAAGAGGTCAATTTCAGGAAGGATAGTCAATTACACACCCTAACAGGTAGAGTCATCCACAGGAGAGAATCCTTTATTACAGGAAGAAAGATAAAAATTCATAGAATGCTCTGACTGTAAAGGATAAATGGGAGGAGAATAATTTTTAATAAAAAGTATGTATTTGATTCCACTTATATGAGGTATCTAAAGTAGTAGTCAAACTCTTAGAAACAGAGTAGAATGGTGGTTGCCAGGGGCTGGGGGGAGCAGGAAAAAGAGGAATTGTTCAATGCGCATCGAGTTGCGGTTTAGCAAGACACAAAGTTCTAGAGATCTCTTGTATAACAAGGTGCATGTAGTTATTACGGTACTGTACACTTTAAAATGGTTAATATGGTAAATTACATGTCTTTTTATACAATAAAAATGTGAATTTGTGTATGTAAATATGTCTGAGTGGATTTCTGTTGGTCTAGTTTGCTTGGGATTCATTGTCTCTCCTGTATATGGGGATTCATTTCTTACACTAGTTCTGGGGAACCAAATGCCTCTCTCACATTCTCTGTACTCTCTTCCTATGGAACTTATATTAAATATGTTAGATCTTCTCATTCTGGCTTGCATGACTCTTCACCACTTTTTCATATTTTCCATATCTTTGTTTCTTTGTGCTGTGTGCTTTTTATTGAAGTAAAACATACAGACAAAAAAATACAACGTAATAGTTGTATAGTTACATGAATATTGCAAACTGAATACATCATGGAACCAGCACACACATCAGGAAACAAAATATCACCAGCACTCCAGGTGTGTTTTTCACGCTCCCTTCCAGTCAGAGCCATCCTCAAAGATAATCATTATCCTCTTTCCTTTAGTTTTGAGGTAGATAGTGTCCATGGGGTGTGGTTTTGCTAGGGGCTCTGTCTTTTTTTTGATAAAAGTTGTATTGAGATATAATTCATATATAATTTGTCCATTTAAAGTATACATTTGATGACTTTTAGTATAGTCACTAAGTTGTGCAGCCATTAACACAATTTTAGAACATTTTTTATCACACCATAAAGAAACCTCATGCCCGTTAATACTCTCCACTGCCCCCAGCCCCAGGCAACCACAATTCTGTTTTGTCTGTATAGATTTGCCTATTCTGGATATTTCATATAAACAGAATCATACAACACTTTGTCTTTTGTGACTGGCTTCTTTCACTTAGCATTTGAGTTAATTTTTGTATACGGTATGAGGTAGGGGTTTGCCTTCATTCTTCTTCTTTTTGGTGAGGAAGATTGGCCCTGAGCTGAGATCTGTCACCAATATTCTTCTTTTTGCTTGAGGAAGACTGTTGCTGAGCTAACATCTATGCCAATCTTCCCCTATTTTGTATGTGGGACGCCATCTCAGGATGGCTTGATGAGCAGTGCATATGTCCATGGCCAGGATCCGAACCTGCGAACCCTGGGCCACTGAAGCAGAACTAGTGAACTTAACCACTATGTCACCAGGCCGGGCCCTACCTTCATTCTTTTGCATGTGGACATCCAATTGTCCCAGCACCATTTATTGAAAAGTCCTGTTCTTTGCTCATTGGATTGTCTCGGCGCCCTTGTCAAAAATCAATTGGTTGTAAATGTGAAGCTTTGCTTCTGGATCTCAATTCCATTCTGTTGATCTGTATTTGTGCCCTTATGTCAGTACCACATTGTCTCGACTACTGTAGCTTTGTAGTAATCTTTGAAATCAGGAACTGTGAGTCCTTTAACTTTGTTCTTCTTTTTCCAGATTGGTTTGGCTCTTATGGGTCCCTTGAATTTCCATATGCATTTTAGGATCAGCTTGCTAATTTCTGCAGAGAAAGCTGCTGGAATTTTAATGAGGTTTTATGTTGAATTTGTAGATCAAATTGTAGAATATTGCCATCTTAACACATTAAGTCTTCCAATCCATGAGCATGGGATGTCTTTCCATTTATAGGTATCCCTTACTTTATTGTATGTCACTTTATTGCGCTTTGCAGATACTGTGTTTTTTACAAGACCCTCCACCAGCAAAAAGATTACAACTCACTGAAGGCTTGGATGATGGTTAGCACTTTTTAGCAGTAAAGTGTTTTTAAATTAAGATGTGTACATTGTGTTTTTAGACATAATACTATTGTACACTGAATAGCCTATTGTATAGTGTAAACATAACTTTTATATGCACTGGGAAACCAAAATATTCATGTAACTCACTTTATTTCGATATTTCGATATTCACTTTTTTGCAGTGCTCTGGAACTGAATCCACAATATCTCTGAGTCATGCCTGTATTTTGGTCTTCTTCAATAATTTTTTTTCACTTTTCAAGGTATAAATTTTGCATTTATTTACCTACATTTATTCCCAAGTATTTTATTCTTTTTGATGTTATCTTAAATGAAATTGTTTCCTTAATTTCACTTTCAGAATGTTCATTGCAAGTGTGCAGAAATACAATTGACTTTTGTGTATTGATCTTATATTTTGCAACATTGTTGAACTCATGTATTAGTTCTAACAGTAGTTCTTTATTTTATTTCATTTTTTGAGGAAGATTAGCCCTGAGCTAACGTCTGCCACCAATCCTCCTCTTTTTGCTGAGGAAGACGGGCCCTGAGCTAACATCTGTGCCATCTTCCTCTACCACAGCATGGCTTGCCAAGTGGTGCCATGTCTGCACTGGGGATCCGAACCAGTGAACCCTGGGCCACGGAAGCAGAACGTGCACACTTAACCACTGTACCACCAGGCCGGCCCCCTAACAGTATTTCTTTTTTTTTTTTTTTCAAAGATTTTATTTTATTTTTTTTTCCTTTTTCTCCCCAAAGCCCCCCGGTACATAGTTGTATATTCTTTGTTGTGGGTCCTTCTAGTTGTGGCATGTGAGATGCTGCCTCAGCTTGGTTTTTTTGTTTTTTGTTTTTTTTGAGGAAGATTAGCCCTCAGCTAACTACTGCCAATCCTCCTCTTTTTGCTGAGGAAGCCTGGCTCTGAGCTAACATCCGTGCCCATCTTCCTCTAGTTTATACGTGGGACGCCTACCACAGCATGGCTGCCAAGCAGTGCCATGTCCGCACCCGGGATCCGAACCAGCGAACCCTGGGCCGCCGAGAACAGGAACGTGCGAACTTAACCGCTGCGCCACCGGGGCGGCCCGTGCCTCAGCTTGGTTTGATTAGCAGTGCCATGTCCGTGCCCAGGATTCGAACCAACGAAACACTGGGCCGCCTGCAGCGGAGCGCACGAACTTAACCACTCGGCCACGGGGCCAGCCCCCTAACAGTATTTCTTTAGCGGATTCTTTAGGATTTTCTATATTTAAAATCTTGTCACCTGTAACAGAGGTAGTTTTACTTCTTTTGCAACAGATGTTGCCTTTATTTTCTTGCCTTATAGTCCTGGTTAGAACCTCCAATACAATATTAAATAGAAGTGGCAAGAAAGGTCATTCTTGTCTTCTTCCTGATCTTAGGGAGGAAAGCATTGTCTTTCATCATTATGATGCTAGCTGTGGGGTTTTTATAGATGCTTTTTATCATATTGAGGAAGTTCCTTTCTATTCCTAGTTTTTAAAATGTTTTTATCATACAGGGATGTTGAATTTTGTCAAATGCCTTATCTGTTTCCATTGAGATGATAATGTGGTTTTTGTCCTTTATTCTATTGATATGGTTTATTACATTAATTGATTTTTGGATGTTAAACCAACCTTGCATTTTTGGGATAGATCCCACTTGGTCCTAGTGTATACTCCTTTTTTATGTTCTTGGATTCCATTTGCTAGAATTTTGTTGATGATTTTTGCAGCTGTATTCATAAGAGATATTGATATTTTGTCTGTTTTTTAAGGGGACTTAGGGAGTTTCAAAAAGTATACTGTTGCCTCTGTGATCCTTTAAGAATTCTCCATGTGTGCTGCCAAAAAACCCCCCATTATTAAAAAGGCTTTGTGAGGGGACAACCCCACAGGTATTGTTTTATCCAAGCTTCTCTCTTTTTTTAATTCAATAAACATTTATTGAGCACTTATGGATCCATTATCAACAAATAAATTATAACTATGATCTTTTGGTCTGAAAGATCTCAATTCAGTCTCATATTGTTTCTCAATGTAAGAGCTGATGGCTTTATTTTTATTCAGTCTTTGTTTTGTGGAACAGAATAATGCAGCTTTGGAAAAATCAATAGTCCTGGCAAGCTCTATCATCATTTTGCTACAAACGTCAACTTCTATTTGCACGGTTCTTTACTGTTCTGGTTGTTCCTGTTTGTCAAGCAAATTCTGTCAAAGAAAATAAGTTAAGCAATAACTAGGAAATAATAAGGCCTGGATTGAATTTGTTCACCTACTAAAAGCGCTCAGGGAAACCTCAGGTAAATACCAATTATTGATTTCAAGCAAATTTTACTGGGCAAAAATGTCTTTGTAAGGACTATGTAGCTTTGAAATAGGTTTCCTAAAATAATGTCGAGGGAAATAACTTTTTAGTTTATTTGTCTTTTATGTCGAGAGAATACATCCAGTGTTTGCTTTGATAACATGTTTGCTAAGCAGTTTTGTGTAGGGTATACAAATCAAAGACAGTGGAGGTTTCGCGGTGTGTGGGTCTGTCTAAAAATCTGTGTATTTCTACGTATCAGGGACACTTGCACCTATGGTTCCTGCAAAATCCATCAGTATGTTTTTGTGTATGTTTACTACTATTTGCCAGAAGCCTAACTAGACTGATTTTCCACCCTGGAGCCTAGGAATAGGGGCTGTGCTTGAAATTTTATTTTTGGAAAGATTTCTCAGAAATTTTAACACAATGGAATGATTTCTCTTAAGGAAAGAACAAAAACTATACTTATTCTACTTCCTTCCCCCTCAGCCTTCCTTCTTTTAAAATAACATTTGCTGTTATTCGCTTTTTTGTGTCATTTGCAAAAATAATACAGACTCAGTGTAGAAAATTGGGAATATTCAGTGAAGCATCGGCAACACTTTGGTCCCACCATTTAGGGATAACTATGAACATTTTTCTTTAAACGGTTGGTTATGGGGTATTGCGAACTGTTTTGTCAACTGCTTTTTTCTTCTCTCCTACCAGTGTCTACTCTCCCACAACGACTACTCCCCGCTCTTTCTCTACAGGCGGTCGCAGCCCGGCCCAGCTTTCTGTCTGCCCCGCAGCCCTTCTGCCGGCTGGGTGCTGTCCCGCCCACCGCACGGCTGCCGGGCCTGCGGCGGCGCGGCCCCTTTAAGGGAAGGCGGCAGGGAGGTCCCCGCGCCGATTGGCAGAGCGCAGAGCCACGTGGCCGGCCTGGCAGCGGCGCCCGCGCTCGGGCGGCGGCCGTGGGGCTCCGGGCGGGTCCCCGGGCAGGGGCGCCAGTTGACAGATGTGCATGAGAAGGTGCCTGGTCGGCCTCACCTTTTGTACCTGCTACCTGGCTTCTTACCTTACGAACAAGGTGAGGGGGCGGGCGCGGGGAGGCGAGGATGGCACGTGGGAGATTCGTGTCCCATAATCATACGTGGAGCAAATGCAGCCCTCAGCTTTTTGTCTGATCTTTTCTTGATGGTGATGGAGACGAAGCCGACTCTGCGTGGGATGCCCTTTTAGAAATAGGATTTGTTGGGCTGTACTGTCCCCGTTTTCCGTCGTGTAAAGCATCCTATGTATCTCCTGGGAAACTGGGTTTTTGGACTGGCGAATTCCCTGGAACTTAATTTTGGGCTGTGTGGACGACTTTTAAGGGAAAGAAAGCACTTGGTTCCTGTTCTCTCGGGGAGGGAAGAGTAGGAGAAGAAATTAGACAAATTCTGCCTTCTTTTCTAAAGCACGCCCTTCCCCAGAATCCCACCAGGTTCCAGAAGCCTGTAAAAAGAAGAGATCAGTCCATCTCCGTCTCCCTCTCACACCACTGATTCCCAAACCTGTTTTGTATATATCTCCATCCCAGGCGCTTCCAGTATATTCAAGAGCTTTTCATGGAATTATTTTAAAAAGTAAAATATAAACTTAATTTTGGTTGATGTCATGAAGCTGTTTTTATGAAGTGGCAGAAGAGCAGTGGTACCGTGCCTTTGTTTTGTTGGAGGGGGAAGCTGGCCTGAGATTTGGTGCCATACAGGGAAATGGTGGACCTGGTGGACTAGGGTGGGGCATCACCTCCTGTCCTGGACTCTGGGCTGGACATCAAGCCAAAGTAGTGATACTGAGCCCAGGACCACCTTCTCTGCAACTGTAGGGTCTGCACTGCCCCCCCCCCCCCCCCCAGGATGCTCCCAGACCCCGCTTCCCCCTGTCCCGTTGGTTTTCAGTTATGGTGATGGCCTTTGAAGATCCATCAGTACAGCCTTTTGGGAGGCAGTGATGGGTTTGCATCCTGACTCCATTTACTTTGTCTTTGGGACTTTAATTTCTCTAAACTTAAGTTTTTAAACTTTAAGATGAGATTAAAAAGTCCTCCTCAAAAGCTGTTGTGAGGGTTACTCAAGATGATGTTTGTAGGGTGGTTGGCTGAGTGCCAACATCGTGGTAAATGCTCCCTAAGGTGAGTAGTTGCTACTCTAGAAGGAAGAAAGGGAGGAAGGAAGGAAAGACAATCTTTTGCTTATGGTATGACATAGTAATTCTTGGCTTTTAACAGGTTTGTTTTTTCCTCGTGGATCAGGTAGCTAAAAGATTTTTTGTAACACCCACTCAGGAATATGTGAATTTGTGAAATCCTGGCCATTTTGTTTAACTATTCTAATTTGTGTAGCTAACCTGATGGATATATTGATAATGTTTCACTTTAAAACAGAATGACCTTCCTTTTATTTCTATATAATCATCAGAAGGGGCATAGTAACACGTCTTTCATGAAAACCCATAGGCCGTGGCATTGGTTAAAAAAAAACACAAGTATCTAAGCAAAAAATCCAACAGGCGGATAGCGTTTAGTTCACAGGAATTTATATCCCCTCTGGATGCACGTTTGCATTTGTGGCATTATTTTTATTTTTTAAAAAAATTTTACTTTTCCTTTTTCTCCCCAAAGCCCCAGGTACATAGTTGTATATTTCTAGTTGTGAGTCCTTCTAGTTGTGGCATGTGGGATGCCGCCTCAGCATGGCCTGATGAGCAGTGCCATGTTTGCGTCCAGGATCCGAACCAGCAAAACCCTGGGCCACCAAAGCAGAGCGCTCGAACTTAACCGTTCGGTCACGGGGCTGGCCCCTGTGGCATTATTTTTGTATTTACTGGGGCACCACACCATTTTATAATCAATGTAATAAAGACCTTACATGTGCATCTTGCTTCAAGATGCTAGACAAAAATAAACCAAATTGTCTTGTCCCCTGGAATATCTAACCTGAATAATAGAAATCAGAGATTCCCAAAGGCCCTCAGAATTTAAACAATAAGCCAATGGTATCCTTCTGCGTTTTCCATGATGGTTTGGAGTGCTCTGGTTCAGGGCTGTAGGGAACTGTCAGGACCACATGGAGTGTTGGAGGATAACAGCCAAAGGCAGAAGAGAAGGCGAGGCTAGGAGATTGTATAAAGGGAAAGGGGGAGGTGAAATCAAGAGTGGCGGAGAGGAGATGTGAGGCCCAGGTAGGGGTGGCAGAGGTGGTCATACATAACAGGACTCTGGCAGGGACTTTGTAACTCTTAGATTATGCCATTGCTTCAACCAGGACCATCTTCTCAATCAGGACAGTCGCACTGCCTTCTGACATCCATCCAAATGGAGGAGTTGTGCTGTGGGTACCCTTGAGCATCTTGTCCTGCATCTAGTCTGTGCCAGATGAATTCTCTTTTCAATTAGTGAAGGTTTTTTTGTGTCTGAAGTAGAGGGTGCTCTTTTCCAGCTTTTAGAAGATTCTATGCTAGTTTCTTTATTTTCATATTTCTCAGTGTAGTTTACTCCTTGAACTGTTTCCCTCTCTATTTGTAGAAAGAAATTCTTTTTAAAAAAATCTTGGGGCCAGCCTGGTGGCATAGTGGTTAAGTTTCTGTACTCCACTTTGGCAGCCTGAGGTTTGTGGGATTGGATCCTGGGCGTGGACCTGTGTATCACTCATCAAGCCATGCTGCGGCACTGTCCCACATGCAAAATAAAGGAAGATTGGCACAGATGTTAGCTCTGGGACAGTATTCCTCAAGCAAAAAGAGGAGGATTGGCAACAGATGTTAGCTCAGGGCCAATCTTCCTCACCAAAAAAATAAAAATAAATAAATAAATCTTGTACATCTTAGTCTCACCCCTTCTACAGTTTAATAGAATGGTTGATTTTTGTTTGACATTTGTGCGACACATGTTGTGGCTTTGCTGGCCCAGCTGACCCAGCCTAGATGGCATGTTCCTACATCTAGTGGGAGGTTCCAGCCATAACCAGGCCCAGGGCCCAGGCAGCCACCTGTCCTTACTCTCCCAGCTGTTAAACCTTCAGCCTGGAGACAAAGTCTACATCTGTTCTCCTTTTAAAGGCTCCCAAATTGTTCTTTCCTTTTCCTTGAGGATTGCCCACTGCTGTTGCTCCAAATAGCGTTTTGCTCTGAGCCATACTTTTCAGTGACATGAGGAATTGCTGGAAGGAGAAGTGTTCAGGTTCCGTTTGTCAGAGATTTTGTTTTTCACTCTTCTTTAGCCTCATGAGGCGAGAGCTGCAGCATGTTCTGTCTCATCCGGTATCTAGGACAAAGCTCAGCACACCATAAACTAACTTAAATATTTGTTATCTTCATAAAGATTGTTAAGGGTGATGTAAGACGTGGCCCAGATGCTCACTTAGGCCTTTCTCTGTCTCTGTTTTAGAACGAAAATATCAGAGAAAAGTGGGGAGGAGCATATTGAATTATGTGAATAAATAGACTTCAGAGGAGAATGAAGGTCCATTTCTAATAAATATGGACCGGAGCACAGGCAGTTAGCCATAGCTGTGGCATTTAGGAGCTCACACAAGGGGAGTTATGTGTAGGCTAATCCATGGGGCAAAATATAGATATGTAAACTTGCCCAACACCGGTCCACTCCATTTTTTAAATCATGTGAGGAATCAGTGATCTAAAACAACTATTTAATGGTTTTAGGCTTTTAAAAAATTCTTAAAGTGTTTGGTAGTAGAAAAAAATAGAAAAAGGTACTCAGAAGGACAAAATCTAATTCCCCCATTCATAAAGTGCTGTAAATTTGCTTGGAAGACATAACAGAAATACAAGTTGACCTTAGCTAGTTGGCTTAAAAAAAAATCCTTCAAATGCTAAAGCACAGAAAAAAGTCTAAGACTCCTAAGCAGAATTAGTTAGAAAAAAAAATCCCTAGAGTGCAAAAACCAAACAAAACCCTAAAGATGGAAGGAAAACAAAAGAAAGAAGGACTAGGACGTAGTTCTTCCTCCAAGAGAAGGGGGTTGGATTTTTAGGCGGACTGAGTGCGAGACAAAGTGGAGGCCCTGAGGAAGCCGGCTGCGCCCATGGGCGTTTTCTCTGGAGTTGCTGCAGTTACAACGTAACATTTCTGGGGTCTGGGGAGGTCGGGCACACGGCTGCTGTGCGTCCTACTTTGGTGGTGGCGCCAGCTCCGTTCCCCAACCAAGAGACGGTCAGGCTTCCAGTGCTGCTGGGGGAAGCAGGCCCACTCTCTTTGTCTGACTTGGAAGGTCACTTTTTTGTTCGCCCAGTGTGTGAATTTGGTTCGGGGCTAAAGGAATCGAGTGTACTTACGTTTCTTTACTAGAGATTTCTTTGATTCTATGGTCTATCAATTCTCTGTAATTTGAAAATGTCCATTAATCTGGTATTTGTTTTTCAGTATGTCCTGTCTGTTTTGAAATTTACCTACCCTACGTTGTTCCAAGGGTGAGTATCTTTTATGCTCTTTATACACGTTTGCAGGAAATGTCCGATCAGCATCATTAAATGTTCTTTAAAATATCTTTAACGCCTGAGTAGATTTTTAATCAAATAGACATACTGCAATTTATTTAGCCATTCTATTAATGGGCATTTAAATTTTGTCCCATTTTTGGGATATAAGCACAACAATGTTATCAGACATTTTTTGTATTCAAATCTGCCAAATTTCCAACTATTTCTTTGGAATAGATTCCTACATAAGAAGTTTGGGTTAAAGAATATGAACTTCTTTAGTGTTCTTGAATATTAACGAATTCTTTTCCAGAAATATTTTACCAATTTACGTTGTCAACCAGCCTGTATATGAAAGTTTCTGTAATATTTGGTTCCAACTATGACTGCTGTTTTTTCCCTCTCTCTGCTGATTTCATGAGGCAAAAATGGTGTCACATTGTTTTTCATATCATTTCTTAGATTATTCATGAAGTTGGACAGTTTACTTATGTTTATTATCCACTTTTAACTCTTTTTTCAGTGAATTGTCTATTCGTGCCTTTTTACCCTTTTATTTTTACTGAGGTTTTAGTATATTTCTTATTAATTTAATGAATTCTTCATATTTTAAGGATACCAGCCACTTGTCCATCATGTTTATTGGAATTCCTTTTTTTTTTGCAATTTGTTTGTACTTTGCCTTCATTTTGTTTCTAATTATTTGTGTATGTTTATATAAATGTTTATAATTATTTTGATTATGTAAATGTTGTTTTTAAGTGACATCATAGAGAATTTGTTGTTTGAACATCGGAATGAAGCAGTAGAGAGAATCACATGTGAATCCACTGTGTGGTCTCATGACTGAGCGATGCTATCATTAGAAAGAAAATAGAAGGAAAAATGGTGCAGGGCTGGCCAGCGGTCCAGGTGTTGTAGAAGCCGGCTGGGTGCTTGGTGCTTACAGTTCCCTTTTTCACTTCCCTCTCCCCTCAGCTTTTTTTTTTAATGTTTTCTTTTTATGTGGACAAATATATTGATTGTTTTGTTTGTGATTGCTACCATTGCTTTTTTTTTGTAGATTTTTAAAAATTTTTTCCTTTTTCTCCCAAAGCCCCCCAGTACATAGTTGTGTATTTTTAGTTGTGGGTCCTTCTAGTTGTGGCATGTGGGACGCCGCCTCAGTGTGGCCTGACGAGCGGTGCCATGTCTGCACCCAGGATTCGAACTGATGAAACCCTGGGCCACCGCAGCAGAGTGCGCGAACTTAAGCGCTCGGCCATGGGGCCGGCCCTCTACCATTGCTCTTATGTTTATTCCTCTCCATCACAAGATCATGTAGATATTCACCTATATTTCATTAAAGCTTTATTCAATTCTTAATCATTGTCTCTTCATTTCAGTATGTGATGCAATGTGAAGAAAGCCCTCCCCTAATAGGTTCATTTACACTGCCCCTATTTATTATATTTTATCCTGTAATCCTTCTGTTTGCCTTTGGGTTGTTGATATCATATGTAAAGTTACTTTTCTAGGATCTATTTTTGAGTACTTATTTGTCAATTTTTGTGGAAAGGGGCTAGTGCTAAATTGTTTTAGTTATTACAGCATTTAAATATGTGGTAGAGCTCATCATGCCAGCTCTGGTGATCTAGTGGATAAGATTTGGTGCTCTTATTGTCACAGCCAGGGTTCCTTTCCTGGTCAGGAAACCATACTACCTGTCTGTTGGTTGTCATACTGTGGTGGCTGCATGTTGCTGTGATGCTGAAAGCTATGCCACTGAGATTTCAAATACCAGCAGGGTCATCCATGGTGGACAGGTTCAGCAGAGATTCCAGACTAAGAGAGACTAGGAAGAAGGACCTGGCCACCTGCTTCTGAAAAAATTGGCCACGAAAACCCTATGAAGAGCCAACCCTGATGGCCTAGTGGTTAAAGATAGGCACGCTCCGCTTTGGCGGCCTGGGTTCGGTTCCTGGGTACAGAACCACACCCCTCATCTGTCAGTAGCCATGCCGTGGTGGTGGCTCACGTAGAAGAACTAGAAGGACTTACAACTATGCACAACTATTTACTGGGGCTTTGGGGAGGGTAAAAAAAAAAACCCTATGAATAGCAATGGGACGTTGTCTGATATACGCTGAAGGGTGAGAGGATGGTGCAAAAAGCCTGGGACGGGTTTCCCCTCTGCTGTCCACAGGGTTGTAAGGAGTCAGAAGCCACTTGAGGGCACTAACAAGAAAGAGCTCATCATCCTTCATTCTTCCTTTTTTTTTATATTATGCAAATGCAAAGAGAAAAGCAGGGATTGTGATCTTAATGTCAGATAAGGTTGAATTCAGGACAAAGAGCATTAAACAAGTGAGTAAAGATGTGTTATAATGCTAGAGCCTGCAGTTCAAAATGAAAATAAAATAGTGATGAATCTCTATACCCACCAAACAATAGGGCAACGTCATTTGTCAAACAAAAACTGTAGGACTACCAGGGATAAATAAGAATGTACTAGTAATAGGAGTCAAATTTACTACTATTTTCCCATGACAGTTCAGTTGGATGAAAAACCAGTGTCGGGGCTGGCCCTGTGGCTGAGTGGTTAAGTTCACGCACTCTGCTTCGGCAGCTTGGGATTTCACCGGTTCTGATGCTGGGCGCGGACATGGCACTGCTCATCAAGCCATGCTGAGGCGGCATCCCACATGCCACAACTAGAAGGACTCACAACTAAAAACATAAACTATGTACTGGGAGGCTTTGGGGAGAAAAAGGAAAAATAAAATTTTTAAAAAAACCCCAAACAACAAACAACAACGACAAAAAACCAGTGTGTGCATATATATGTTATATAGTATATATGTATGCTAAATAATGCAATTAATAAATATCAAACACTGTATATAGAAAATAGGGATTATGCCCTCTTTTCAAATGCCCATGGAATATTCACCAGGATTCAAACAGCAGTAATTTCCCAAAAGTAGCAATTATACAGTGCTAGTGCACTAAAACTAGATCTTAATATCGAAGACAAAAATCTCTATCTACAAATGGCTCTTGAACATATAAAAAGATATTCTTCACTTATAAGAAGAATATAACTGAAAAATACATTGAGATATTATACTTTACCTATAAGATTTACAAAATCATTGATTATGGGATGGCAAATGGGTACAGCTCTGTGAGCGGCACTTTGGCGGATATAACAGCATTGCACTGGTGTGAATCCTTCAATCCAGCAATTCCACTTCCAGGAATTTACCCGAGAGGTTTACTTGCGTTTCTGTAAATGAAATATGTACAAAGATAGACGTGAAAAATATTGCAGCTCCATTTGTGACAGCAAGCATTTTTATTTTTTATTTTATTTTTTTTTAAAGATTTTATTTTTTTCCTTTGTCTCCCCAAAGCCCCCTAGTACATAGTTGTATATTCTTCATTGTGGGTCCTTCTAGTTGTGGCATGTGGGATGCTGCCTCAGCATGGTCTGATGAGCAGTGCCGTGTCCGCGCCCAGGCTTCAAACCAAAGAAACACTGGGCCACCTGCAGCTGAGTGCGCGAACTTAACCACTCGGCCAGGCAAGCATTTTTAAACAATCTAATTTTCATCTATCCAGAACCAGTTAAATATATTATATTGTATCGCTAGTGGAATGCTGTTCTCATGTTAAACGATACAAGGAAACTTTCGTGTATTGACATGGAAAGGTCGTCAAGATGCATTGAATGGGGAAGAAAGCAAGTCCTTGACAGTGTAGTACACTCCCATCATGTGGAATTGTGTGGCTATGTTTTCCTTATTTAAAAAAAGATAAAGAAGAAACTAGTAAGAGTGGTTACCTATAGGAAAAGATGGGAACAGTGCAGATAGTGGACAGGAAAGAGAAGGAGACTTTTCACCACTTGCTTTTTTATACTTTTGGATTTTTGTTCTTTATGTTATTACCAATATGTTATTTCAGGTGAACTCTAGAATTACTTTGTCAAATTTCTCCCCAATGTTTCATAGCAAAACTTTAAAAATACTGTCTATGACTATGTATAGTTCGGTCACTGAAGCTGGGATATTGTTTTCTCGTTAGTGACTGGGAATCATTTTCTGGTCTGATTATCCTTTCACTTCTCTCCAGGCAGAAGGATTTAGGGAACTTACATGGGAAGGGATGATGTTTTCACCTGAATTGCATTTTCCCCTCATCTCTGTAGATCGATCAAGTTGAGTGTACCTCCCGCAATAGAATGTAAGGTCTACAAATGCAAGAATTTTTTTAAAAATCCATTTTTGTCACCAGAATATCCCCAGTGTCTAGAACAATGCTTGGCACATAGGAGGTGCATAGTAGGGCAGCGTAACTCATTCTACAATATTTATTGGGTGCAAACTATGTGACAGTCACTGTTCTAGGCAGTTGGGATACATCAGTGAAGAAAACAAAGATCCCGCCCTGCCGAAGCTGGCTTTTCTCTGCTGCCTGTCCCTTAAGTTTATCTGCAGTGACCGGTACCCTCTGTCCAGTTGCTCAGCTCAGAAACCTGGGTTGTTCTTGATTCCTTTGTCTCCTTCCTCCCTGATGTCTAATTAACAACCAGGACCTCTGGTCCACCTTCTTCATTGGAACTGCCCCTTCCCCAGGCCACTGTCATCTCTCAAATTACTCTATCAACTCTTGACTTGCTTCCTGGCCTCTGGTCTCGCTTCTCTGGAAAGCATTCTGTCCCTCATAAAGAGAGGGAGCTTTCCCAAATGTAAATGTGACAGCATCGCTCGTGTGCTTCAAACCCTTCAGTGAAGCTCCAGCTCCTTAATATGGTTGACGTGGCCTTTCATGACCAGCCCCATCTCTCCAGTGTCAGCTCTGGCCACACTCACTTCGAATGCTCAAATGCTAAGGTCCAGGCCAATCGAACCTCTCTGAGAAGCTTTGAATGAGCCATGATCCTGCTCACCTCTGGACCTTTGTCCATTTTGGGCCTCCTGCTTTGAACACGCTTCAGGTTTTTGCTCAGATGTTCTTCCCCTATGAAGACTTACCCAACTCACTGGACTAGGTTAACTGCCCCTGCCAAAGTGGCTTGTAGTGCCTGGGACTCTTCCTGTGAGGGTTTTATCACACTTTATTGTAATTATTGGTTAGTTAGCTCACTTCCCAGTAGATCAGCCTCGGCACTATTGATATTTTGAGCAGGGTAATTCTTTGTCGCGGGACTGTCCTGCACGTTGTAGGATGTTGAGCAGCATCTCTGGCTTCTATTTACTAGACACCAATAGTGCACCCTCCGCTTGCCCACCCCTAGTCGTGAGAACCAAAAATGTCTCCAGATACTGCCCAATGTCCCCTAGGGGAAAGGACCACATGGTTGAGAACCACTGTTCTAGACCATGATGTTGGAGGGGATGACCCCTATCTGTCTGTTCTGCCTGGCTGGGTCAGTGAAGCCTTCACAAAGAAGGCGTGAAACCAGAATCCTGTATGATGAGCGGATGATCACCAACACACAAGGAGCTGGGAAGAACTTTATGGCTCAAGAGGACAAGAGCACGTGCAAACTCTTAGAAGTATGAAATGGCCTGGCCCATTCCAAGGTTGCGGGCTGTGCAGAAGGGCTGGAATGTGTCTGTCGTAGACAGCCATGGCAGACGTAGAGGAGCTGATCCTGGAGAGGGGTGGGTGCAAATTCCACAAGGCTTGTGTGTCACACAGAAATGACTTTATCCTGTAGGCCAGGGGTTCTCCACGGTAGTGCCGCAAGACTTGGGTGTGTTGTAATCACTTCTGAGATGAAGTGTCTCAAGTCATAACTAAAAATGAGGTGTTGAAATTTATGAATGACTCACCTAAAATAAAAAAGCAATTAGAGCAAAACAGGATAAAGTTATGCCTATAGTACTCCTCTCATTTCATATTTTGCTGTGCTTTCTGCAGTGGGAGAGGGAGGGGTGTTTATTTTATAACCTGTGCTCCCCCTAAACTCTGCTTGCTGAGGAAGTATGTCTCATATGAGCTTCATGACCCAACTGTGTTGTGGCAGAGAAAAGGCTGAGAGCTGCTGTCTGTGGCACTGGGAAGAATCAACTGGTTGTTTTTTTTAAATTATTTTATCGCGGTCATAATAGTTTATAACATTGTGAAATTTCAGTTGTATGTTATTTGTCAGTCACCCTACATATGTGCCCCTTAACCCCTTATGCCCATCCCCCAACTCCCTTCTCTTCTAGTAACCACTAATCTGTTCTCTTTGTCCCTGTGTTTGTCTGTCTTCCACAAGTGAGTGAAATCATGTGGTGTTTGCCTTTCTCTGTCTGGCTTATTTCACTTAACATCATACCCTCAGAGTCCATCTATGTTGTTGTGAATGGGATGATTTTGTCTTGTTTTCTGGCTGAGTAGTATTCCATTGTATATATATATACCACATCTTCTTTATCCAATCATCAGTTGATGGGCACTTGGGTTGCTTCCACTTCTTGGCTGTTGTGAATAATGCTGCAGTGAACGTAGGGGTGCATAAGTCTCTTTGAATTGTTGATTTCAAGTTCTTTCGATAAATACCCAGTATTGGAATAGCAGGGTTGTATGGTATTTCTATTTGTAATTTTTTGAGAAATCTCCATGCTGTTTTCCATAAGGGCCGCTCCAGTTTGCATTCCCAGCAGCAGTGGATGACGGTTCTCTTTTCTCCACATCCTCTCCAACATTTTTTGTTTTCTGGCTTGGTAATTATAGCCATTCTAATGGGTGTGAGATGACATTTCATTGTAGTATTGATTTGCATTTCCCTAATGATTAGTGATGTTGAACATCTTTTCATGTGCCTGTTGGCCATCTGTATATATTCTTTGGAGAAACTTCTGTTCATATCCTCTGCCCATTTTTTTATCTGGTTTTTGGTTTTTTGTTGTTGAGTTCTTTATATATTTTGGAGATTAACCCCTTATTGGATATATGATTTGCAAATATTTTCTCCCAGTTGGGGGGTTGTCTTTTTGTTTTGTTCCTGGTTTTCTTTGGCTTGCAGAAGCTCTTCAGTCTGATGTAGTCCCATTTGTTCATTTTTTCTTTTGTTTCCCTTGCCTGAGTAAACATGGTATTCGAAAGGATGCTTCTAAGACCAATGTCAGAGTGCACTGCCTGTATTTTCTTCTAGGAGTTTTATAGTTTCAGGTCTTATGATATCAGATCCATTTTGAGTTAATTTTTGTGTATGGCAAAAGATAATGATCTACTTTCATTCTTTTGCATGTGACTGTCCAGTTTTCCAAACACCATTTATTGAAGAAACTTTCCTTTCTCCATTGTATGTTCTTAGCTCCTTTGTCAAAGATTAGCTGTCTGTAGATGTGTGGTTTTATTTCTGGGCTCTCAATTCTGTTCCATTGATCTGTGTGTCCGTTTTTGTACCAGTACCATGCTGTTTTGATGCTATAGCTTTGTAGTATATTTTGAACTAAGGAATTGTGATACCTCCAGCTTTGTTCTTTTTTCTCAGGATTGCTTTAGCTGTTCAGAGTCTCTTGTTGCCCGTTGTGAATTTTGTTGCCCCATGTGAATTTTTAGGATTCCTAGTTCTTTTTCCATGAAGAATGTCATTGGGATTCTGATTGGAATTGTGTTGAATCTGTAGTTTGCTTTAGATAGTCCGGGCATTTTAACTATGTTTATTCTTCCAATCCATGTACATGGAATATATTTCCATTTCTTTATGTCATCATCGATTTCTTTCAATAATGTCTTAATCTTTTCATTGTATAGGTGTTTCACCTCCTTGGTTAAATTTATTCCTAGATATTTTATTCTTTTTGTTGTGATTGTAAATGGGATTGTATACTTGAGTTCTCTTTCTGTTAGTTTGTTATTAAAGTATAGAAATGCAACTGATTTTTGTAAGTTGATTTTGTACTCTGCAACTTTGCTGTAGTTGTTGATTATTTCTAATAGTTTTCTGATGGATTCTTTAGGGTTTTCTATATATAGAATCATGTCATCTGCAAATAGTGAGTTTCACTTCTTCTTTGGCAATTTGGATACCTTTTATTTCTTTTTCTTGCCTAATTGCTCCAGCCAAAGCCTCCAGTACTATGCTGAATAAGAGTCGTAAGAGTGGGCACCCTTGTCTTGTTCCTGTTCTCAGAGGGATGGCTTTCAGTTTTTCCCCATTGAGTATGATATTGGCTGTGGGTTTGTCATATATGGCTTTTATTATGTTGAAATACTTTCGTTCTGTACCCATTTTATTGAGAGTTTTTATCATAAATGGATGTTGGATCTTATCAAATGCTTTCTTTGCATCTATTGAGATGATCCTGTGGTTTTTATTCCTCATTTGTTAGTGTGGTGTATCATATTGATTGATTTGCAGATGATGAACCATCCTTGCATCCTTGATGTAAATCCCACTTGATCATGGTATATGATTCTTTTAATGTATTGCTGTTTTTGATTTGCCAATATTTTGTTGAGGATTTTTACATCTATGTTCATCAGCTGTATTGGCCTGTAATTTTCCTTCTTCGTGTTGTCCTTGTCTGGTTTTGGTATCAGAGAAATGTTGTCCTCATCGAATGAGTTGGGAAGCATTCTGTCTTCTTCAATTTTTTGTAATAGTTTGAGACGGATAGGTATTAAATCTTGTTTGAATGTTTGGTAGAATTCTCCAGAGAGGCCATCTGGTCCTGGGCTTTTATTTTTGGGGAGGTTTTTGATTACTGTTTCAATCTCTTTCCTTGTGATTGGTCTATTCAGATTCTCTATTTCTCCTTGATTCAGTTTTGGGAGATTCTATAAGTCTAAGAATTTATCCATTTCCTCTACATTGTCCAGTTTGTTGGTATATAGTTTTTCATAGTATTCTCTTGTGATCTTTGGTATTCTGTGATATCTGTTGTAATTTCTCCTCTTTCGTTTCTAATTTTATTTATTTGAACTTTCTCTCTTTTTTTCTTAGTGAGTCTGGCTAAGGGTTTGTCCATTTTGTTTATCTTCTCAAAGAACAAGCTCTTAGTTTCATTGATCCTTTCTACTATTTTTTTGGTTTCTATTTCATTTATTTATTTATTTATTTCTAAGATTGGCCTTGAGCTAACATCTATCACCAATCTTCCTCTTGTTTTTCTTCTCCCCAAAGCCCCCCAGTATGTAGTTGTGTATTCTAGTTGAAGTTCCTTTTAGAGTTCTGCTGTGTGAGATGCTGCCTCAGCATGGCTTGATGAGCAGTGCTAGGTCCATGCCTAGGATCCAAACTGGTGAAACCCTGCACTGCCGAAGCAGAGCGCTCGAACTTAACCCCTTGGCCATGGGGTCGGCCCTGTATTTCATTTATTTTTGCTCCAATTTTTATTATTTCCCTCCTTCTGCTGACTTTGGGCTTTGTTTGTTCTCCTTTTTCTATTTCTGTTAGGTGTAGTTTAAGGTTGCTTATTTGAGATTTTTTTCTTGTTTGTTAATGTGGGCCTGTATTGCTATGAATTTCCCTCTTAGGACCATTTTTGCTGCATCCCATATGAGTTGGTATGGTATGTTTTCATTTTCACTTGTCTCCAGATATTTTTTGATTTATCCTTTAATTTATTCATTGATCCATTGGTTATTCAGTAGCATGTTAATTAGTCTCCACATGTTTGTTACTTTCTCAGCTTTTTTCTTGTAGTTTATTTCTAGTTTCATAGTATTATGATTGGAAAAGATGCTTGATATGATTTCAGTCTTCTAAAATTTATTGAGGCTTGCCTTGTTTCCCAACATATGGTCTGTTTGAAAATGTTCCATGTGCACTTGAGAAGAATTTGTATTCTGCTGTCTTTGGATGAATTGTTCTATATATATCTATTAAATCCATCTGGTCTAGTTTTTCATTTAATTCCACTATTTCCTTATTGACTTTCTGTCTGGATGATCTATCCATTAATGTAAGTGGGGTGCTGAGGTCCCCTACTATTATTGTGTTGCTGTTAAAGAATCAACTGTTTTATTTATTTATTTTTTCCTTTTTCTCCCAAAGTCTCCCAGTACATAGTTGTGTATTTTTTAGTTGTGGGTCCTTCTAGTTGTGGCATGGAATGCCGCCTCAGCCTGGCTTGATGAGCGGTGTTGTGTCTGCACCCAGGATCTCAAACAGCGAAACCCTGGGCTGCCGAAGCATAGCGCGTGAACTTAACCACTTGGCCATGGGACCGACCCCAAGAATCAGCTGTTTTTAAAGCAAACAGCAAAGTTAAGTTTGCATTTTAGAACAAGCCCTTTGGCCGCAAAGTAGAGAATAGGTGGTGTGGGGCAACCCTGGAGAGAGGGGAACCGGTCAGGGCACTAATGCTGTGGTCTAGGTGTGAGATGATGAGAGCCTGAATCAGGCAGAAGGAATAGAGAGGGGAAGACTTTGCAGTTGCGACCTGCTGTGAGGTTGCAAGTAGATGAGAGAGGTGACAGTGGAAGGAGGGCTAGGATGACGTCTAGTGTTCTGGTTTGGATGATCAGGATGGTAGGGAAGTTCAAGATAATGTTTTAGGCATGTTATCATTGGGAGCTTGTGGGGTATCAGTGGTGGTATCCAGGTGAGAACATACATTTAGGAATCATCAGTGCAGAGGCAACGGGAGAAGTGGCTGTGGGTGAGGTTGTTCAGGAAAAGTCTGTAATAAGAAGAGAATATTATCAGTGTCTGCACTGAATGGTACAGCTGGACTGAAGGGAATAGTAGAGGGTTGAGAAGGACAGGTCTGAGAATTGGGATGATAATTAGGACAGAGTGGGAGAAAAGAGTTGTCAGAAGGATGGGATATGTATATTTGTGTCGCTTGACAGATTTGCTGGGGCTGGATGGCGTTGGAGACTATGGCGCTCTATTAAATTCACACTGGCCCTTGTCCTTTTCAGGTGGCAGACATTAATTGGTGGACTTTTGCTTCACGTGTCATGGAAACTGGGCTGGGCAGAGATCAACAGCAGTTCAAGGTAGAACAACCTCTTCTGTGCTTGATTCATGATTCATGCCCTGCTTCCTTTTTACCTTGTTGAAATCCTTATGGTGCTACACTGGATGTGTACTTGAGTTTTTTGACCTTCCTTGCCTTCTAAGCGTGAGATTTAATGATTTTATAATCAATTAGAACTCAAGTAGTGTTTTCCTGGTTAAGAATGCCACTAATACAATATTAAAATTAATGGAGACATACAATTTATAATACCATATTAATTTGGGTTTGTTTTAGATCATACTACCCCTATGAATGAGTTATTAAATCAGCCTTAAAATTTTTTTGTAAATTTTATTTTGAAATTATTTTCTGCTTAGAGAAAAGTTAGAAATAGTGCAAAGAAGTCCCATATCTTTAGTCATGTTTCCCAATTATTATCTTACTTAGCTTCTCCTGTCATTGTTTCATGATATATACCTATATATATAATTTTTTTCTGAACTATTTGAGAGTAAGTTGCAGATGTGAGAATAAGATGCCACTTCTCTTTACTTATAAATTCTTGAACATGAATTTCCTAAGAGTAAGGACATTCTCTGATATGACTATGGTAGTTATCAAAGTCAGGAAATTAAGGTTGATACAATACTCTTATCTCATTTACAGATCATATTCGTATTTTGCCAATTTTCTCAATAATATCCTTTATAACCCTCTGCCCTCACCCTAGTTCTCATGCAGGGTCCAATTCAGATCACACATTACATTCGTTGTTATAGTTCTATTAAGACAGCTTTTCAAATAGGTTTAAAAGAAATCTCAGAGACCATGACATTTTTTAGCCAATATTGTAATCTGAATTGGCCATCCACTCCTGCCTGACCTAGATAAACCCTCTTGATTCTTTGAGAACATCATGCCTTGCCTGAAATAATGCACAAAATGAAAAGAAAATGAAATCAAGCTTTATATGAATAAGTAAACATCCCAACTGAATAATCAGGCCAAGTCATTTGGCTTGTGGTCCACGTTATCTGCCCGGCTACTCCATTCATCGGCTTGACTGCTTAATTAGTAAATCACTCCGTGCCTGGCACTGTGGAGAAGCTTTGAGAATGTGTCCAGTATAAATATGAATAATTTTGGCTTCTCCTGAAAATATATAACTAGAGAGCAAAAAACTGGTATTAAGAGGTTTTACAAAGGAGAGGCCCTGGGAGCAGAGGTGTGGATTAATTTCTTGAACCCACTTCCATTTTAATCCAAACTCTGAAAGAATAATCCACACAAGATGCTTAACTAATCCAAAGGAGTAGTCCTTTAAGTCATAATTTTGCATTTCCATGGGATAGCATTCTCAACTTGATAAAATAAAGACACTTTCGGGGTTTGGTTCGTGATATTAAGTGCAGGTCTTACTCTAAACTCCATTGTTTTGGTGGATAGTTCAGTGAAAACTGGGTCTTTGTTTAAACAAATATGGGCCCTGAATTCAAAGATCTGTGATGGCTCTAATACTTAGTTAAATAATGAAGCATCTGACTCCAAATGGTTGAATTTATTCCTCCACAGAAGCAAGAGACTGGACTAGAAGGAGGGAATTGGCTGTCATATTTTGGTCTGGGGTCCACCAGTGCTCATCAGCACGGATGTTCCACTGTTAGAGTGTTCTTAGAATTTCTGATGTGAATGGTTTACTTAATAATAATAGTCTTTTCAACATTATCTTAGTCATGTGTCCTTAAAAACAATGTCATTGTTCATACTTAAATTTTTTTGTATGTAAAATATACATAACAAAATTTACCATTTATTAACAGTTTGTTCTTGTTGTTGTTGTTGGGTTTTTCTGGGTTTTTTTGAGGAAGATTAGCCCTGAGCTAACATCTGTGGCCAATCCTCCTCTTTTTTCTGAGGAAGACTGGCCCTGAGCTAACATCCGTGCCCATCTTCCTCTACTTTATATGTGGGATGCTTGCCACAGCATGGCGTGCCAAGTGGTGCCATGTCCACACCCAGGATCTGAACCAGCGAAACCCAGGCTGCCAAAGCGGAAAGTGCACGCTTGACCGCCAGGCCGGCCCCTTAACAATTTTTAAGTGTACAATTCAGTGACATTAGTACATTCACAATGTTGTGCAACCATTACCACCATCCATTTCCAGAACTTTGTCGTCATCCCAAACAGAAATTCGCTACTCATTAAACAGTAACTCCCCACTCTCCCCTCCCCCAGCCGCTGGTAACCACTATTCTACTTTCTGTCTCTGTGAATTTGCTTATTCTAGTTGCCTCATTTAAGTGGAATCATACAGTATTTGTCCTTTTGTGACTGGCTTATTTCACTTAGCGCAGTGTCTCCAAGATTCATCCTTGTAGCGTGTGTCAGAATTTCCTTCCTTTTTAAGGCTGAATGAGATTCCGTTGTGTGTATGTACCACATTTTGTATGTGTACCACATTGTGTTTCATCTGTTGGTGGAATTCGTCATACTTTTCTTGCCTTTTTGGTGGGGGAAGGGGGAATGACTAGTAGAACTAGGAGAAGTCGAAGCTTCTCAAGGTTCTTTCCCTGGAGGAAGTGATCCTCCGGCAGTAGAAGTTTGAGACTCACCAGACACCGTTGTCCCTTTAACGCACGTGATGCTCGGTTCCACCCATCTCAGAAGATCTGTGATCCAATCCCCTTTCCGTCCCTTGCTAAACTTCTTAGAGGCTTTTTGACTTCTGTCTGCTGGACTTAGGTGGTTTCACAGCCACACACGTGATGCTGGCTCAGTTAAGCTTCTTGTCAAAGATCCCAATGCCTAGTTTTCAGTGGTGCTTGTGGTTAATAACTTGCTGGCGCAGGTCAGGATTTCCAGTTGCCATGATCCTTTGGCAAAGGGGTGTTACCAGATGGCGAGCAGCCAGGACCAGCGCTGGTGTTGCTTCATGTGTGCCCTCGCTGGGTTTGTGTCTGCCGTGGCTGCTGTTTTCTCCCGGGCCTGACTCTCTGATTACGTCACTGGAGAACCGAGGCCCAGCTTTGCCGTGTGACTACGCACTTGTGCAGAGATGGCAGAGGCTGGGCCCTGCTGAAAATGGAAACAATAGCAGGAAGACAGTTCGGAGTCCCTGAGGTCATCTCAGAGTGGGGATTATAATGGTGGGGCTGGAGGGTGGGCATGTCCCACAGAGAGCCCTGTAGTCTGACCTTATAGCCTGGAGCACAGCAGAATCTTAGATTCCTTCTTAAACAAGTGCAGAATTTGGCACCACATTCTTTACACTGTAAAGAGGCCATGTCTGGCCGTGTCATGTATTGACTCCACCGAGTGACCCGATGGAATCCTTCTCCTCCCAGGATATTTGTCCGGCAACTCAGTCGTTATCACCACTGAGTGTTGGACAATTCCCTGGAAGCCTTCTGTCTTGGGGAAAAGCTCTGGTTTTCAGCCACAAGCTTGTCATTACATGGCAGCTGCTGCTGTTGCCTAGCCATTGCAGAATGCTGACGTGATTTTTCTAGCAGATGTTGAAGTGCTGTGCTGAAGGCTTTCTGTATTTCCCAAGTGTGATCCTAAAGGAACACTGTGACCCATTTTGTCTGACCAGACGTCTAGTAGCATGGTGGGACCACAGCGCTCTTTATTAGATTCTTGAACCAAGGCTGAGGACAGACTGGGGTGTGATTTCATGGACACCATCCTCTGGTTCCCATGTTACCAGGCTACATGTTTAAATAAACACATTTTGAAGGTAGTTTTTAACCTACTTGCATTTTTTGTCCACTATACATGAGAGCAATTTTTTTTCCCCCTGAGGAAGTTTCACCCTAAGCTAACATCTGTTGCCAATCTTCCTCTTTTTTCATGTGAGCCGCCTCCACAGCATGGCTACTGACTAGTGGTGTAGGTCTGCGTCCAGGAACCAAATTCAGCCTACCGAAGCAGAGCGCACCGAGCTTAACCACTAGGCCACTGGGGCTGGCTCAAGAGCAAATTTTTAACTCTCTGGTTTTCAAGTATGAGAGGTTCTAACTTAAAAATTCTATGCCGCAGTACCTTTGTGACCAGAGATTTCTAACAGATCAAGGAGAAGCCCAACCCCTTAATTGTCCATTGTGAGTCTTTGCTGGAGAAGCATAACACATATCCTTGATAAAACCTCCAAATTAACTCAGTCCTGTTCCTAAAGAAATGAACAGTAAGCTAGCCAGTTGGGGTCCAGATTGAACTTCTTTTTAATGATTGATTATTTATTTTTTTGGGGAAGATCAGCCCTGAGCTAAAATCTGCCGCCAATCCTCCCCTTTGTTGCTGAGGAAGACTGGCCCCGAGCAAACATCTGTGCCCATCTTCCTCTACTTTATATGTGGCACGCTTGCCACAGCATGGCTTGACAAGCGGTGCGTAGGTCCACCCCCGGGATCCGAACTGGGGAACCCCAGGCCGCCAAAGCGGAACATGTGCACTTAACCACTGTGCCTCTGGGCCAGCGCCTATTTATTTGTTTTTAAGTGAGCCAGCCCACCTTCATCTAAGCTACTGGTGGCTGGAATTTCTCAATGGTTTCATGTGTTGATACTTCATTTTGAGTGACTTGTAGTTTTATAGGAAGTCATCTTTGCTCACAGAGGAAAGTTAGCACTGAAATTCACGTGTTTTTGATATTCTTCCCTATTGTTTTCTCTCCAGAGGAATGCTTTACATATGTATGTAGAAATTACTTTTTGGGGGTAATAAAACAAACTTTCGAACCTTCAGGAAACATACTGAGAGCCACGGAAGGGACCTAACATTGAATAAAGTCTGATCACTCTTGGTGTGGTGATTCTGGTAGTTCCCAGGAGAAGAGTCCTTGAGACCAGGGCTGGGAAAAGGACAGATTTTTTTTTTTAAGCTTTATTGAGGTATAATTAACAAACAAAATGTTAAGATATTTGAAGTGTGCATTGTGGTGATTAGATATATGTGCACGTTGTGGAAGGATTTCCACCATCTGCTTGATTAGCACCTCCATGACCTCACATGCTGACCTTTTCGTGTGGGTGTGAGAACATTTCAGTTCTGCTCTCCTAGCAGATTTCAGTTATATGATACAATGTTGTCAGCTGTCGTCCCCACCTTGTACACTAGATCCTCAGACTTTATTTGTCTTATAACTGCAAGTTTGTACCCTTTACCACTCTCTCCCTGTTTTCCCACTCCACACCCTGGTAACCACTTTTCTACTCTCTTTTCCTGTGAGTTTGAGGGTTTTTTTCCCCCCAGTTTTTAAATGTAAGTGATACCTTACGGTGTTGCTCTTTCTCAGGACAGGATTTTTGGACATTTGACATTTATTAGTGCATGCAAGTCATGCCTGTGCCACTCAGGGCATAGGAGTCCACTGAACTCACACTTGGTTGTGGCCCACCCCTCCGTCGCTGTCAGTCAGTGTTCATCCGGCCACTTCCTGGCCCCTTCACAGGCTGAGCCAACAGTGTTCAAGGTGGAACTCCCAGCCTTGTGACCAGGGGTGTTACAACGTCTTGCTCGTTAGCTCTGATTCTCAGTCAATTAGTCACTCGTCGTAGTCTGTGTCCTGGCAAGGCCAGAAAATGATTGTAGGGGCTTTCTTTCTTTCTCATGCTTATTAGAAATGAGATCTGTATCTTCTATCCTGCCTCAGTTGTTATTCGGGGACCCGGGTGACCTGTATTTCTTTTTCTTTTTTGGACTATATTTCCTAGTAGTGATGTCTCTTCTCTTCTTCTGTGCTGTCTTGCAGTCCATCTCCTAAGGCTCACGGAGCTGCACATCCAGCCTTGGTCCTCCCAGGGGAGGGGGGAGGTGCCCCAGGGAGTGGGTGGGGGTACTGCTCGGACCGTGGAGGCTGCCGGTGGCGGCCCTGGAGCGCGCAGCAGGGATGGGGCATTGTGGTCCTTCAAACCCGGCAGCTCGGGGCCAGGGGACTGGTCTCTCTGAGGCTCTCGTTGTCCTTCAGGGCCTGTCCATGCCTCACTGAAGGTGACGAGATTTCCATCTCAGCGTGAACTTACATGTTGAGAAGCTTGGGCCAGTGAGTGAAACGTGAAATGGGAAGAAGTGACGATTCCATGTGGGAAGGACCAGTTATGAAAGTGCCCTGAAAAGTGGAGCTTTGCAGAAACCCGGTGGTAACAGGGTCCTTTGTGTCTAGTCAGGGGCCCTGCCTCGTGTCGGAAGTCTTGAGTGCCACAGCTCTTAAGTTCCAGAGGTTGGTACCCAAACTCCCTTACTCTAAATCAGGGGTCAGCAAACAAGAGCCCGAGAGTAGACAGTTTAGGCTTTGTGGGCCGGACAGTCTCTGTGACAGCTACTCACTCTGCCTTCCTAGCCCGAAAGCAGCCCCGGACCTTGTAAGTGGATGGGTGTGGCTGTGTGCTGATCAAACGCTGTCCTCAGGCTCAGGCAGCAGGTGGAATTTGGCCTGTGGACTGTAGTTTGCTGACTCGGGCTCTGAATTATGCTCTGCGAGGAACAGGATCATCACAGGGTTCTGGGGGTCAGGTAAGATTAGGGCTTAATTCTGTAAAGAGAGGATCACCCCATGTGAGTCAGAGGAAGAGTCAAGCATGGAGAAAGGTCTAGGGAAAGTAGGAAGGAGGGAGAAAATGCAGTAAGACTCTCTGAGGACCACATTCGCCAGTAATGGACCGACAAAAAAGAAGTCTAGGAATCTTCTTTAAGTGGAGAGTTAATATATGCAGAAGTCCTTGTAAACCGCAGAGCAGACGTTGACTTTACAGTGGAAGGTTTGCTGTGTTAGGCAATGCCAGGAGTCAGTGCGCGAACCCTGGTATCTTGGTGGCTTGTTATTTCCACATTTGGAAATTGCTTTTAGGTCCACTAGGCGTCAGTATAATGCAGAGAATTCTCAAGAATTCAGCTCAAGGAGCCCTTCAGGCACCCACGAACAAATAAACTTCTGAGTGTTTTCAGGGAGCAGATGTTCCCTTAATAATGCAAGCTCTATTTAAAAAAACAAGTGATTTAATTTAATTAGCCTTCTTCTCAATAACAACAGTCTTATAATTCGTGCCAACAGGCTATTGTTAGCTTCTTGTAAAATGCTTTATTCATCAGGGTTCTTAGGGACAGTAGAATGTGCATGAACAAAAAAACAAACAAGCCCATGACTCAAACGAGATGCAGTATTTGTGCTTATAAATCATGTAAGAAAAATTATGTATTGCCACAATTTTCAAACTAGACCCTGTGGCAAATAGCCTTCATAGAGTGTGGTCTGCAGTCTCTCCCTATAGGAGTTGCTATGAGACCCCTTCCTACACACACACACACAGACACACACACACACACACAGACACACACATTCACTGGCTCAGCTGCTCCTCAGAGGCCCATGCGCCACAGAGACCCAAGATTCCGATTCTGCCAGGACCACCTCAGGCTCTAATTCCATCTTGCCTCCTTTATTGACACATCCGACAATGAAAGATTAAACCAGTACGAGAGGCTCAGATGTGCCCACTGATGAACCGAAGGTGGAGAAAGGGTACCTTACTAGTGCGTGCCTCGTTTGTGCCCGACCTCTGTCTGTCTTAGAACCACACAGTGTTAGAGCCACAAAGGAGGCGTCTTAGTCAGCTCGGGCTGCTATACAAAAACACCACAGAATGGGGGCCTTAAACAACAGACGTTTATTCCTCACAGCTCTGGAGGCTGGAGGTCCAAGACCAGGGGCCGGTTCTGGTGAGAGCTCTTCCCGGTGTACAGACAGCTGCTTTCTTTCTGTGTCCTCACATGGAGGAGAGCAGAGAGGAGAAGCAAGCTCTCTCACGTCCCTTCCTATAACGGCACTAATTCCATCAGGACGGTTCCACCCTCGTGACCTAATCACCTCCCAAAGGCCGACCTCCAGCTACCACCACATTAGGGGTTAGGGTTTCGACATATGAATTTCGGGGGTGGGGGACACACGTGCAGTCTATGGCAAAGGGTGAGTCAGTTTACCCTCTCCGGAAGACGATTTTGTAACCAGCTACAACTGTTAATGCGTGTATCTTTGAACAGCCATTCCAATTCAGGGAATTTACCCTGAACGGTGCAAAAACATTGTGCCTATGAGACAAGAATATATTCAAGGATAATCGTTACAGCATTAGAGTAGTAAAACCTGGGACTAACTTAAGGAGCCTCGTATTCAATTATTAATAAATTGGGGATGATTTTTTGACAAGGAAAGATGTTAAGTTGGGCAGCTTGTGAAACCATGTGGGATCCGATTTTTGTGAAAGTCTTCATATCCGTGCATATGGACACTGTTGGAAAGGAGCCGTAGCACGGGATGAACATGCTTATCTTTGGGTGGTGGGATTGCAATCGTAATGTTTTTCTTGATTATCTGTATTTTTTAAATTTTCTGGCATGGGTAGGTACTACTTTTTATATGAAAAAGAGGTAAATTATTATAGAAAACAAAGCAACTGCCTCCATTCAAAGTTCCTAAATTCATGTCTGTTGAAGAAAAACATGTTTGTTTTTTAATGCAGTTAGTTTTTTGTTGTCACAGTTATAGGTGACGCCGTGGTTGTTACAAATGTTTACTGAATTTGAGATTGTTTGGATTCCCCATGAGGGCTGTTTCAGAGAGGCCGATGGCAGGACATAGGGATTTTTTGCTCTCATCCCTGCCCTTGAAGACCGAGTAGCTGTAAGCACCAGCACTTCTGTTCAGAGCAAAGTCTCTGAAGGGCTTGAGAAAAGCGGAGGAAGCGATGTGAATTAGGGTCGAGTCCCTGATGTATTTTGTTGCTGTTATTTTCCCTTTGTACCAAGCTAGAGAGAGAAGATAAAATTTTTTTTAAGTTACAAAAGTAATACATTCGTTCAGCAAATATTTGAGTGTCCACTGTGTGTGCCAGCGTTGCTGGAGGCGTAGGGGGCACAATGACAGAACAGACAGAAGTCCTTGCCCTCATAGAGCGGACATTCTGCTTGAGGTAGACAGACAAGGAACAGATGAAAATTGGAGTGTGTGGTATGTCAGAGGGCAGTGAGTGCAGAGAAAAATGGAGCCAGGTAAGGGGCCAGGTGTGGAAGGGGATGAGTGTGTGCCGGGGGGTGGGGTGAGGGTTGCTACTTTATAGAGAGTGGGTGAGAAGGACTCCCTGATAAGATGACCTTTGAGCAGAGATCTGGATGCGCGAGAGAGCAGGCCGTGCAGGTGCCGGGAGGGAGGAGGTCCCAGGCAGAGGGACAGCAGCAAGCCCTGGAGTGCTTGGTGTACGTCATGACCGACAGAGAGGCCAGAAGGCAGTTTTGTTCCACTTGTAAATGACAACATCATCGTAGATACCTATATGTACCTCAGGGAACATGCATATTTTTAAGGTTTTTGATAACTGTAGCCAAGTAGTACATATATGCCCTCCAGAAAGATACCAATTTGTATCTCACAGCAGTATATGAAAGCATTGATTTCATGACCCCTTCTATTAGATACTAACTTTAAAAAATTGCTAGTTTATGGGGCTGGCCCGGTGGTATAGTGGTTAGGTTTGTGCACTCTGCTTTGGCGGCCCAGAGTTCACAGGTTTGGATCCCAGGCATGGACCTACACATCGCTCATCAAGCTGTGCTGTGGCAGTGTCCCACATATGCAATAGAGGTAGATTGGCACAGATGTTGGCTTGGGGACGATATTCCTCAAGTGAAAAATAGGAAGATTGGCAGTGGATGTTAGCTCAGGGCCAATCTTCCTCAACAAAGAAAAAGAAGAAGAAGAAGAAAAATTGCTAGTTTCTTGGGCAAAACCTGGTATATCGTTTTAATTTAAAGTTCTTTTATTATTAGGGAGGTTGAATAACTTTTCATATGTTTATTGGCCGTTTATTTCTTGTGTGTGTCTATGAGAGACACACACACACACGCTCGGAGAAAGGAGAGAGAAAATTACCTGTTTTTGTTGGCTGACTGTTCGGGGGAGTTGATTTTTTTCTTATTGATTTGTAAACACTCATTATACTTTAAGGATATTAAACTCCAGGCTGTGCGTGTTTTTTCCTAGTTTGATAATTGTCTCTTGATTTTCTGTATGGTGTTTTTTGGCCAGTGCATTTTGTGTAGGTGGATCTGTCAGTCTTCCCTGATGGCTGCTGTCCGTGGAGTTCTGTGTAGAAAAGCCAGGAGGAGAGCATTTATGGAATGTCCTTGTGTCACGCATGCACTGCCCAAGTTCTGCATATTCATTCTCTTAGCTCATCTTCTCAGTAGCCTTCTGTGCATTAGTATGCTCATTTTACAAATGAAAAAACTGAGTTCTCGTTGCAAACCAGCTTTAGAATTAGGGTATGAATCCAGGTTTGCCTGACCACAAAGGCACCTTCTTTCCACTGCGCAAACCCCCGGCTCTGTACTTGTGCATCCTCCCTGCCCCCACCCCAGGTGACCTAGATGACCCTGGATGACCACGGCCCTAGGTGACCTGACCCAGAAGGAAGGGCACAGCCCAGGGAAGTGTATGAAGTTTGTCCATCCCTTTGAGCTATTGGCTAAAGTTAGTCAGCTAACTGCTGGAACATTCCTTAGGGATGAAGAGAGCTAATTATAATTTCCAAAGATTTGGGTAACCATGTGAATGTTATACGATTACACTCTCAGTGCCCAGAACCAGGTGTGATTTCCACCACTTATTGCTATATCTCCCTGGAAAATAATCCTCAACTATAGCAGAGTAAGATTTTTTAATTGCAGTTTCATTTCTTCCTGAAGAAAGGATTTTTAAAAAATATTTCAATAGATGGCAAAAGTGCAAAGAATTACCGCCCTTGTATCTCTTGTCCTCACTTTGTCCGCACACTGCCTGGAAGAGTATGGAAGGCTCAGTGGGCGTGGACTCTCTCTGCCCCCGGTGGCCGCGGAACGTTCTGAGCCCTCGTGCTGTGGTGGCGCACTGACAGTCGTGGAGACCCTGCAAACCAGGGGTCCGAATTTGCATTCCCGAAGCAGCAGGTGTAAGCTGTTCCTCAGATGACGTCAGTGCTGTGTCTGCTGCCTCTGCTCCTTGCAGCAGGTTCTGTCCAGAGGGGAGGCCGCTGGGTGCTCCCGGGGCGGCCGCCGTCCCTTCTCTGCCCAGCTCTCCCAGAGCCGGCAAGTTTTGTGAGCTCGGTGTTGCCCAGAATTTTGGAATAAATAGTTAATGAAGAATTAGTTTGTGACAAAGTCTTACCAAACCTTAAGAGACGCTTATTGTTGTGAATAATGGACCAAGGGGGGAAATATGTTGAAGAAAATATCTTTGAGAGATGAGGGAATACAGGAAAATCAAATGTAAGACTTATTTAATTGTGCATTTTTGCTCACCAGGGAACCTTATCCAGTTCCTTACTTGACATCTCTGTTGGGGTGTTCCAAAAGCATCTCAAGTTCGTAATTTTCAAGACTGAGTTCATGATTTTCCCAATCAAACCTTTTCCGGTTGGTTGTGTCTTAGGTTACCACCATCCAACTCACTGTTCAAATTGGAAACCTGGGAGTCATCCTTGGTGTCTTCTATCCCTCACCCCCCCCCCCCCAGTAGAAATTATCACCAGGTCTTGTTGATTCTCTCCATCTCCATAATCTCTCATCTGGATGCACCACTGCAGTGTCCACAGATCTGCCTGCACATCCCTAACCCCATTCCAGTCTATTCTTCTGTAGCCAGAGCAATCTTTTCAAAATGCAAATCAGATTATATTACACCCTCACTATCCCTGGGTTTGTCTCTCCATCTACTAAAGCTACACTTGCTTTCTTCCAATTTCCTCCTGCCACAGGGCCTTTGCACATGCTGTATTTATGTCTAGGACGTTGTGTCCTTTCCACTTCTCTACTCCACCCCCTATACCTGGTTTAACTTTGAATTTTTCTCAAACATCACTTATTTGAGGAAGGGTTCCTCACTGACTATGTCAGATGCCCTTATGATATAGCATAGTCCTTTAGTCTCCTTTGTAACGCCAACTTAATATTTTACATTTATTTATATGAGCAAAATACACATGGCTCCCACCTTTATGAAACTTACAGTTTATTTGAGGGATGGGGGATCCATTAATAATACAGGCAGAAGTTCCCTTATCTAACTCTGTTAGACGGATAATTAGTGAGTGGGTTAATTGAAAGTCAGGGAATCATCTTTTGATGAAATAATCTTTTAATTTAAGATGTATAAATATGCATTCATTTGCTAATCTTTTGGTAAGGCTTTTCCTTTGCCTATAGATGGTCAACTAGTGTTCCGTCGAGTCTTTTCTTGCATAAACTACACTTAACATATACTCTGTGATTTTCAATAGAATGAGAACTTTGATACTTTGAAACAGTCTGAATGGAGAAGCCTTCTCGATTTTTACTTTTTCCCCATCCTTTCACACTTGTCTTGCCCACACCTGTTTTGACAGCAGTTTTTCCAGTGGTTCATGTTGATTATTCTTAATAGCAGCTGTAGTTTCATGTTGGTGTGAGGCGGCTGTCTCACCGGTGGGTGGTCTGGGGGCCAAGACAGGGCTCGAGGCCAGCCGCTTCTGCAGGTGCCTTGGGTCTGCCACGAGCGCGTGTTGCTTTGGCTCCGTCCACCTGGAAGATGGGCGCTGAGTGAGACGACTGTGGAGAACACTAGCACCAGGGCCACTGTGCCGGCGTCGTTGTCCCATGTTTGGAACCAAATGCTTGTACAGCTGCCCTGTAACATTTCCCAGAAGTCTCTTTGGTCCAATAGATCTGTGTATATTTTTTCTAGTTAAAGTTATTTCTTTGTATTTTAGGGTAGAAGGGTTAAAATACAAGATGTTCCCTAGCCATGTCTTCTTTTTCACGTCCATGGCCACTCGGATATCCTGCTGTCTCTTGGCGTAGATGACTCGGCAGGCGTTCCCTTTGTGTAGGAGGGAATGGAGCGCAGATGTCTGGGGCCTCACTGGCCTGACCCTCCGAACTAAGGGTCTGCTGCAGCTCAGCCAGTTGCTGTTTCACCCAGCGCCCTCCTTCCCTCTCGCTGCTCCCGCAGTGGAGGCTCTGGGCTTCCTTCTGGGGCCCGGCAGGCCATGGGCCTGGATCCTGTCTCCCTTGACCCTTCAAGGCTAATAGAAAGCCTTTTCCTGGACGAGTAGCAATTGGCCGATGTTACACCTGACCCGTTAGGATGGAGGATGGCATCTTCTTTCTGCTCACCTTTTGGTTGAAAGTACAGACATCTGTTATTGCAGAGGGACTAGTAATAACAGAGAATACTCCTCAGATCATTAGCTGCTTGGTTTGCCAGCAGAGCAAAATCATGTTGTGTTTCAGCTTATCTATTTGTATGTCAGTGTCTCCCATTAGATTATGAGGTCCTTGAGGGTAAAGCATGAGAGAGTGGTTAGCCCTGATGGCCTAGTGGTTAAAGTTTGGCGTGCTCTGCTTTGGTGGCCTGGGTTTGATTCCCGGGCACAGAACCACACCGCTCATCTGTCAGTAGCTGTGCTGTGGCAGCAGCTCATGTGGAAAAACTAGAAGTACTTACAACTGGAATATACAACTATGTACTGGGGCTTTGGGGTGGGGGGAACAAAAAGAGGAAAATTGGCAACAGATATTAGCTCAGGGTGAATCTTTCCCAGAAGAAAAAGGAAAAAAAAAGATTGAAAAACAAACAAACTATGGCGTTAGAATCAGACCTGAATGAAAATTCTGGCTTTGCCATTACCAGCTCTTCTGACCACAGGCAAATTACTTAAACTCTTTGCGCCTCAGTTTCCTCATATGCACAATAAGGATAATAATACTTTCCTCATAAGATTGTTGTGCACATTTTAGAGAGATACAGTGTAGAAAACATTTAGCACAATGTGAGGTTCGTAGCAAGTGTTCAACAAATGTCAACTGAGATGCTGCTGTTAATAAAAATTCTGGTGCTGTCAGCACCTTGCGAGTTGCTGTAAGTATTTGCTGGTTGAATTTATACAGGAGTAGGGTGTTTGAAGGCCTTACTGGAGACTGGAAACATTTTCATGCCAGGTTCCCTGGGAAATTGTACAAAAGCAGGTCTGATCATAGGTCGAATGCCTGCCCGTGCTAATAAAATTAAGAGAGATCATTTCTTGAGCAGGCACCATCCCAGGAGAGCAGTTCACTGAGTTACTTGGGATTATTATGTTATGTTCTGCTGCAGTGGTTTCATTCATTTCATTCTATTGTTAGAATAACTCTGGGGGCGTGGATTCAGCGGACCCCTGCATTTGTAACTCATGGGGAAAGCAAGTTGCAACCTTAGTGATATGCACTGCATGTAAAAATTGGGATTCCTTGAGGAAAGCAAGATTCTAAACTGTAATGAAAAGGCCACAATTGAGTCAAGGCAGTGCACCCTTCAGAAGTCCCTGGAGATTCCCTGACCTGCCTTCCGGGTGGTGGTTGGAGTCAGCACACGGCCCCCAGCTGAAGTTCTAGCGCTCTTTTATTTTTAAATTCTGTCCTTTGACACTGTGGTTCCCTTTGTTGTGGTTTCATGGAACTGTTTGATATATTGCCTTGGTAAATAGCCTTTTTAGACTTTGATAATTTGGCGTGGGTTCTGGTTACTTAAAATCCGAAGAATAATGTTCACTGCCCCTTAAAAAAATCGAGTTTGTTCTCTCTCCCAACCCGCAGGAAGGGTTTTTCTCTCGCCCCCTCATCTCTGCCCTGTTGTGGGGTCAGTAATGCTGAGTGGCTGGCAGAGTGACGACAGGCTGTGGTCAGATGGCTTTGTCAGCCTCCATCACTCTGGGTGGATACAGAACACGTCGCACTTCAAGGACCACTCAGGGATGTTTAGACAGCCGCTATCGCTGTGTTTGGTGCATTGGAAGGATCATACCTTCCAGCCAGGTCTTTTGGACATAAAGTGACAGAAGTGTTATGGCCTCTTTCCCTCTTTCCAGATCTGCTGTTTTGACGTGGCTTCCTGCTTCGCTGCTGTTTGTGGGTATAATCTATGCTGGTTCCAGAGCATTGTCCAGACTGGTAAGTGTTAGAGGTCTTGGGAGGACGCTCTCCTCTTCCCCTCTGCCTCTTAACTTATTGTGCTTGGATCAACGGGGGACAAAGCATCGGCTTTCCACTGGTACAGCTGCGCGGGAGAACAAGTCTTGGACCCGAGGCCATATGGAGCCCTTTACCCCCTCTCCCTGAATTGAAGATAGCCAGATAACAGGAGAGGGCCAGCTGGTCTTATAAGATGGAGACGCAGATGGAGCTGCAGAAAGAGAGAGTAGTGACATTTGAGGAGCTCAGTCCTCACAGGAGGGCACTGTGAAGAACAAACTTTTCCCAGTTACATTATATATGGAACTCCAGAAATTTAGTTACTTTACCATCAAAAGAGACTCCATTAATACCACCATTGACCAGAGACTCAGAACATGGCTTAAAAATCAGGACCAGCAGTGACGCCTCTTCCCGCTTTGTACCCTAATTGCTAACTGTTTTTAGCTATCAGAAAATGATTGTGTTCTGACTTTTGGAAAAATGTGAAATTTGCGAACAATTTAGTCTTTTTATGTAAAGTTTGTTGTTATATGGGTCCCTTGGATCTCAGATATGAAGACAGTAAAAACAAACAAAATCTGCCTCATTGGATAATAATGTTATTGTTAGGACAGCTCCAAAGTTGCAAAATAGTGGTTGGGAATTGATAGCGGTAATTTCTAAATAAAATCATCATTTTTCTTTCATGATTCATAAGCTACGAGTAGATGGGGTGATGTGTGCAATGGGGAGGAATGTCCTGGGTGGGCCCAAGAGAGGACCCACAGTGCACGCTGGTGCTCAGCCCAGAACAGGAGGCCTGTGCTGGCCTTCCGCTGCCTCCTCTTGATTCTGTCGGGCTCCTGCGAGGCTGCGGCCTCACCTTACACCCTCTCGCCTGCAGGGGGAGCTTCCTCTCCTGTAGCAGAGTATAGGATTTGACAAAAAACAATGTCTCGTTGTTCAAAGCCTTTTAAAATTTTTTATAGGATCTGGGTAGTTGTGGATGCCAGAGTTTTAAAGTTTGAATAAGTAAGGTGTGCTCATAATAATAATATTTTTTGTTTTTACAGTGCTTTTTCCTATGTTTTCAGAGTGATTTCCTCTGTGTCTTTTTATGTGATTCTCACAGTCACCTGACAGGGGATGGGTGAGGCAGATGTTCATCTCCTGACAGAGGAAGGGACTCAGATATGGAAAGTCTTGGTAACTGCCTCTAGTCCCACATGGTAGCAGCTCCTCTGACTTCTCACCTTTTGCCTTTTCAGATTTGTCCCTTTAGGAGCAATGTATAGGGATTTTAGAATGAGCCCAGGGTACAGTAGTCATGCATAACTTCAGACTCTTTTGGTTGCAAGTGTTGGAAAGCTCACAAACTGACCTAAGCAAAAGGGAAATTTACTGGTTCACATTAATGAAAAGTTATAGGGGAGAGATCCGCTTCAGGCATGGTTTGATCCAGAAGTTCCAGTGGCATACTCAGAATCCAGTTTCTGTCTCTCAGTTCTGCCCTCTTGTCTTTGCCCCATTTCACAGCCAGGCTCTTCCCTCATGGGTGTTGACTCCAGGATCATCTCCTCACAGCTTTAAGTCTAATGGAAAGAGACTGTCTTCCTTGTAGCTCCTGCATGAGTCCCAGGATTCAGTCTGATTGCATCAGTCAGGGCCACTGCCCATCCCAGGTCTAGAAGCTACCCAGGAGGATGAAATTATGCTGATTGGCCAGCCTTGGATCATGGCCTCCCTGAACCATTCACTGTGGCTGGAGAGACTCAGAACACTGGCCAGCCCCTGTCATACAGGATCCCCACCTGGGTCCCATAGACTGAGAGAGGGTGTGGCAGATGCTCAGTATTGGAGTGCTTTACCAAAAGAGGGGCTAAGGGTACTAGGTGGCCGGAAAACCCTTAAAACTCCATCGTAAGTGTCCGTCTAGTGCGTCTCAGGCAGATGAGGTCTCCTGTCACCTAGAACAGTGCTTCTCGGAGTCTGATCCACAGGTGGGGCCACTCTGTGAGCTCTTTGTTACCTGTCCGTATGGAGATTGTGCCAGAATGTATATCACCTTCGGCAGTAAGCACACTGTCTAGTTGAGCTTACGTTTTTTTTCATGGCAAGACTTTCTGAGGAAGGCAGTGCACCGATTTCCATTCTGCCGCAGCACCTTACCATCTTCTCGCCAGCTGGGTGTTGTCCGCCGGGGTCAGCCGTCTCTAACAGGCAAGAAGAAGCTGCTGCAGTTCACTCTCAGAGCAAAGGGGAACCACCAAAACCCAGGTGTACCCAATCAGAGCGGGAGGAGGACGGAAAGGAGACACTTATTATTGATTTTTAGTGCAGTAACTCAACCCAGCATCTTTTCTTGGTTTTCCATTTTTACATAGTTGTTTAAAAATTTATAGAGTGGATTAAACATGAGGCACTCATATGGCTTGTGTTAGAGAGAAAACAGGCCTCTGTGCTGGTGCCGAGCTGTCAGTTTAATGAATCCATTAGGAATTGCGGGAAGAGTGCTCAGTTAAAGTCTGTGGGTGTATTGTTATGCAAAACACTTTCGAGGTGGCCCTGCTCCCTAGAGGCCTCCTTTATCTGACGGGACTTTGCAACTCCGTTCTCCTGATGTGCGTCTCCTGAGAGGAAGCTGGTTTGCCTCTGCGAAGGCTCAGCAGGGACAGTTCTTTATGACTTTTCCACCTCACACTCACAGCTGAATCATCCACAGAGCGGAGGGAAGGAGATTAGTCTTGTGGCCCTCCGTTCAGCAAATGTTTATTGGGAATCTATTATGTGCTGGGGGCTTAAAGACAAATAAGACGTGGTTCCTGACCTTGAGGAACTTCATGGGGAGTGAATGAGAGACACACAGCTAACCCTGGGAACAGACGCCCTGAAGATTCAGTGTAAGGATGTGCCGGGCGCTTCCCGTTGCCAGCTTCGTGACGTGTGAAGTCGGACTTAATTACTCCCCTTTACGGATGAGGAAACTGAGATGCAAATTACTTGGCCAAAGTCAACAACTAATAAATGTTAAAGCAGAGATGCAAACCCAAGCCTGTCCAGCCGTAACAATCCTCCAGATCTTACTTACCCTGTTTCCTCCCGAGATGACAACCACCAAGGGAGCTCAGACCATCAGGACTGAGCAGGGAGGGGGGGAGAGGCACCGTGGCCTTGTTTTCCCTTCTGCTCGGGCTAACTCGGGCCTGCTTCTGCAGCTCTCCTACACTGAATAAGCTCACGGTGGTGATGCTCTCATGGCATGAGTGTCAGTCTTTGGAGGGACAATACGACTTGGACCAGTTGTTCTTATTCTTGTTATAGTTTCCCGTCCAGACACCTTCTCAGCTAGACAGGAGTGCCACAGAGCCTTGGTGGTGAGTGTGTAGAACAGATGTGCAAATTCATACATTAGTGAGCTTATGGGGAGAGGCCATCCCGGTGTTAGTGATTTGGCCGCTCAAACTATGCTGTTTTCTTGCTTAGGGGAAGCCAGGGTCAGCAGTTGGAAGAAACTGGAAATCTAAATTAAGTCATCTTGACAGGACTGGACTTGGTTTGTTACACAGCGCTTTGATCTTGGTCCTTCCCTAACTGCTTGTTAGGGTTTCTGTCTTCCCTGCGCACAACATTCACTCAACACGTTGGGATGGAGATGGGATGGGGGTGTTGGTGAGGAAACACACATGGATAATTAGACCCATGTGGAGTGAGTTACTCAATTAAGCAAACTGGAGCCCGTGGGTCCCCTCCCGCTCTGTTTGGCGCCAATCTTATTTGGCGCCAAAGTAAAGGAACTTGGTTTTACAAAGGAAAAGACTGTACATATCGGTGTGGAATGGAGACTTTCCCCCTAATGTTCCCTGTTACTGCTGATCAGAGGCAGCTTCCCTCCTCTGTCCCCTTGTTTTCTTATCAGAGGTGATCAGAGTCAGATCGATAGGACTACTTAAGATGTGGGCTCTGTGTCAAAATAGCAGCCCCCTCCTCTGGGTTTTAGTTATCTTCTTGTTCCATCTAGAGATGTTCTCCATAACCCTCATAAAATGGCTTCTGAAACTGGGCTCCTAATGGAAAAATTCACGACATTGGATTTGGCAGTGATTTCTTAGATGTGACACCAAAGACACATGCAACAAAAGAAAAAATAGACAAAATTGGACTTCATCAAAATGAAGCATGCCTCAAAGCACACTATCAGCAGAGTTGAAAGGCAACCCACAGAATGGGAGAAAATATTTACAAATCATTTATTTGCTAAGGAATTAACATCCAAAATATACAGAAAACTCCTAAAACTCAACAACAAAACCAAACAACCCAATTCAAAAATGGGCAAAGGACTTGAATGAACATTTCTCCAAAGGAGATATATGAATGAGCCTATGAAAAGATACGCTACATCATTAATCATTAGGGAAATGCAAATCAAAATCGTGATGAGATATCACTTCATGCCTATTAGGGTGGCTGTTATCAAAAAAACAGAAATACAAGTGTTGGGGAGGATGTGGAGAAATTGGAACCCTTGTGCACTGCTGTGGGGAATGTAAAATGATGCAGCTGCTATGGAAAACAATACGGTGATTCCTCAAAAAATAAAAAATAGAGTTACTATATCATCCAACAATTCCATTTCTGGGTATCTATCCCAAAAAATCAAAAGCAGGGCCTCAAACAGATATTTGCACACCCGTGTTCATAGCAGCAGTATTTGCAATAGCCAAAGGATGGAAGCAACCCAAGTGTCCATTGACGGATGAATGGATAGACAAAATGGGATATCAGCACAAGGGGATATTATTCAGCCTTAAAAAGGAAGGAAATTTCTGACGCGTGCTCCAACATAGATGAAGCTGGAGGACATTATGTTAAGTGAAATAAGCCAGTCACAAAAGGACAGATCCTGTATGATTCTACTTATATGAGGTACTCAGAGTAGCAAGTTCACAGAGACAGAAAGTAGAAGGTGGTCACCAGGGGCGGGGTAGGGAGACTGTGGAGTGGCTGTTTTCGTGGGGACAGAGTTGCAGTTTTACAAGATGGAAAGTTGTGTGGATGGAGGGCGGTGATGGTTGCACAATGTTGTGAATGTACTTAATGCCACTGAACTGTACACTTAAAAATGGTTAAAATGGGAAAATTTGTATGTGTATTTTACCACAGCTAAAAAATGGATGTTTATAAACATCTCCGATAGAGGTTTCCTTGAGGATTCAGTGAAAGGAGGGGCTGATGATGTGTCCTCACCTGTCTCACTCAGAACTCCTTTGGATGCTGCAGGATACGCATATTTAGTTTAACTGAGTTCATTTCTATGTACTTGGGTAAAAAGTGTGAGAAGAAGAGCAGTTCACTGAGAGCAGGCCGGGCTGCCCTTTGTTCTCCCCCTGCATTTACACCCCAAGTGAGCGAGCTGGGGGCAGGTGCCGCCCCCAGGCCTTTTCTTATTCCCCTGCATCTCATCAAGCTGGAGGGGCTCCTGGTATTGTAGTATGCCTACTTTTCATTCAACAAGGCCCCTTAAACATGTCAGCTACTTAATGTGGTGCACAAATGAAGGTCAGAGAGGGCCTCCAAGCGTGTGCTGGAGAGACACTGGCAATGAGAGGAATCTGCTCCTCTGCCCTGCGGGAGTTTGCCGTCTAATAACAGAATAATGAAATTAATGTAAATAAACACTTCAGTTTAATTCATGCAAATCAGTTTATGAATGGATTCATTTATACATATACATATACATATTCAGATACCTCCCCATCTTCCAAAAAGGTTGTGTGGTGGCTTAAGAGGATAATTATGAGGGGCTGGCCCAGTGGCACAGCGGTTAAGTTCGCTTGTTCCGCTTTGGCGGCGCGGGGTCTGCCGGTTCGGATCCCAGGTACGGACATGGTACTGCTCATCAAGCCATGCTGTGGCAGGCGTCCCACATATAAAGTAAAGGAAGATGGGCACGGATGTTAGCTCAGGGCCAGTCTTCCTCAGCAAAAAGAGGAGGATTGGCAGCAGATGTTAACTCAGGACTGATCTTCCTCAAAAAACAAAAAAAAAAGAGGATAATTATGATTAAAATAAGAGAAACACTTCCTATGAATAGAATTTTAAAAGAAATGTAGGTAAAGGGTAATAGTAGAAGAACTCAATAAGGTCACAGAGAAACTTAGCACATAGAAATTTATGCTGTAATATCTTACCAAAAATGTACAGTTGGGCCTTGACTTTGGCTCTCAGCTTTCTGTAGCCAATAAAAATGTTAGAAGACTCTGAGTGCTTGTAAGATGAGAGCAGGGTTGTTGCCGAAGAAAAGCAAAGCTCTTCATTGCTCTCAGGTCCTAAGGTCTCGTAGAGGGTCGACAGGACCCTTCAGTGGAAAGAGTCTTCAGTAATGTCCTTATAACAAACATAATAGTAACCCAATTTCTAGAATTCTTAGTGCTTTTTTTTGGTGAGGAAGATTGTCGCTGAGCTAACATCTGTGCCCATCGTCTTCTAATTTGTATGTGAGACACTGCCACAGCATGGCTTGATGAGCAATGTGTAGGTCTGTACCCAGGATCTGAACCCAAGAACCATGGTCTACCAAAGTGGAGCACAGGAACTTAACCGCTATGCCACTGGGCCAGCCCCAAGGGTTCTTAGTGCATCTTGGAGGCACGATGACATAGCACAGGTCAGTGGGAGTGGTCTTCTGGGGCTAACACCACTGCTCCCTGGTTCTGTGGCTCCCTCCACAGTGGGCAGACTGCCCTTAGGCAGTTGTCTAGGAACATTATTTCTGGCATGCACCATTTTGATAAAAATTAGGCCGCCAACGGTGAAAGTTACGTTCTTTGGCAAGGGCCCGCAGTGGAGTCATTCTATACTGTAGATTAAGGTCACACCCATATAGTTGAAAATCACCCAGAGAGAAGGTAGGATTGAGATTCTTTTACAAAAATTAAGAAGCTGACCCAGGACCTGCTTGAAGAAGGGAGTTGTCCACAACCCTGTGGAGTGACCCAAGGCCGTGCCTGTGGGCAGGGCCAGAATTTTCCTAAGAAAACTGTTTTGAACCGGTTCCAACACCTGAACAAATAACAAGCAAGGCCTCAAAATTCCACTGTGGGAAGCATGGAAATAATGAAAAATTTTAGGTAATAGTTATGAATTTCTCTTCACAGTCAGAGAAGAATTTTCGATGGTACATGGAAGAAAGGTTGAATTTCAAGCTAATAGACTCTGAGAATAAATTAGTTGTAAATTGTGCTCCTAAGTAACGAAATGAATTGGCCTGCAATGTAGTTGAATTTGGTCAGTTGCGTTTTGTGTCAAAAATGATGATTTGGGCTTTATGGCAGTTGATCTTGGGCCATTTTTCCTGATGAAAGATGGTAGGACCTTTTGTTGTTGAGGCCATTTCTGGAGTCTTGACAATGTGGAAGAACACGCTTATATTTCTGTTCTCTTTAGCAGTAAGCAAGTATCTAGATCATGTAATTATTAAGAGGCAGGTTATAAAAGAGACTCAGATTATACCCCTCCGTTTTCTCATCTGTATAATGGGGGTATTAATAGTATCTACTTCATAGAGCTGTTATGACAATTAAATATGTAAAAGCAGTTGGAACAGTGTCTGGCACAATGAGCATTCACTATATCTTACCTATTATAATTATTGCTATTATCATTTTTCAGAACTTTTGTCTGATTTGACAAAAGTAAGTCCTTCTGAACCTCACTCCACAAAGATAATGAAGGGCGAGTTTTCTAAAAGCATCAGTTCCTAGGAGGTCTCCTGAACTAATCGCATAGTGCAGACTGGGAGTTAGAGGCCGAGGGAAAATTAGTAATTAAAGTTGCAAACCGCCTTAATACTGTTTTTGATAGATCTCTGCGGAGGCTGATAGAGTCAGTCACAGAATTACTGTTTCTAAAGCCTGCGAGGGTCTCAGTAGGAAAATGGCTTGAGAAATTCGGATTGAAATGTTTGTAAGTAGAAATGAAAGGTACATATCCCTCTTAAAAATGGCATAGGGTTTTCTTTGAGTTCATCCATTTTAGCTCATTCCAGTTTTAATATTGGAGGAAGCGAACTGGCAGGATTTGGAACACCCCAGTCATATTGGACTTTGGAGAATTGTAGATCCAGGAAGTTTACCCGGGGGGCCTGATGTGGTTTGGGTATTGTAACATCGAGGCTGGGAGCGTGGGCTCTGCAGTCAGACAGGCCTGGGTTGGAGTTGTGGCTCTGCCCCTGAGCTAGATGAGTGCTCCACCAAGTTGCCTGATCCTTTATGCTTCAGTTTCCTTGTCTATAAATCAAGGTAATAGCATCCGCTAAGGGAGCTGTTGGGAGGAGGTTTAAATAAGAGAATGCAATTAACATAATTAGCACTGTGCTGAACACATTGTCGGTAGCTATTATTAGTGCACTTTAACATCAGTCTATATGTAGAGGTAGATCCTTTTCCAGAATCTGATCAGAGTAGGTCCGAGGGAGATTGAGAAACCTGTCCACAGATGCTTTATAAAATAGAGACAATTGAGAGGTCTACAGTTAGCGTCTAGAGGTCCATAATGTCAGTCCTAAATCCGGTCTCCTTACTGATTTTATAGTCAAGGAGGCAAAGGCATTTTAAATAAGTAAGATCTAGGTTGTCCTTTTGTATTCATTTTCATGTGCCACATGAGTAACCTGTCCAAGATTTTCTATTTTCTAAAGCCAAGAACTAGCAGGCCAGCACCCAAGTCTGCCAAACATGGGCCTAATGGATAAAGTCAGTTAAAAAAAATCTCTTTAATAATCTTAAACCACATAAAAAATAGTTCACAATATGAAACTTTAAGAAGAATAAAAAGAAGCACAAAAGACAAATGAAAAATAGAAAAAGTATGATTTTAAAGGAAAAAATAATTTGAGTTGAACTTTTAATGAAAGGTAAAATAAGAGTAGAAAACATTAAGAAGGCAAGAAAAATGTCAGGCAAGGACTCAAAGAGAAATAAAGCAGTGCAAGCTAGAACACAATACTAAAATAGGGAAGAGCTTTGAAGTTATAAAAGTTTTAAAAGCAAGGTAAAAATATATCCTCTAAAATGATAAAGAAAATAAGTCCATCTGGCAGGAGGCGAGCAGTATGATCTGTAAGCGGGCCCTCTAAGCTGGAACAACGCCCCAGCTGAGGCCGCTCTGTGGAGGCCCCTGAGGGTGGACTGCCCGTCAGTATGCGGTATGGACAGCCTTGGTCCTTCACCTGCGTTATTTCCAGCATTCCTCCCAGTGGCTCCAGGTCGTAGGTATTGTTCTCTCCATACTAAGAGGAGCAAACTAAGGTTTGGACGAGCGCCCTGCCCCACTAGCAGATGGCGGAGCTGGGCCTGCAGCCCAGGCTGATGCCAAAACCCACACGTATTCTTGATCTTTTTCTGCTTTCCAGGAAACATCATCATCATCATCAACAACAAAGACAATAACAAAATCCCGTGCTGTGTTTTCTCTTTTGGTGCAAAGTTGAGTCCAGTTACTCAAATGCTTGCCTCACTTCAATCTCCTAAATATTTCGTTAATGTGGACACTTTTCTGCATCTTCACTGCCACTGACAAGTTCAGGCCACCATCTTGTCATTCCTTGTATTAGTTTCCTGTGGCTGCTGTAACAAATTACCACATATTTGGGTGGCTTAAAACAACAGGAATTTATTCTCCGCTAGTTCTGGATGCCAGAAGTCAGAAATCAGTATTCCAGGGCCAAAGCCAAGGGGTGTTGGCTGAGCCGCACTCCCCCAGAGGCTGTGAGGGGGAATCTGTTCCTTGCCTCTTCCTGCGTCTGGTGGCTGCTGGCGTTCCTTGGCTTGTAGTCACATCCTCTGTGTGTGTCAGATCTCTGCCTTTCTCTTATAAATACTGTGTTTGTGTTTCGGGCTGACTCAGATAATCCAGGATAAACTCCGCATCTCAGGATTCTCACCTTAGTCACATTCACCAAGACCCCTTTTGGCCGTGGAAGGTAACATTCACAGGTCCCAGGGGTTAGGAGGTGGCTGTGTTTTGGGGGCCCAGTTTTCAGGCTGCCGTGCCCCTTGACTTTGCAACGATCTCTGCCTCCTGTCCTCTGCCCGCAGCCCAAGTTCCGTTAAATGCACAGATCAACTCATGTCACTGTCTGCTTTGAAACTCTCCCGCGGCTCCTGTGGCCCTCGGTCTGGTCCTGATTCCCTGACGGGGCTTGTGATTACCTCTCCACCTTCTTCTCCCCAACTGCTCCCTCCTGCGTTGTGCTGCACCATGCCCGACTTCCCCAGTTCCCGGAGGAGCTGGCTTTGCTCTCCCCTCTGCCTGCAGCGCCGTCTGCCTCCTCCCTCTGTTTGGCTCACTCGAGTTCATCGTTCAGTTCTCGTTTAGGTCTTGGACTTCACCTCCTACAGGAAGGCTTAGTCTTCCCACACTGGGTAAGGTGCGCCTTTCCATGGGGACAGTCTCCCTATCTCATGTCCACCTTGTTCATGGGATGTGTCCCCTGCACCTGGCACAGTGCCTGACACACAGTAGGTGCTTAATAAGCATACGATGATGAGAATACTCATAGGCGTCGAGCCTCTATGACCACCCTACCAAGAACAATACTACAACAGAGAGTGCTAATCCATGCAGAAGAGTTTTTGCTGGGGAGGATTATACGTGTGGATGCCAACAGTTCCCCCAGATCTTTATTTTTAAGCAGCAATCAAGAATTATGTAATTATGAGATCAAAGAAAATATTTTCGTGCTTATTCTGTTTTCTTTCAGGCCATTCCTGTGTTTCTCACTTTGCATAATGTAGCTGAAGTCATCATCTGTGGGCACCAGAAGTGTTTTCGGAAAGAGGTAAATGATAATGCAAAATGCTAGTTTCACCTCCCTTGCTTTAAATTTCAAAGATGCACCTTTGTTTTAGTGGCTCAAACCTTTCCCTGCCGTCTGTTTCTAGTCAAGACTGCCTGACAGTGGTTGCTGATTGCAGGCACCACAGTTTTGACATCCCTTCAGTTCATCAGGCATATGTGGGAGTGCTCGTTGATCCGAACGGAGCTCAGCTCCGGGCCGGGGCTGGGCCAGGGCCTCGCGATGGGGGCCCGGTGGGGGAAGCCTTCCCACCCGCAGCTAATCCCAGCACCACGTGGAAACATACAGCAGAGCTTCTCGTCGGTGATGGGAGCATCAGCCCACTTTGAGGAAGTTCCCTTTTTCCCAGCCCCAGCTCTGCCTCACAGCAGCTGGATCAAGTTCCTTCGTCTTCTGTGCCTCCGTCTGTGAGAACGGGATAGTAGCCTTTCCCAGCTCCCAGAGTTGTTGGGAAGACACATTGCGGCACAAGCATTAGGTGCTTCCGGCAGTTTCTGGCATGTGTAGGTTCTCTGGACTTGTTAGCTATGATTATTAACATTATTGGGGGTGGTTTTAATTTGGTCCCTCTTTCGGGAGTTCCTTTTTTCTGACATCTGCCCATCTGACATGGTTTCGTATCGAAATTTTGGAACTTTTAAACTAGAGAGAGGCTGGTCTGCCAACTAGGCAGCACTTCTCTGTATGCTGTATATATATTTATATACACGCACATATATATATTTTTCCCTTTCTTAGTAGTATATAAAATAATGAGGAATTTCACAATCAGTGGCATCTTTGGTTCAGGGAAATATAGTATGATTCTCCCTGTGTCTCTGCCTGCTTCCTCTGAGCCGTCTCATTGCCGGGCCCACAGGGCTGTTCCTTTTGTAGCCCCAGACCTGGTGCTGAGCTGAATGTTCACTAACTGGTCACTGAGGTTTCCGGTTCAGAAACCCGCCAAGAGCTGCGTAGGTTCTGGGAGACTGACTCATGCCACTCACATTCCAAAACGGCTTCTTATTTGTGAGATACTTACTTTTTTGTGAATTTAAAATGAAGATTTACCTGGCCTAGGTGCGAGATCCAGGCATCTCCAGGGGATGTTGTTCCTGATGAATAAGTCGGATGAGAGGGTGAGTGTAGGACAGGGGGCTGGAGGGACCTGGAGGATGTTTCCAGCAAGCAGAGACCAGGGGCCAGACTTCCAGGCTGAGAGGACCTGTCCTTGGAAGGAATTGGGTGGACACCAAAATATTTTGAATCTTCACCTCCTTTTCATCACTTAACACAAAAACAATGCCATTTCTTGTCAGGGAAAATTAGGAAATAATTTTGTGGGTTACATATCTAGTTATTCTAAAAAACTTTTCTTTCCTTTATGGATGTAATGAGATGTAATAAGTTGTAGAAAATGCAGAGGGGAAAAACCCAGAAATAACTCTGATCCTACTCCCAGAGGAAGTCATTTATTCTTTCAGACTTTTTTCTGTGCACATATATAGATGTATTCCCACAAATGATAAAATATGCACTATTTTTCCATCGAACAGTGTGTCAGGAATCCCCGTTCGTGTCCTTATTCCACTCCACGCGGGACACGGTGTGTTGGCCTGTCCCCGTTTGTAGACTCGTGGGTGGTTTCTGGTAGTTTAGCACTGACCTGCTCTGTGACGAGGACTGCTGTGAGATGTTCTTGGTGTGATTTCTGTCTCTGATCGTTCAGCCTGGAGCCTTGATGGATGACGGGATATCGTGAGGACAACAGTTGTCACCACTTCTCAGACTTTACCTGTGACTCACAACAAGGGCTTTTTGTTCATTTTTGTGTCAGGTTTCACTAGAATCGGTTTTGGAGAGTAAAATTGACCTCCTCATGACTTTGTTCCCAGATTAGGAGAATAATCTCTGTCTGGAGCTGTAGTTCATTGTCAACATCCATAACTAGTTTTTTGAGTACACACACGCGTGCACACACACACATGCATACGTACATGCACAGTGTTTGACTCTAAGGTAGTGTGTGGCTTATGGAGTTAGTCTTGCTACTTTGCAGATGTATTTGTCACAGTTTAACATTAGAATACTGCTCTTCATTCATTTGTTCATTCGTTCAACTTTTATTAAGTATATACTATATGGAACATCTTGCTAGGGTCACAGCTACAGAGATGTAGAGGGTGCATTTACCACCTCACAGAACTCAGGTTGAACGGAGGAGCCAATGTGTAAATCCAACTGTGACGCCCGTGGAATGTCATATGGGCCAGAAAAGGGGTGCAGGTGGACAAGGGGTAAGTCCACTTGGAAGGGTTGAGGGGGCTTCCCCAGGGGCTAGATTTGAACTCAGTCACATGGGATGGGTCCGAATTTTCCAGGTGGACAAGGAGAAAGCACTCTGGGCAGGCAGAGGAGGTGGCAAATGAAAGCTCGTGACCTGAAAGGGCTGGCAGGTGTCACTGTGGCAGAATAGTGTTTTAAAGTCAGGCTCTGGAGCCAGGCCTCCTGGCCCCAAACCCTGTGATCTTAGGCAACTTACCTGATTTCTCAGTGTCTCAGTGCCCTATCTGCAGCGTATAACCCAAGACTGTTAATTAACCCATAATGGAATGAGTCAGCAGACGTGGAGCACTTAGAACAGCACCCAGCACAGCGTGAGGAGCCCTCGGAGTAACTCAGCTAAACCAGAGTGGTGGGAGCTCTTTATTGTGACTTTCGGAGATAGGACTTTTGAGGAGTTGTGCTGCCCCTCAGAATGCTGAGACCTCGTTAGCACTTGTTACCGGGCGATCTGTGGATGGAGGGGCCTACAAAGGTGAATGCACTGCCATTAACTCCTCAGTTGTTTTCGGAGCCCTGGGGGAGTGGAGCTCAGTAATGAATTTATTGCTTATTTTTACTCTCCATATCTCAGGTTCGGGGCTCCCTTAGACAGAGGAGTTTAAAATAAAATAGCCTCTCTCCTCTGTGGAAGCGGGGACCTCTTTCAGGCACAGGGTGGGGGGGTTTGCTGCCCTGTAACGGAAGCCCCCAAACAGTTGCTGGGTAGACATGTTCCCTGGAAGAGCAGGGCACCCCCTTTGTCTCGGTCCTGTGCATGCCTGCTCTTCCACCAAACTGTGGAGATGTTGGTAATATTTAGCTCAGGATCTTTTAGTAACGCATTTTTCCCATGATGGGGGCAATCATCCAGGTGTTAGAAGCCAAGTCACCTTTGTGTGTGTCGTCCTTTCTGGAGTGAAGGGATGAGTGTCCCCACCAGGTGGCAGTGGGGTCGAGGTTGGCATTGCCTCTGTGCCCTGCTGAGGCACGACCCACAAAGATGAGAGATTAAAGGGTCTGAAGACCCCAGTCACTGCTTTGTGCACAAACAGAATCTGTTTATGAAAACGATGCGAACTGGATTATTTAGTAATGCATGAAGATGTAGGGTAGTCTTCATAGCAAACGATCTGTTTCTCTCATCAGCGCTTCACTTTTAAACAATATGTTCATACGTCACACTTTATGTGAACTGGAGTAAAAAAATTATAGTTTATCCTCAACTGGCAAAATAATCGTTTTCTGAAATGTTCATAATTAATGTGCCATCCTACCTACCATTTCCCGGATCAAATAGAGAACCGGCTGTGCTGCTCTCTGCTGGAATTTTCCTCCTGAGTGCAAAGGGCCGATTCCCTTAAACTGGCTAGTAAACGGGAGGCGATAAAGGGAGAGCGCATGAGAATCTCTTCATTTCAGGGGGCTTTCTGTGCCAAGTTGAGATTTCCTCAATCTGCCCTTTTTTCTTCTCTGTGAGGGCGGAGTCAAATGTCCCTTGTCCTTTTGTCTGTTTCTTAATTTATGTATCATACCAGAGACTTTATAGTGCTGCTCAGCTGGATTAATGGAAGGAAAATTTAAAGAGACAGCCTGGAATAGAAATTGAACAGGAGCTTAATTTCTTCTCTTGCACAGGTTACATCGATTTCTCTCTGTCCCTCTTTGTGGTGTGTAAGCTATTGGAAGGCCTGGCACTGGCATCATCTTGGTTTTTTTTTTTTTTCTGCTTTATCTCCCCAAATCCCCCTGTACACAGTTGTATATCTTAGTTGCAGGTCCTTCTAGTTATGGGATCATCTTGTTTTTTTGTGAGTAAACAGGATTCTGATGGCGAGAGCGGTAAAGGGCAAGTGACTTTGCTGCAGTGACTCAACCCTGGGCCTCGGAGTCCCCTTCATTGTGCCCAAGCAGAAAAAGCCGCAGCAAAGACTCAAGTGCAGCAAGCTAAGCCCCCAATAAACTTACTCATAATTTATTTGCCTCTTGATCTAAATATTTTTTTAAGGGAAGAACAGTTTTTAAAGACTAATGATGTCTCTCTATTTTCATACAGAAAACTTCTCCTGCCAAGATCTGTAGGTAAGTTTTTTAAAAAAAACCCACAAACCTGTAAAATAGAAGATTTAACCTGATTTTAAACTTTGATGATAAACTGTTGAAGATTCCTCCTTGAGAATTGACAAAGGAATTTCTTATAAACACTCCTTATCCCTATTTTGTGTCTTATTCTAAAATTTACTGTCTCCTTTTCTGAAATATTTTGTTCCTAAGGGGAAAACAACCCATGCTAAATTTCAGTCATTGATGCCCAAAACGTCACTAAAAGTTGTGCAAAACCGATGGAGAATGAAAATGAAAAACGTGGAAACAACTTAAAATTTTTAAAATAATGTTTGCAGTTGATTGGATTTTTAAGCTCTTCCCTGGTCAAGGGCCCTGGGCTGTGAGTCCAGGGATCTGAGTTGTGGTCTTGGTCACAGCAAAGTGACTGTGGGCAGGTTTCTTAATCTTCCGTGCCTCAGTTTCCTTGGCTGACTCTCGGGTAGGTCCCTGTGCCCTGCGTGCTAATTCTGACCTGGGTGCCTTGTTCTCTGCTTCCCGCCTCCTCTGCAGTAGCTGTGAAGTCCGGTCCTGTAGACAGAAAACCAGCAGAGATGCTTTGACACGTGGATTTAGAACTTTTTGTTTCAAATATTTCGGGGCTTTCATCCAGTCTCCTTTTTGCCTTTATTTTTATTTTTATTTTTTTATTAATGTTATGATAGATTACAACCTTGTGAGATTTCAGTTGTACATTTTTGTTAGTCATGTTGTGGGTACACCACTTCCCCCTCTGTGCCCTCCCCCCACCCCCCCTTTTCCCTGGTAACCACCCATCAGATCTCCTTATCAATATACTAACTTCCACCTATGAGTGGAGTCATATAGAGTTCGTCTTTCCCTGACTGGCTTATTTCGCTTAACAAAATACCCTCGAGGTCCATCCACGTTGTTGTGAATGGGCCAATTTTGTCTTTTTTTATGGCTGAGTAGTATTCCATTGTGTATATATACCACATCTTCTTTATCCAGTCATCAGTTTCTGGGCATGTAGGCTGGTTCCACGTCTTGGCTATTGTAAATAATGCTGCGATGAACATAGGGGTGCAACGGACTCTTGAGATTTCTGATATCAGGTTCTTAGGATAGATACCCAGTAATGGGATGGCTGGGTCATAGGGTATTTCTATTTTTAACTTTTTGAGAAATCTCCATACTGTTTTCCATAGTGGCTGTACCAGTTTGCATTCCCACCAACAGTGTATGAGGGTTCCTTTTTCTCTACATCCTCTCCAACATTTGTCACTCTTGGTTTTGGATGTTTTTGCCAATCTAACGGGTGTAAGGTGATATCTTAGTGTAGTTTTGATTTGCATTTCCCTGATGATTAGCGATGATGAACATCTTTTCATGTGTCTATTGGCCATATTCATGTCTTCTTTTGAGAAATGTCTGTTCATGTCCTCTGCCCATTTTTTGATCGGGTTGTTTGTTTTTTTGTTGCTAATCAGTGTGAGTTCTTTGTATATTATGGAGATTAACCCTTTGTCAGATAAGTGGCTTGTAAATATTTTTTCCCAATTAGTGAGCTGTTTTTTTGTTTCAGTCCTGTTTTCCCTTGCCTTGAAGAAGCTCTTTAGTCTGATGAAGTCCCATTTGTTTATTCTTTCTATTGTTTCCCTCAACTGAGGAGTTACAGTGTCCGAAAAGATTCTTTTGAAACTGATGTCAAAGAGTGTACTGCCTATATTCTCTTCCAAAAGACTTATTGTCTCAGGCCTAATCTTTAGGTCTTTGATCCATTTTGAGTTTATTTTGGTGTGTGGTGAAAAAGACTGGTCAATTTTCAGTCTTTTGCATGTGGCTGTCCAGTTTTCCCAGCACCATTTGTTGAAGAGACTTTCTTTTCTCCATTGTAGGCCCTCTGCTCCTTTGTCGAAGATTAGCTGTCCATAGATGTGTGGTTTTATCTCTGGGCTTTCAATTCTGTTCCATTGATCTGTGGACCTGTTTTTGTACCAGTACCATGCTGTTTTGATCACTGTAGCTTTGTAGTATGTTTTGAAATCGGGGATTGTGATTCCGCCGGCTTTGTTTTTGCTCAGGATTGCTTTAGCAATTCGCGGTCTTTTGTTGCCCCATATGAATTTTAGGATTGTTTGTTCAATTTCTGTGAAGAATGTTCTTGGGATTCTGATTGGGATAGCATTGAATCTGTATATTGCTTTAGGTAGTATGGACATTTTAATTATGTTTATTCTTCCAATCCATGTGCAAGGAATGTCTTTCCATCTCTTTATGTCATCGTCAATTTCTTTCAAGAAAGTCTTGTAGTTTTCATTCTATAGGTCCTTCACTTCCTTGGTTAAGTTTATCCCAAGGTATTTTATTCTTTTCGTTGCGATTGTGAATGGGATTGAGTTCTTGAGTTCTTTTTCTGTTAGTTCATTGTTAGTGTATAGAAATGCTACTGATTTATGCACGTTAATTTTATACCCTGCTACTTTGCTGTAGTTGTTGATTATTTCTAATAGCTTTTCTATGGATTCTTTGGAGTTTTCTATATATAAGATCATGTCGTCTGCAAACAGCGAGAGTTTTACTTCTTCGTTACCTATTTGGATTCCTTTTATTTCTTTTTGCTGCCGAATTGCTCTGGCCAGCACCTCCAGTACTATGTTGAATAGGAGTGGTGAAAGTGGGCACCCTTGTCTTGTTCCTGTCCTCAGAGGGATGGCTTTCAGTTTTTGTCCATTGAGTATGATGTTGGCTGTGGGTCTATCATATATGGCCTTTATTATGTTGAGGTACTTTCCTTCTATACCCATTTTACTGAGGGTTTTTATCATAGATGGGTGTTGGATCTTGTCGAATGCTTTCTCTGCATCTATTGAGATTATCATGTGGTTTTTGTTTTTCATTTTCTTGATGTAGTGTATCACGTTGATTGACTTGCGGATGTTGAACCATCCCTGTATCCCTGGTATAAATCCCACTTGATCATGGTGTATAATCTTTTTGATGTGTTGCTGTATTCGGTTTGCCAAAATTTTGTTGAGGATTTTTGCATCTATGTTCATCAGTGATATCGGCCTGTAGTTCTCCTCTTTTTGCCTTTATTACAAGCTGCTACTTGCAAAAACAAAACAAAAGAGCCCCACTGTCAGGACTCATCCTCTTCTTTAAAGATTAGCAGGTGTTAAAGAGACGCATTAAAACCCACTAATCCCTGATAGAATCAGGTATTACTCAAGGCCACGTTTGGTGGGCATCCAGGGCCGTCTCACACCCGGCTGTCCTCCATCTCTGTTGTCTGTTTTGGGGGAATTGCTAAAGCTCATTGCCTGGGGCTGGGGAAGCGTCCTATATCCTATAAAGCCTTCCACTGTAGGTAGACACCAAGCCCGTTAGGGTTCTCTCCTCCCACCAAAAAACTGCCTATTCTTGTCCAGTCCCAGAAGCCCTTCCTGACACCTCCCTCCACTCACCCTCCTCTTTGCCTGTAGTCCCTCGGTAGTCTGGTGCCTTGGAGTTTTCTCGGCCGGTTGTGTGTGTGCCTTGAAATTGGGTGTGGCTACAGGGTAGGGCTGGAGTGGAGAACCTTCCTGTGCTCAGGATGTTGTGTGGCATCCTGCTCTTCCCAAGGCCGTGAGGCCCCAGCTCCAACGATTCCTCCGAACCAGTCCTCCTGCCCCGGGCCTAGCCGCACACTCATCTCTTGGGTACACAGCTACATGTATGACAACAGTGAGGACTGTCCAGGGGATGAGGTTGTGCGCAGAATTAATTATCATCACTGTCGTCAGTGTACTTGGGCTATAAATATCAGTTTGTTGTGTATTACACATATATGTGAATAACATGGAATTCTCTATGTATATCGAATATATATTGGTATGAGACGTCCTATGACAGTCTTCTAAAAGTGAAAATGCTAAATTCACTGCTTCCCTTCATGCTTTTGACCCTTTGCTGTTTGCCAGCTAGTGGAATGGCCGGTAGTGGAGAGGCCCAAACCATATATGCTGTTGCATTATAAAATGGAAAGGGGGAAAGAGTATGTGATAGTTTGGGTTTTGTTTTTTCTGGTGCCTTCTTTTAGGAGAAGAGAATGAGTGGAGAAAGCTAAAGGCAGGATCTTTTGGTATATGAAACCCACAAGAGATATGCTGAAAACCACAGATTACTGAACCAAAGATAGTTCCAAATCAACTTTCTGATGAATGAGAAAATGTGAAAATATCTATGATTGGCAGTGTTACTGTTCTGTTCAAGAATTTTAAAAAAAGGTTTATTATGGACATTTCTAAACATATATAAAAGTAGACAGAACAGTATATTGAAGCCCATATACCCATCACCTGGCTTCAGCATTGTCAACTTATGGCTCCACCTCATCCCTTGCTTCAGCAAATCCCAGGCGCCATAGCAGTCCATCTGCAAATATTTCACTATGTATAAGAAATTTTTATAATAAAACTTTGGGAAAAAAGTTGAAACCTACAGAAAAGTTGCAAGAATATTACAAGGAACTGCCATATACCTTTCACCTAGGTTCACCTGTTGATAACATTTTTTGCATTTGCTTTCTCTCTCTCTTCATATATATATACACACATATATATCACATAAAATATATGAGAAGATATATATGATTATTCTTACTCTTATTTTTTTCTGAGCCATTTGAGAATAGGTTGCAGAGATTATGACGCTGCCCCTAACTACTTTGAAGTGTGTCTGCTAAAAGTAACAATGTCTTGTATAACTGCAGTGCAATTATTACATTTAGAAAATTAATGTCTGATATAATACTGTTATCTAATATTGAGTCTGTGTTCAGATTTGAACAATTATCCCGATATTGTCTTTTATAGTAACCTCATCCCCCAAAGATGTCATGTCTCTTGCGTATCCTTTATCTTTCTCAGCCTTTCATTGTCTTTCCTTGCCTTCACATTTTTTGATAGTGTAAACCCGATGTTTTGTGGACTAACAGATTTGTCCCTAAATTTGGTTTTTCTCAATGTTTCCTAGTGATTCAGTTCAGTTATGCATGTTGGCAGGAACACCACACGAGTGACACTGTGCCCTTCTCAGTGCGTCGTATCAGGAGGCACATGATGTCTTTCTGTCTCATCACTAGAGATGCGAAATCTGATCGTTTGGTTAGGGTGGTGTACAAAAGATTTTAATATGCTTTCCATGGTATTTTCTTTCTAGTAAGCAGCATAATTGTAGTTCTGATTACCCAGTTTTCCACTAGTGTATTTTTTGGGATCTGTACTTTAAAAAAATCTCCTTTTATTATGCATTTCTCAGGCACTCTGTTTTTCTCAAGTGAGCCAGCCCTGGTTTTGCAAATGTCCTGCAAACGCATGTCTCTGGGAAAATGGCTACCTGAGCACTAGAGAAGGAACCGTTTGGTTGTCAGTAGAGCACATGACTGAAAATGACATGGACAGTGGGATTCTCGGGACGAACAGGGGACTGGGCTTGGTCTCGCAGGGTCTGTGCCTCGTCCAAGCTCCCGTCGATGCATTTCATCCTCCGCACTCTGGGAAACGCTTTGATGTTGAGAAGTGCAGCTGTGTGTTTTGTCTCCCTCTCTGCAGTGCCCTGTTCCTCCTGGCCGCAGCAGGATGCCTCCCCTTCAACGACTCCCAGGTAAGTTCAGATAAACTCAAGTTTGCCTTCCGAGTGTCTTTTCCTCCCTGAAGCCTGTGTAGCTATGAGCAGAATTTCCTAGTCCTTCCTTTAGAAACAGGATAACCCTGGTCTATGCAAAGGCGTTTGAAGTTTCAGGCTGGGCACCTTGTGGCCAGGCCAACACCTTTTCCCAGGCCTCTGCCTGCTCCCCAGGGCTGCGGCACTGTGCAGAGCGCGGGCCGCTGGCTGCTGTGGCAGGTGTAGTCTGCCCTCTGTACGTGCTTGGAGAACCTGTAAGCCGGCGCCCAAGTGGCCCCAGCCTCCTGCGTTGAGGCCAAGGTGATCCTTTCCTCTCACCTCAAGAGCCTCCTCTGCAGAGTGATTTTCACTTTGTAATCCTGAGTTTCTCTTTGTGAGGCACTGAAGACCCGCACCCACCTGCAGCAGTCATCTCAGTGCTGGGTCTCTTCTCTTTCTTTTCCTCCCTGGCATTTATTAAATCCCCATCAAGTATCAGGCGCTGAGCCAGGCTCTGGGGCCGCAAAGGGGAATCGCCCTCGTCCGGGCAGAAGTCGGATTCTAGTCAGAGCAGAAGGAGGAGAGCAGACGATAAACAGATGATTATAACACAGGGAGGCGCGGCTCTGTCCTGGGAGGGATGTGGGGCTGTGAGGCACCTAGAAGATCTGGAGACTCAGGAAGGAGGAACAGCAACAATTAGGGGAGCCCTCAGTGTGCCAGGCTCCACGCCAATGCTTCGTGTGTCACATTTTATTTAAAATCTCACAATAATTCTGTAAGGGCAGGGATTATTATTATCTCCATTTCCTAGCTAAAGAATAATGGGGCCCAAATGGTCACCTGCTAATGAATAAGAGATTTTAGAATTTAACCCAGATCTTTCTGATGCTATAGCCAGATTCTGTTTACTGTACCTGAATCTTGAAGGGTGAGGAGTGAGCCAGGAGAAAGCAGGTGTCCTGAGTATTCTGTGATTTGGCTCTAGGGGGAAGAACTATTCCTCTACCCTCTAGGTCCTGTGGGCTGGCCTAAGAGTTAAATCGACGTGAGACAGACTAACAGGAGAAAATCAAACAAAGTTTAGTAACGTGTACACATGGGAGACAACCAGGAAAGCTGAGTAACTCACCAGAATGGCCAAAGCCACCACCTTAAATACCATCTTCAGTTAAAGACAAAGGAGGATGTTTGGGGGGTGGGGGTGGGATCTTTAAAGGGGAGAAGGCAGTTTACGTGGAGATGGAAAAGCAAATGTTTGATAACAAATATTGGAGGAGAGGACTTTGATTAAATGGCCCTTGGCAGGCCCCTCCCTGTCTGTCTCAGCTATTTTCTATTATACTACAGTTATCTTATGGTATTAGCTCCTTCCTGGAACAGGCCTTCTATCTTAAATTCCTTTAAGCAGTTAGGGGGAAGGTCAGAGGTTCTTCCTGAGTCTTTTGTTCTTAAAAATAATTAAGCCAAGGAGACGCAAGTTTATTGAGCACCCTCTATGTATGCCCCGTGCTAATTCCTGCCCTCCTAGAACTGACCGTCTGGTGGGAGGTGGACATAGAGACAGATAATAAGTAAAATAGAGTGTGTCGGATGAGACAAACCATGGACACAAATAGGGACGGGAAGAAGAGGAGGGGGGCCCCTTGGCTGAGTTGGGGGGGGAGGCATTTGTGCTCAGAAGTGCAAGTTCTCTTTCTCTGGAGAGGAGGGCAGTCGATGGGACTGGACGAGTTGACAGGGGCCTGTCAGAGATCCTTGGGTGTCATGAGTTTGGATTCTATCCTGAAGTCACTGGGGGGCTGCGGAATGGTTTCAAGCCGAAGGTGACACCATCCAGTTTGCCTTTTAGAGATGCCATGTGGGGCGGTGTGCAGGATGGGGAAGGGGGCGCTGGAGGCTGACGGCCCTGTTAGGAGGGTGTCCTAGGCAACGGGGTGAACAGTGAGCAGGCCTGGCCCAGGGCCCCAAGAGTCCTGGCTTGGTGCCCTCGTTTTGCACTGTGCATTGATGTTTAGGGTTTCTGAGGACCACACTGCATCCTGTTTGTACTTACAGCCATTTTTTTTTTAATCCTATGTTACAGTTTGATCCAGATGGATATTTCTGGGCTGTAATTCACTTATTCTGTGTAGGTAAGTTTTAAAAGAATGCTTACTTAAACAGTTGAGGCTTATTATTTAGACCTTACTGTATATCTAATTTTTAGTGACCCTGGACAATAGGAGGATTAAATACAAGGTGGCAAGCTTAAAATTAAATGGGCATTTTCTGGTTTGATTTTCCTGTTTTGGAGTTTTCCTCAAATGTCTCCAGTTCCCATATTGTCTCCTCTCTCTTGTGACAAACATTAGTTAGTGTGCACGGCTCAGGCTCTGCTTGCTCAAGTCCACTTGTGGAATGCTGGTTGGTCCTCTCTCAAAATGGTGGGAAGAGATCCAGAAGTGTGTGTGAAAAACACTCTCTTTCAACAGAATACCAAAAAAAAAAAAAAAAGTAGTGGGTGAAATAAAAGGACCATCTGACTTTATTTCAAATCATATGTTCAGTGTTCCTTATGTGTAGTCTCGTGGGGAAAAAACCAGCGCCCTGAGTGGTACACACAGCGCCAAGTCCAGTGGTGGTTCTCTTTCTTGTGCACACCACGCAAAGGAGGCCAAAGCTTCCTGTTCATCGTACCCTTCTGTTGGTCATGAGCCTTCCTGGCCTGCACCCTCTACTGACCTGCACCATCATGGGGGATTATCCAGTTCGCGTCCTTGAAATCCCCCAAGTGTTGTTGTCCCCCTCCTGGCTGTGGGGACCCTCGCAGGGAAGAGGCCCTTCTCCATGTGGGTTTTGTGTTTCTCTGGACATGCTGGAGTCCCTCTCACGGCGTGCTGTGTGCCAGTGACTTGTGTTGCTTCATTTTCAGGGGCTTATAAAATACTACAGAAGTCCCAGAGACCCAACGCGTTAAGGTAAACTTAGTTTGGTGGGTTGTCCTTTGCTTAAAGGAAAGGGTGAGACCCACCATGTAGGGCGCTGCTGCCATTCAGCCAGAGCCTCTCCAGGTCTAGGTGGCGGTGAGCCCCACCTTTTCTTCTGTTGTTGGGCTGTTCCAGGCCCGGTCCACCAGCACCTGAAGCGTGCTGGCCATCGGTAACCTGTGAAGAGCATGGAAATCTCTCTCCTCTTCCTTCAGGGCAGCCACTTAGGTGACATTTTGACAAAAGTGATGTGACCAGCTGCTTTGGGCCCCGGTTTACTTCCTCCAGCTCAGAGGCAAAACTCTTTTTCCTGGTTTCTCCAGCCCCTTCCAACTTGACTCACTTTAGACCTAGAGGTCTCCTGAGTCACTAGCTCTGTTCTGGGGTAGAGTGAGGCCTTTGTTGTGCACAGTCAGTGGAGCGGAATTGGCGAATGTAAATGAACAAGATGAGAATTCAGGCCTTGGTGGGCCTGGAGCTGCCCGGTCAGAGCCCTCCACTGGCCAGCTGGCCTCTGGGTCTGGGGCTGCCTGACGGCCTGTGGAGGAGAGGTCTGAGGGCCTGACTCCTGGGAGAAGGTTATACACTTTGAGCACATGTGACTTTGGGTCCCTAGAGCACCTTTTGTTCTTCTAATAAAGAGTTTTTGCAGCCAGAAGCCAATAGAGTTAGAGAAAATGCAGGATGCCCAGTTAAATTTGAATTTCAGATAAGCAGCGAATAATGTTTTCAGTGTGTGTCCCATACACTATTTGGCACATACTTACGCTGAAACATTGTCCTGTATCTGACATTCAGCTTTGTTTGGGGTCCTGTATTTTTATTTGTCAAATGTGGGAGCCCTAGAAGCCAGTCCAGTGGCCTGAGGGAGATGACACTGCTTTTAAAGTGGCAAACGTACACATAGAAAACGATCAGCCGCCAGTGAAAATGTGTGCGAGAACTAAACTAGGAAAGGCTTTCACAAATGGACCAGGATCTGGTTTTAAGTGTAAAGTACTCTTCATACTATTTATTGATAATTTGTAAATGTCGTAACTTATATATACATGTAATTTATTAATAGAAGATGACTTTTTGTGTGTAAAACACTTCTATTATTTCATGTTTTTTTTCCTCGTTCCTTAGTGACATTGACCAGCAGTACTTAAACTATATATTCAGGTAAGATATAATTTACATTTTCAAAGACTAATTTGTATCCTTCTAGAGCTAATGGATTTTTATTTTCCAATAATATTTTGATTAGGCAGTTTTGAGCCAATGTGCCTGCCAGGAAGGCAAGCCAAATAATCTGTGAAATGATCTGAACTCAGGAAACCAAATAATTGTCCTGCCCTTAGGCCAGGCGAGAGGGGCCTCTGTGCGGCCTCACACTTCAGAAGGCCGTGCCTCTCCCCGTGGGATATGGAGTCTGTAAGGCTAAGGGGACATTTCTTGCCAGAGCCCTCACCCCCGCTTCTAGACTGGGCCCTGGAATTTCCAACTCAAGTGGTCTCAAGCTGGGTTCTGAGGCTCCCTGGGTCTGTCTGCCTAACTCATTCCTGGACCCAAGTAGTATCCGAAGAAAGGCTGTTAGTTGGGGGGACATGGATGGAGGGTGGATGCAGGCTGAGGTGTCCACACACATGTGTATGAGGTCTTTGGGGTGCAGGATGGAGCCTGGGGTGGAAGGAGAAGGGGGCGCATTGGGAGCCGGGAGCCAGAGGCTGGATCCCCCTGTGCTGCCACATTCTGACATGAAGCTCCAAGGACTCCCAGAATTCCAAGTTTTAATCTGGACTTCCAGGTTGTTTTGAAGGTATGTTTGTTAAGGTAGGATGACATTTGAGGCTTGATTTATGACACTTAAATGTGGTATATGGACTTCCATTTGTACCCTCACCCCAAGCCACACAAAGAATGGGGGTCGGCCCACTAAATAGAATAGCTGGGGAGAGTTCTTGGATTTTGGTAGTCTCAGACTGTGCCCTGCGGGCCTGCTGGAGAGACAGAGTGAGATGTGCCATTGGGAACCCAAGTCTGCCTAAGCAACCACAGTCAGTGCCGAGCAGCGCGGTCTGAGCCGGGCCTGTCAGCGTGTGGTCACACCGATTCCTGGAGGAGGTTACTCGGCCTAAAGCATTCAGCATGAGCTGTATTCTCCATGTGCAGATACAGCTCATAAATACTTTAGTGTTTATTGAGATGCCTTTTTGAAAGCAGGACTCACCCCAAGTGTGGCTGTGGCCTCTTTTGTACTCAGCTGAAAACAATCACTTGTTCCACTCTGCCCAGACCCACCAGCTGCCTTTCAAGAGATTCCTGAAGAAGCAGAAGGCCCTTGGTATTTAAAATGTTGCCACGATGTTAGGCCGCTTTAGGCGGTTCTTTCTCTCCACAGGACTCATAGCTGAGTCGAGCAGCAGAGTAAGGAGATGGAAACATGCACTTCTGTGACCCGCCCCCCCCTCTAGTTCTCCCACCCTCACCCACTGTGCCCCCCCTGGCTCCTTCACCCTGGTGAGGGGTTCACTGCCGGGGGGCCGGCGCTCCAGGCTTCCTGGCTGAGCCCGCGTGCACCCCGCTACAGCCACCATTCTGTTTCCAAGTCTTCCGTCTGTACAAGCGATGCAGCAGAATCCGAGCGAGGGCGCTGTTCCATTTCTCTGGGCGCTGGGCACTGGGTGCTGGGGGCCAGCATCCAGAGGGCTGAGGTCACCTGGACCTGTGGGCAGCTGTGCCTGTCTGTGCCAGCCCCGCTCTGCCTGCCAGGGCCAAGAACTGGCTTCATCTCTCCATGTTTTGAGAGAGCCAAGTACTTGGATGGTTCTCTACTTTGGCCCATACTCCTATTTTCATGAGGATCTATTTCCTCCCTGAGCCTGACTTTTTGGTGTTTCACGTGTAGATAGAGGTCTGAGGCCCAGGGTAGAGGGGAAGGGATGAAGGAAGGAATGAAGGAGGGAGTTGTGTATGGGGCCAACAATTGATGGAGGGTCTAAAACTGGTATAGCTTTGATCTGCATTTTCAGAAATTTAGGCAATTTTTAAGGAATGGATATTATGGGCCGTACCCTTATCATCATTTCTCTTTAATGTGAGCAGACACGGTCTCACCTTATCTATTCGATAGAAAATTACCATGATGTTCCCTGTTCATCCTCCACCTCCTGATTTTACAGATGAAGTCGTGTGTGTGTGTGTGTGTGTATGTCAAAGGGAACTAGATGGGCATTCTCTCTGGGGTGTGACTTTGTGAAACAGAAAAAAATGTAGTGGAGTGTAGCCTGTGGGGATTACATTTTCCTCTTTTCCCCATTTTATTTCCCATGAGCATAGGAATGTTTTCTGTTTTGTTTGCTGCTCTGTTCCCATATTAGACAGTACCTGGCACTTACTAAGCACTCAATAAATATTTGTTGTGTGAATGAATTTAAAAAGTCTGCTGTTTACTTGGCATGATATGCCTTTTTTTTTTCCTGAGGAAGATTAGCCCTGAGCTCAGATCTGTGCCAGTCTTCCTCCACTTTATATGTGGGTTGCCATCACAGCAGGGCTGATGAGCGGTGTAGGTCTGCACCTGGGATCCAAACCTGCGAACTCAGGCTGCTGAAGCAGAGTGTGCTGAACTTAGCCACTATGCCATGGGGCCAGCCCCCAATGATATGCCTTTTATAGTAATAAAATTTCTTGGTTAGAGTTTACATGTAATTTATAATCTTAGAGCTATAGAGGGCTTCAAATTATATTTCTCTTTAAATATAATCCCACCATAAAGACACCTAGAGGTTATTAATTGCAATTCAGAAAACGTGGAGCACCTGCTCTAAGTACTTGGAATCTAAAAATGAATAAAATATGGTTCCTGCCTCCACGGAGATCACAGTGAGGGAATTAAGACTGGTCTAACACTGTATTTGCAAAATTCAGACAGGGCTTAGAGAACCAACTCTTTTATTTCATAATTTTTTCTTATTTTTACTCCCTAATATTTTCTTTTAGAGTCACCCTTTGGGATGATTCTGATGATGGCATTTGGGATACCATGGCAGGCCCTGGGAGATAGTTGAGATGGAAAAGGGCCCCTCATATTCTGCCATAAGAGCAGTAACTTCTACTGCTGAAGTTGTAACCAAAAGGGGATCCACGGAGATAACGTAATGGAGTGTGTACAGGTGTGCGTTTTCCAAAGAAAGAAGAGATGGCAAGTAGACAGCCCGTGTAAAGGACAGAAAGCCCCGCTGTCGTTTGTAGTGTGTGCATTACAGCTACGTATCAACTCTGTCTTACAAACCTACAACTTCTGAATGACCAGACATGTGGCTGTTCTGCACTCCGTTTCCCCCGACCCTCCGCTCCTCCTGCCTCTTCTGTGATGTTGCTGCTCTGGGAGCCATCAGAGAACCTGTGTTTTAGAGGTGGGACAAAGGAGGAGCCCGAGGAAAACAGAAATGGCGCCAGGAGATAACCCAGGAACAGGGCAGGGCAGGGCTGATGAGCTAACACTGGTTCCCCTGTTCAAAACTCTCTTCTTCTGTACTGCCTGTAGTGGCACCAACTAGAGATTCGTTGCAGGGGTTCTCACTCCTAGTGCACGTTAGAGCCACCAGGGGGCCATAACCAAGTCAAACACCTGAGGCCTGGACCACACCCTCCGAGATTCTAACTTAAGCCCGGATGTTCTGCTATTCTGTTGGGGAGCCAGGGTTAAGAACCAGAGTAGGCCATCCAGCACTCCAGCACTTACAAAAGGTCCTTCGTATACTTGGGTTCAAGGTTTGATTCCTAACCTCTGCCTGGATCAGCTGCCCGGATGGCGTGGAGTTGGGAGGGGACAGGGTGCAGGGGTGTGTTAGGGCAGCGTGAAGGCCCTGTAGACGGGCACTGGGAGACGGGGCAGGCTTCCAGAGAGGAGGATGGCAGGGTGCCAAGGACGAACATGACCCACATCAGGGGAACTCTTCTCCTTTCCATCCTTTGCAGCATCAATTGCAAATGAGTCCAGGCAGTTTTCAGGCGCATGGTCCATGGGATGGATCATTTTGTGGGCTAGCTTCTTGGAACTTTAACTACCTTCTGCACAGTTATTTTTTGGCAAAAGTAGATTGGGCTTTTGCTCAACAGCCAGCTTTTAGATTGCAGCCTATTTGTAATTTAGAGTTTGCTTTGTTTAGCTTACAAATACTTTTTGTAGATGAGATGAGTATGTTCATAATTCGTGGCGTGGCTGAACCTCAGAGTGGGCTGTCCCGGGGTGGAGTCAGCCCTCTCACGGAAACCTGTGGCGTTTCTGGAGATTCTCCCCCGCTCACGGGGTTTAGGTACAAAGAGACCAGTCAGTGCAGACAGTTTGCTTTTAGGCAGATATCACCATTTCCCGGCAGAAGGGGTGGAAATGTCGGTGTTTTCTCAGGGCTGGGAAGCTTCCTCACTGCTCTGCTCTTTCTTTTGCAGTGTGGTGCTCCTGGCGTTTGCGTCTCATCCCACAGGTAAACATCTTCTTTTGAAGTCTCCCGAGTGAGTGAGTGCCTCTGTGTGATGTTCCTGAACTTCCTTCTGGAGCTTCCCTTGGTTGGGAGGGCGTCTTGTCCACCAGTTTCCGAGCATGGTGACTGCTGGCAATAGTTGATACCTTTGGGGCAACATTCCCACATTTCCCCATGAGTTATTGCTGACAGGTAAACATCGTCTGTGTATCTGTCTGTTTTACAATGCCCCCTCAAGCCAGTGCTCTGACCCTGGTTGTGTGTCTGAGGGACATTTTGTAAGAGAGTGTGGCTGCCTTCAGGATGTCAACCTGAGAGGTTAGGAATGGCCCACATAGTCGAAACTGTTCGTAATAACCCATTATGGGTTTTTGGCCATGAATTTATTTTTATTCCTTCTTGAATTTTATTATCTATGTTTTCATCTGGTGCTGTCTCAGATGTACAGACAGGTTTATTATCTGCCGAGTAGACTAGTACTTGCTTTGTCCTCTTTTAAAATTCCTTCTTCAAGTATCCAGAATTTGTCCTCAATTCTAGTGCAAAAGATTTCATGAAAATGTTCAAATTCACCCTATGTCTAACTGACATCCTTTTATAAATTTTTATCATATGTTATCATCCAATTTTCACAATTCCAGATTAAAGCAGTCAAGTTTTAAAACTTCTTCACCCTGTTGCTGCCTCAATTATTCTATAGTTATTTTTCAGATTCAGGAATTGCCTATTCTGTTGTGGTTTTTAACTTTGAAAGGTTTTGAAGTTGGTGCCAAAGATAAAGCAATAATATCTGTGTGTGATATGGCTGAAAATACACATTTTATTGGCCATCTCCTTAAACTAATTTTTATTGGCCATTTGCTGTGCATAAGGCATTTCCCAAGCTCTCAGAGTCTCCGTTTTCTTATTGTAAAATGAGAAAGGTGGACTGAACTGCTTTTAAAGCTCCTTCTAGCTCTCAAACTGTGCCCAAAACAATGTCAGCTTTCTGCTGGTGTTTTTAGCTGCTTCAGACTCTTTGAACTAATATCCTCAGGGAACTGTCGATAGTGACTCGCATGTTTCTAGACGGTGTATGACGTATCGAAACCCGTGTCTCATAAGGATAATTTGAATTACCTTTGTGTCAGTGCCTTATTCTACTCTTGCCCACATGGGAGCACATCTGCTCTATTCTGCCAACGCCCACAGCCTGGTGTTATCTCACAACTATGAGGTTTGCTGTTGAGTGACCTCTTCCCTTGCACTTGTTGAAAGCTTATCCTTTATAAAATAATAAATCATATGAAACCATGGTGTTAACCTAAACAATCTCTGCTTCCCGGTGCTGCTGGTTGTCTGCCTTTGAGTCATGCCGCACACCAAGCCTTCACGGAGCCAGGAGGTTGCACCCGGAGGAGATTTAAGAGCCTACTAGGCGTCGGCCCCCTTGCGATGTGTTTTGGTCAAAGGCCTTTGGAAAGTTGCATTCACTGGTTCTGCTTGGTTTACATGTTCATTTACTCCTGAGTGATTTCTAGTGGATTTGGGTGAATAATTTTCACCTAAAGCAGCCACTCTGCCTTTCAGCTCCCAGGTTACACTTGTTCGTTTGTTGCATGGATGATTATCAGAGCTGGAGGGGATCTTAGTGATTATTCAAGGTGCCGCCCAATTTTACTAATGAGGAGATTGACGCCCAGAGGAGTGGAGTGATGTGACCGAGATGAGCAGAGGAGGTGATAGCAGAGGGAGACTGGAGCTTAGTTTTTCTTTTTCAATGCTTCCTTTTCAGTGATCTCACACTTTCTTTTGAAGTCTCCCGAGTGAGTGAGTGCCTCTGTGTGATGTTCCTGAACTTCCTTCTGGAGCTTCCCTTGGTTGGGAGGGCGTCTTGTCCACCAGTTTCCGAGCATGGTGACTGCTGGCAATAGTTGATACCTTTGGGGCAACATTCCCACATTTCCCCATGAGTTATTGCTAAACTTTTAGGTCAGTACAAGGAGGCCTTGGCACTTCGTTACCCTCTGGGAACACAAAGTGGTCAGCAGCCTGACGCTGTAGAACGGTTTGGGCAGGAGAGTAATTTAAAATGGGCTTTAGCTTCTTTCTGAGGTGATGGAAATGTTCTGGAATTAGGTAGTGGTTGTACAACTCTGTGAAAATACTGAAAAAAACCACTGAATTGTACACTTTAAAAGGGTGAATTTTATAGTATGTGAATGATATCTCAATAAAAAATGTATAGAGGACAAAAAAGGACATCTCTTTTATTTGAGAACCTCTTTGAAGCTCAGCTGTGCCAGAAAAGGATATTTGCAAGGATTAACCTTCCTTCAAGTTGTATCTTAAGTTAAAACAGAAGGACGTCAGTGCTCACTCCCCTTCCTTCTCCTGCAGGCTCCGACTCAGGGGGCTGGGCAGCCTGTGGGAGTCGTCAGAGAGAGACGGGGTGCGAGACGGGGTGCAGTCCCCCGGGAGGACTCCTGGCTGCTGCGGCGGTTTGTTTCAGTTTTTGGGTGGCTGAGGTGGTGTCTTTGAAGAGGCCAGGGATGGAGAGCTGGGCTTCTGAGAAGGATTTTGCTGGGCTGGTGACTCTGGCTGTGACTGATGTCACTGGCTGTGACTCTGCTATCAATAGCAGAGGCGGCCTTGGCCTCCCTTGCTGTAGGTAGCTGAGGCTCCTCGGTGAAGGGATGCCCCAAAGCCGTAGGGTCAGGAGTCCTGCGGGCCTCAGTAGCCATCATAGCAGGCTACAGTAAAGACCCTGGCGAAGGCAGATGTGGGGTTATGTACAAACTAGGGGCAGCTTTCCAGAAGAACCTGGGGATTTCCATCTATACCAGCACCAAGGTCGGTATCTAACCCATGAGCATCTCAGGGAAACACTGTGAAACCACACTGGCTTCTCTGTGTACTAAGTAACGTAAAGGCACTCTTGTATAAAGGTTCTCTGTGTCTGGTCACCACCATCATGTCTGTTGCTTTCTTAGAACTTTTACAAATGTTGTGTCAAGGCGCCTTAAAGGAGACGTGTGTGTCTGCTTCTCCATTGTCTCCTGTCAGTGGAGTGCTGTTGAGTTGAAACCTGGTAGACGTGGGGTGGTCCTTGAGTGCCTGCTTGGACTCAAGGACTGTTGAGTAGCAAAACAGTCTTGACTAGAGTAGGGAAGCTGCTGGTGAATCCAAACGAAAAGAGGCTATCTGGGTTTGATCAGCTGTAACTTTTAGAAATCTCAGGACTGCCACATACAGTTGTGGTCTATCTAAACGTGCCCTGCCCTCTGAACTTGTGCAGTACACAACCTGTGCAGCTGTAAGCAGCGGCCCATTGCTTCAAAAAGCACTCAGGTATAGTAAAACATTTGTATTTGTTTCTTAGAGTGGATAACTACGGCAGACAGATATTGAGGTAGGAATTAGATATGAATGGTGATAGAAGCTCAAAATCTAGAATCAGTTTTTCTCAGCTTTATAAACCCAGTTCAGTTGCCCTAAACCCTTTGATGGGCCCTGGTGATGTTTTCTCGTGGTAATATACAGTCAATTACAAAGTTTAAGCAAATAAAACTACTGAGGTAAATCGCTCTCCTCCAGAAGTGTTCAAGGACTGCTCTGGTTGAGTGGCTTCAACTTCTGCCAGTTTGTTGGCTTTCTCATTGGACCCGTGGGTGGTCTAGCCCATTTTAAAGAGACAACAACACTTTATTCTTTCCTGCTTGCTTTTACACTTTCCAACTAGATGTCCACTGCAGGGCCTGAGTGTGGGTCTGGGAGAGCATCTTCGGGACTCCCTACACCCACACCGGTTAAGACACAGTGTGAGTCAGGACCCATGGGTGCAGTCTTTTTCGAAGGATCTGTTAATCATTTCTGATATTTTCCAAGAGGGTTTTATTCTTTCTGGTTTCTTCTCACCTCTTCTTTTCTTACTTGTATCTTAATGATTTGGTAGTACTTTTAAAATGTTTTGAAATTGAGATATAATTTACATATATGAAATGCACATATCTTAAATGCACAGCTTGATCAATTTTGACAAATGTACACACCCATATAACTCACAGCCCTATCAAAATATAGGACATTTCTGTCACTACAGAAAGTTTCCTCACCTCCCTTCATAGTCACTCCCTTCTCACCCACCACCAAAAGTCACTGCTGCCCTGATTTCTGTCACCATAGATAAGTTCTGTCTGTTCTAGAGCCTCATGGAGATGGAATCACACAGGGAGTGTCCTGTTGTGTCTGATTCTTTCGTTCAGCATGTTTAGAGGTTCATCCAGGTTGTTGTGTGTATCACTAGTTTGTTCCCTTTTATTGTTCAGTAGTGTGCCATCGTGTGAACATGCCACCTTTTGTTGATCCAGTCACCTGTTGACGCCCACCTGGCCTATTCCCAGTGAATAAAGCTCTGTGAACATTCTTATACAAGACTTTTTGTGGACTTCTGTTTTCTTGTCTCTTGAATAAATATCTCGGAATTTCTGGGTCTTAGAGTAGATGTATGTTTAACTTTTAAAGAAAGTGCCAGTTTTCTGAAGTGTTTGTACCGTTTACCCTCCCTCCCAGCAACGTGTGAGAGTTCCGGTTGCTCCACGTCTTCACCAACATGGGGCGTTGTCGGCTTACTTTAGTTACTCTGGTGGGTGGGTAATGGTGTCTCAGTAGTGCTTTTGACGGAACTGCCCTTCTCACTCCCTCCTGAGTGAGTAGAAAGTAAACTTTCCTGTGGCTGCAGATGCTGTGGCTTTGGGTCACAGTCTTTGGGGTGCACTGGGACGTGGTGGTGGGGATCACGTAGATAGTTCTCTCTGTCCTCGGCGCAGGCGCTGTCACTTTTCCTCCTTCAGGCACTGGGTTTGCTTCTTAGTGAGTGCAATCTACCTCTCCCTTGAATCTTGCAAAGTCGGGATTCATGCAGAGGCTCCAAGAACCTTGGAACCTTGCTTCCCCTCAGACTGTTTTAAGCCGTAGTAGAGAAGAGAAATTCTTCCCCTGTTTGAAAGTTTGAGTTTCATATTCGTGTGGGACCCCTCTGCTGTGGTGTTTGAGAGACAGAATTTCAGGGAGCCAGAAGAGCAAGGGGACCCGCAGGAATCTGACCAGAGATGACCTTGTTACCTGCTGTGTCTGTTGCTGGTGTGTGAGATAAAGCAGGCAGCACTAATCACTTCTTGGAACCGACCTTCCATTTTCCTGCCAGTTCTGAGGGCTAGAATGTGGTGAGAGGAAATTTTCTTGATGTTCAAATATCAATTAGTTTTGAATGTGGTAAGATTGTGCCATCCTTTTCACCATGGCAATTTCATGCTCTGTAATCTTCAGAGAAATGGGATTCACTCCCTCACTGAGCGAGTCAGCAGAATTTTAACCGTAGAATACAAAAATGAAGGCCCAACTCAGACTTCATTGCATGAGCTGCAAGTTGATGCCACAAAACGTGTTCACAACTCTCAAACCACTTAGTGTGTGCTTAAATTGTGCATTCTGCGCTAGATGGTACAGCCGTGTTGTCTTTTGAGCATCTTTACAAAGCTTTTAGGCTCCTGGATCTAATTCTCATGTGGTTGGGCCGGCCAGCCAGCCGCGCACTGCAATAGCTCCAGGGCTGTTTGTAGCACAGTCACTAACTTCCGCTGTTTGGAGGTCAGCGTGCACCCTCTCTGTTTAGGGGCGCAACTTTAGTAAAGGAGAAGGCAGGCTGAAGGCATCAGAGGGGAAGCATCTGGGGTCAGTTTGAGATTGAGGCCAGCATAGCCAGCTGGAAAGTGTAGGGGACATTCTCTCCAGGGAAAGCAAGTGGGGTTTAGGCCTTTCAGACACTCTCTGTTCAGGAGTGCTTGTTATATGTTAGGATGTCATATGTTGTATGCTGGGATGGTCCTAACACAGTGGATGCAAGTGATGAGTAAGATAGAGCCCCTGCTCTCAACGACATGATAGTTCTAGAAGGAAGGACAGGCATGGAGTCAGCTAAGTGCTGTGTGAGAAAGATGTGGAGGTTTTAGAAATGGCTCAAAGATAAGAGTGAGTTATTCTCTCTCTCTCTCCCGCTGTCAATAATTTATAGGATTAGTCTTCAGGATTTGGGTGAGGGTTATTGTCTAACTGGTAAATTCCCTAGGATCATGGTATCTTCTCCATCTTCCTCCCTCCCACTCTACCTCTGACCACTCCACCGCTCTTTAGACCCCTCCATAGCCTGGGCTGGGCTGTAAAGGTTGCCAACGTGCCGTCAGTCCAGTTCACTTCCCTGGAGCGTTTCTCATGAAAGGCTGGGTGCTGAGAAGAGTCTCAAGATCCTGCGTTTAATTTGCTCCCTCTCTGCCCGTTCCTCATTATCACACTTACTGCGCTGCAGTTTCTCTCATGCTGAGGGGGAAGTTGGGAAAGGGCCAGGAACCAACAGCTGGCAAGGAGACACAGCCAGTGCTCCACAGACAGCCCTTCACCCACTTGAACGGGGGCTCTGGCGCCCTCCAGGACTGGGGCGCCCAGGCTACCTCTGCTGTGGCATCTGTGGGGAAAGGGACTTCAGATGGTGCTCTTGGTGCACTAGACCTCTGAGCCTGATGATGTCATTTACAAAGTCCCTCCACCGACAGAGGTCCCGAGTGTCGATAGAGGTATGTGGTGGAATCGTTGCAGGAGGAGGACAGGAACTCTCAGCCTCTTGTTGGCTGCATGAGAACTGGATCCCAGGAGACCCTCCCCTTTTAGTTAAACAGACACACATGTGCGCAAACAAAACAAAACAAATAACAATAGTCATGATAAAAACAACTCTCCAGAGAAATGGAGGGCAGAACTTCCCTTCCCAATAGATGGTTGAATCATCTGAAATCATCTAGATCTCTGAGGAAGTGGGGCAGTCTGGTGTGTCTCTTGTTCTGAACTCCTGATTAATAAATGTAGCGATGAAGGACATGCTGCCTGTGTTCCTGCACACCTAATATACTGTGAATTCTCCGAAGAATCAGCCCTTCTTGCCCCAGTCCATCCAGAACTGAGAGACAGAGACCAAGGCTGAGCCTGGAAGGCCCAGCTCCTCCGGAGTCTCAGAAATTCCAGATTTGGAAGGATTAAGCTATCTGCTGTGGAAATGCTTAATTCCTTTTCTCTGGACATTTTTGGAAGGCTTTCTGCTTTTTTAATCTCCTGACTTCTTGTTTGTGACCAAGTTCAGATTCCAGCGAGGGAAGCAGCCAATATGTGTGATTATTTCCTCTTGCATCAAGTAGAACTAAAAGAATGAACTTACTTCACTAGAAATAAATGTAGCCTTTAGACCTTAAACTAAAATGAGTATGCACGGTCTGTCTCTCGCCTGCACCGTCTCCGCAGTGGTTCGACACAAACGTGAAAAAAGATGTCAGAGGCAGGCATTCACAGTCTTTATTTAGACACAGGCAGAGAAGTATAGAAGAATCTTTAAAAAAAGATTGTTTTTGTCTTCCACTCTGCCTTGGGGAGGGCTGGCTGCTGGCGAAGAGTGAAGATCCTAGGGTTCGGAGTGACTGGGGTTTGCATTCTGGCTCCACAATTCAAGAGTTGTGCAATTTTAGATAAATCTCTTAACTTCTCTGAGCTCCAGTTAAAAGTGAGGATAATGAAATTTCACAGAGTTGTTATAAGGGTTGAAAGAGATAATGTGCATAAAGCTTTAGCATGGGGCCCTGCCCAGGGCAGACTGTCACTAAATGGGCATTATTATTGTCATACAATGATCAGTATTATAAGACAACGCTAATAACAGGAACTGTAGGAATGCCAGAGTGAGTTCAGTGCTGGGCAGGCAGTGCTCAGAGGGCTGCTGTGCTGGACCCTCACCTTGCATTTCTGGCAGCTGGGCGTAGGGGGTGTGTGGGCTTTGTGGGCCATTGTTTCACCCATGCTGTGCCCCTTAGGTGACCTCTTCAGCGTCTTGGACTTTCCGTTCCTGTATTTCTACAGATTCCATGGCAGCTGCTGTGCCAGGTAATCTTACCTCATGAAACCCCTCACACTGTTAATTTGTGTTTCTGTACTACCAGCTGTGTCTTCATAAAGTCCAGCCTCTTGGCCAATTACCTCAATGAGTGACAGAAGAGACTGGTGGCAGGTGCAGGTGCGGAGGCAGCTCCTTTGGCCATCAGAGGGTTGATAGGAACACCCTCAGGCGCTCAGGGCTGGCCCAGGGCCTTGGAGGACCCCTGTCCTTCATAAGTTCCTCAGCTGGGACAGTGATTTTCAACCTTGTGGAAGAGCTAGAATTCCCCCTTTTTTCCCCCTCCATGAACAATTCTTAAACAGAACCTCACTAGATGAAACTGATTCAGTTCAAGGAAAAGTTTGGGTCCAGAATTGCACCCTCTTGACTTTCACCTTGACCTCCCTCTTATTTCTTTTTTTTTTTTTTGAGGAAGATCAGCCCTGAGCTAACTGCTGCCAATCCTCCTCTTTTAGCTGAGGAATGCTGGCCCTGAGCTAACATCGTGCCCATCTTCCTCTACTTTATATGTGGGACGCCTACCACAGCACGGCGTGCCAAGTGGTGCCATGTCTGCACCCGGGATCCGAATTGGGGAACCCCGGGTCGCTGAAGCGGAACATGTGCACTTAACCACTGCGCCACTGGGCCAGCCCCTCCCTCTTGTTTCTGAAGGGCAACCTCCCAAAACCCTTGACTGAACCCCAAGACTCTGAGAAACAGATTTTGGAAAGCTGTGACTAGGAGATGTCTGGACAGCAAGGTGATCACTGCTATTTGGCCTTAGGAAGTCCTGAGGGATGTAGACCAATTAAATGAATAGAATTTGATACACAGAAGTTCATACCCATCCTGTCTCCCTTTTCCTGACATGATCCCCACTTCTCTCGACCCTGTTCTGCTGCGAAGTAGACAGACTTTTGTGGACAGTCTCAGAGCATGCTTTCTGATGTGGTGGAAATTCCAGGCCTGGGGTGAAGGCCAGCCTTGCTGCTTGCTAATTGTGTGGTCTTTGGGCAAGTTATCTTAGTTCTCCCGAGGCTTGGTTTAGTTTTCTCGTGTGTAAAATGGAAAGATAATTCCAACACAGGGTATTATGTGAATTAAATAAGATATGTAAAGCCCTAAGCATCATGCCTGGTGGCCGTTATTACTATCTGCTTGTGTTGACTGTAAGTAAAATATAAGCAAACCGTGAGCAATTGCTCCATAAAAGTCAGACCACTATTCCCACACATGGAAGATTCTACTTTGTGCAGAAGTGATTCTTTTTAGAGAGAGTCAAAAAGCTTATATGTGGCTAGATACTGTTTCTGGTGGGAGTGTATTAGGACACACAAAAAAATCAATATTATGGAGTTTGTTTCAGCATTTGAACCTCAGAATGATTTAATTACCATCCTCAGAAAAGCTCTGGAACATCCTGAGAGAATTCACCTTCCTGGGTCCTGTCTGTGACCTGCCCCTTAGCGAGGATTGTGGGTGTCGGTGCTGCTCCGGTGCCTGGGGACTGTTGCCCTTCGCTTATTCGGCAGCACAGACAGAGGGGGCAGAGGCGGCCACTGCTGCTGGGTTGTTTGGAACAAAGCAACACAGTCTACAGCCCTTGGTGTTGGCTTTGTGGGGTGACATTCTGGCTCCATTTCTGTCCCTTTTAATCTCCAAGTTTCTCATAACCCAACATGAAAAATCAGGGGTTTTTATTTAAAAAATTTGCAAGTCTTTATTTGACTTGATTTAACTCTCTGTTGCATTTTACTCCTTGGCTTTAGTACAAAGCTTAACCTCTTTTAAGAATGTGTTGGTTTCCCCAGGACCACATCTCAGACTGAGAGTTGTCACTTTCAGGTGTCCTCCACGACTGCAGATGCAAGTCTGAATGAACTTGGCAGGTCACCTGGGCCAGACAGGCTGAAATAGACAGAAGGGAGACCTGTCTCTGGTCCTGCCCCAAGAGTGTGGATGCGAACTAATCTAACCTAATGAAGTGAAGGCACACATTTCTGTGAAATTTGGCCTTAGGTGTGTTTAATTCAATTCAGCCTGTTTCCAAGTAAACCTGACAGACCTTTATGTAATACCTGCCAGGACCAAGGCACCGTGTTTGGCTCTGTTAGGAAAATCAAAGAGATGCCCAAGACTGGGCCCCTCCCTCTCAGAGCTCATGATCTGGGTTGGGGCCACACGCTAGTGCCTAAATGAGGCACAGCCCATCCAACCTGTCTCTAGCTTGGAGTATAACTGGTTGTATCTCTTGCTTTTCAGTTTTCAATTTCAAATAAAAATCGTATTCAAGCCCCCACTTGCATATATTAGCAGGAAGTCAGCCTCTCTCTTGGGGTGTCTCTGCCACACCCTTTCCCAGTTGCCCTGCCTCTACATGCCAGGAGGAGTGACCACTCTGTTTGGAGTTCCTTTTGCTTTGGCCTTGGCTACACAGTGATGCTTTTGGAAATGGTTCCAGCTCAGGCCACTTATTTCCCTGTCTGCTGCTGTGCCCATGCTTTGTTGGTCCAGATCTCTGAATAGCCCCCAAGATGCTGCTCCAACTTCAGGCTCCCATAGTGGGGGCTCTTTCAGGTCACACACAAGGGCCTAGGCATCATTCCCAAAGCATAGCTTCCCTGAAGGTCTGCCTGGTTTGGGGAACTTCTGTTACTGGACCAGCCCTCCCCTTCAGGTTCTTACCTTGAACCTAGGGCCCCGTCCAGGCCCTCTGTCCTCACATGATGAGTTTCACTTTGAAATTCTTTTCCTGGGAGTTTGTTCTGCTTGCAAAAAATGAAGCTCTACCTAGACAAGCACCAAACTCCCGAAATAATATGGGAGGGAGCAGGAGATATTGTCCTCCACATTTCTTTTCTTTTGTGATTTAGGTAGAGAGCTCCCAAATTTCGATACCCTCTCCCCACCTCCAGTGAAGTGCTCTCATCTCCACTCCTTCACAAAGTAGAACTTAAAGAGTTTTATAATTTTGGTGTTTTTATCCAGAGATGCTAGAAAACATAGCTGAGATAGAGGTTGTGTAATAATTAGAAATTTACTGGTAAAATGTGAGAGAAAATAGTTAGCTATTGGCTGAAGGAAGACAAGCCATACTAACAAAAGGTTGTTTTCTCCCTCCAGTGGATTTTTAGGATTCTTTCTCATGCTCAGCTCAGTGAAGCTGAAAAGCCTCATGGCCCCGGGGCAGTGTGCAGCCTGGATTTTCTTTGCTAAGGTAAGAGAGAGGGCAGGGGTGGGAGGAGTTGATCCCAGGGCCTCTGTGTCCAGCGTTCTCAGAGGCTGTGTTGCGTCAGGTTTGAGCTTCATGAACTCATTTCTAGTCAATGGTCTTGAGCCTGATCCTTCCACTCATTCAGGTAGCAATTTGTGAGGACTTCTGTCTATTTTATCAGTACTGCATAATCAATCTTTATCATGCTCCTGGAATGTGACCTGGGTAGACCCCTTAACTTCCATGAGCTTTAATTTCCCCATCTGGAAATAAAAAGTTTTGCTAAATCTCTAACCCTTCTCCAGTTCTCAATTACTGGACTCCTGGGTGCATGGGGAAATTCTTGTTTTCCTTCCTTGGGGTTCTGGGTGTCAGAGCTCAAGGGACTTGCCCAGGAGGTCTCAGCCCATCAGAGGTGATAGAGAAAGGAAAGTAGATAAATGGCCAGGTTGAGGGACTTTGATCAAACCTTCAAGAAAGGGACTGTTATCAGAATGCCCGTTGTGTATCTGATTGACCATGGTCGAAGCATAAAATAGAGAGGTGGGCAAATAAGAAGAAACAGAAAGAGCAGAAAAGCAGCTGTGGGCTGCACAATCCTAGCAAATGTTTTGGGACTAGCTTCATTCTCGAGGAGCATTTCGTTTCTCTAATGTCTATGAAGGAGTCAAGTTGCAGGGCCCTAGGTGTTGCTTCTGAGGAGTGAGATTTCTTAATTAATTTAGTCTAATGAAATAGTCATTGAAACTTGTGCCGTTAGTCATTGCTGTGTTTGTTGATTGATTGTTCCCTCCAGAAAACAAAAACAAACATTTTTCTTTGAAAATAAGATTTCACGGTGATGTTTTCACCTGCATGGTCTACTTTTTAATAGCATTAATAATTGTAATTCCAGCGGAACATGGCTGAGATATTGACCTCCAGCATGACAGAATGAGGAGGTTGACAAATACTTTCCCCAAAAAGCAACTAGAAAGCTGAAAAAAGACCATCAGAAATGTCCTTTTCAGCTTCTAAAAATTGACCGAAGGCATACAACAGACTGAGAAGCATTTGTTTATGAAAACTACTAAACTTTGGATAGGAGCAGCGTGAGTTTGTGGCATTCTTGCCTAGGATTTCTCCCATCCCCTTCTCTGCAGCTCTGTCAGTGTAATATTTCAACCAGAGCAGGGCAGACTGTGAAAACCAGCAACTTTGCTGCTGCTTCTGGAAAAGGCTCACTCTATTTGGAGCATTGTCAGTTAAGGCAGCCACGTCAGTGGTAAATGAACAAGAAGAGCCAGTAGCTCCACTAGCTTGAGTTTACAGGCCTCTTTGGGTCTAACAATGGACCAGTGGTCTAGCTGGGAACTTCATAGGTAGTTCTGGGAGGTGAGACAGCCAGCAGGGGCTTGAGCGCTCTCCATGTATCCCAGACTGCCCTTAGTCTGCGTGCATGCACAGCAGGGAAGGGGTGTGCCCTGACATCCATCTGTCCCTGGCCAGCAGAGCCTGTTGTGCCCACACGGGGCAGATGTGAGAGAACCAGGAGGAAGTAAAAGTTAGGGCAGACAGGAAAACAGCCTGAAGCTTCGCTGTGCTCCCCAGCCCACATGCTGAGTCAGAAGCAGAGAGAAGATGCCTTTCTGGCTCAAGGTGTTTGAGCAAAACCTCCGACTAGTCTTTGCCAGAACACTAAGCTATGCAGGCATGGGAATGACCCCTAGGAAGTCAGGCTTCAAAACAAAACAAGAAAAACATTGAGTAAAGACAGCAGCAACTGTACCTTATGTGAGAGACGGATTTCACAGACTTAGTCCAGGCAACTTACTAAACAAGCAAAACAACAACACCAACAACAATTTTCTGGGAAAAAGGCAGAATCCAGAGTTGCTGCCATCTATTACTTAAAATGTCCAGTATTCAGCAAAACAATTAGTGGCATTCAGAGAAAACAAGAAAGTGTGGTCCATGCACAGGAAAAAAGCAGTCAATAGGAACTGTGTCTGAGTATCTGTCCTCAGGTGTAGGAATCAGAAGAAAAAGACTGTAAAGCAGCTACTTAAGTGTGTTCAGAGATCTAAAGGAGAGACTCAGTGAATACAGAATCTCAATAAAGACAGAGAAAGGATTTTTAAAAAATGGAAATCTTGGAATTAAAAGTACAATAACTGAAATAAAGTGAAAAATTCTCTAGAGATACTCAATAACAGATTTGGGATGACAAGAGAAAGAATAAGTGAACTGGAAGGTAAAAAAAAAAGTAATTTTTCAATCTAAAGAACAAAGGTTTTTTAAAACTTGAAGACCTATGAACAGAGCCTCAGAGACCTGTGGGACATCAAGCATATCAACATATGTATAATAACTCCATAAGAAGAGAAGGGGGTAGAAAAAAATATCTAAAGAATAATGGCTTAAAACTTCCCAAATTTGATGAAAAACAAATTTATAAGAAGCTCAATGAATTCTAAGGAAGATAAACACAAAATGATCTGTACCTGGATACATAATAACCAAACTGTTGAAAGACGTAGAGAAAATCTTGGAAGCAGCAGAAGAAAAATGATTCAACATGTATGAGAGACCAACAATAGATTAGTGGCTGAGTTCTCATCAAAAACAATGGAGGCCAGAAGGCAGTAACATAACAGATTTAACACGCTGAAAGAAAAACCTGTTAACCAAGAATTTGATACACAGCATAGCTATCTTTCAAATATGAACAAGAAATAAGGACATTCCCAGATAAACACTGAGAGGTTTGTTGCTTGCAGTCATAACAATAATTGCATTAAATGTGAATGGACTAAATACTCAAAAGGCAGAGATTGTCAGACTGGATTAAAAAAGCAAGATTCAATTACATGCTAACAGAGACACATCTTCGGTTGAAAGACAAATAGACTGAAAGTAAAAGGATGGAAAAACATAAACCATACAAACAGGAGCCATAAGAGAGCTATCTGAAGTGACTGTATTAAAATCAGACAAAATAGACTTTTGACAGGAACTATTAGTAGAGAAAAACAGGCACATTTAACAATTATAAAAGAGTTAATACGTTAGGAAGATATGAGTTGTAAATGTATACACACCTAACAATAGCACTCCACAATATATGAAGCAAAAAATGACAGAATAAAAAGGAGAAATAGACTATTCAACACTAATAGTTGGCGATTCCAGTACTCTCCTTTCAACAGTTAATAGAATAACTAGATAGAAAAGCAAAGATACAGAAGGATATAGATGACTTGAACAATACTATCAACCAACTTGACATACTGACATTTACATGACACTCCACCTACTGATTGCAGAATAGGTTCTTCTCAAGCACACATGGAATATTCTCCAGGATAGGTGTTATCCTGGGTCACAAAACGTCTCAATAAATTTTAAATGTTTTTTGGTTCTTTTTTTTTAAAGATTTCATTTTTCCTTTTTCTCCCCAAAGCTCCCCGGTACATAGTTGTGTATTTTTAGTTGTGAGTCCTTCTAGTTGTGGCATGTGGGATGCCGCCTCAGCATGGCTTGATGAGCAGTGCCATGTCCGTGCCTAGGATTCGAACCAGCAAAACCCTGGGCCGCGGAAGCAGAGCACACGAACTTAACCACTCAGCCATGGGGCCGGCCCCTAAAACGTTTTAAGTCATATAAAGTATGCTCTCTGCAGCAGAATTAAATTTGAAATTCACAACAGAAAAAATCTAAGAAAATCCCATTTATTTGGAAATTAAATAACATGCTTGTAAATAGCCCATGGGGCAAAGAAGAAATCGCAAAGGAAATTTAAAAGATTTTGAATCAAATGAAAACAAAAATACAACATTTATGGGATGCAGTTAAAATAGTGCTTAGAGGGAAATTTATAGCCATATCAGAAAAGAAGAAAGGTCTCAAATCAAAAACCTAAGCTTCCACCTTAAGAAACTTAAAAAAGAGCAAACTAAACCCTAAGCCAACGGAAGAGAGGATATGATAAAGTTTAGAGTGGAAATTAATGAAGTAGAAAACAGAAAAACAATAGGTAAAATCAATTTTGTTTCTTTGAAAACATCAACAAAATTGACAAACCTCTAGCTAGGCTGACCAATAAAATAAGAAAGAAGATACAAATTATCAAAATTAGAAACGAAAGAAGCAACATCGCTACTGATCTTATAGAAACTAAAAGGATCATATATTATGGATAACTATATGCCAGCAAATTAGATGATTTAGCTGAAATGGACAAATTCCCAGGAAGGCACAAATTAGGGAAACTGACTCAGAAGAAATGGAAAATCTGAATACATCCATAACAAGTAAATAGATGCAAGCAGTAATTAAAGACCTTTCCTCAAAGAAAAGCTCAGGCCCAATTGCCTTTACTGATGAGTTCTATCAAATATTTAAAGAAGAAATATTTTTTCTTTACAAATTCTTTTAGAAAGTAGAGGACGAGGGGATAACTCCCAGTTTATTCTGTAACGTAAGTTACACTGATACTAAAGCCAGACAAAAAAAATCACAAGAAAACTACAGACCAATATCCCTCATGAACATAGATCTCTTGTGAACATAGATCTTTAACAAAATACTCGCAAACCAAATTTGGCAATGTATAAGAAGGATTATATACCATGATCAAGTGAGATTTAGCCCAGGAATGCAAAGTTGGTTTAACATGTGAAAATTAATGTAATACATTATCTTAATAAAGTAAAGAACAAAAATACATAGTCACGTCAATAGGTACAGAAAAATCATTTGACACAATCCAACATCCAGTCATGATTCAAAACTTGCAACAAACTAGTAACAGAAGGGAACCTCCTCAACCTGATAAAGGGAGTCTGTGAGAGACCTATAGCTAGCATTGTACTTAATGGTGAAAGACAATACTTTCCCCGTAAGATTGGAGCAGCACAAGTGTTCACTCTTACTTCTTTCTATACTATAGTGGAGGTTTTGGGCAGTGCAGTAAAGAAAAAAATATATACTCACAGATGACATTATCCTATATGTAGAAAACCCTAAGGAATCTGTAAAAATATTAATTGAGCTAATAAACAGTTTCTCCAGGTCTCAGGATGTAGGATCAATGTACAAAAATCAATCATAGCTTTATATATTAGTAATGAACAGTCATGTTCATAAAAATGAAGTTACGAAAACAATTCTGCTCACAAAAGCATCAAAAAGAAAAAAAATACTTAGAAATTTAACAAAGTAGTGCCAGATTCATATACAGGAAACTACGAAACCTTTCTGAGGGAAATTAAAGAAGATCTCAATAAATGAAGAGACTCAGTATTGTTAAGATGGTAATTCTTCCTAAATTGATCAATGGACTGAATGCAGTCCTCAACAAAATCCCAATAGGCTTTTTGTACAAATTCACAAACTGATCCTAAAATGTATTTGGAAATGCAGTAGCCAAAGCAGTTTTGAAAAAGAAAAACAAAGTTGGAGGACTTAAACTACAGAATGTGAAAACTCGCTGTGTTAGGCTAGAGTAATCAAGACGTTGTGGTATTGGTGTAAGGATAGGCATTCATGGTCTATTGATTTTCAACAGTGGTGCCAAGGCAATTCAATGGGGAAAGAATTTTCTTTTCAACAAATGGGGCTGGAACATTCAGATACCCATATGCCAAAAAAAAAAGTACTTAGACCCTTGCCTCACATCGTTAACTCAAAATAGATCATAGACCTAAATGTAAGAGCTAAAACTAGAAAACTCTTAGAAGAAAACATAGGAAAAAATCTTAATGGCATTGGGTCAGGCAAAGAGTTCTTAAACATGACACTAAAAGCATGAGCCATAAAGTAGTTGATAAATTGGACTTCATTTCAATTAATATCTCTTACAAATTAAAAGACACCATTAAGAAATTGAAAAGATAAGCCACAGCCTGGGAGAAAATATTTTCAGATTGTATGTCTGATGAAAGACTTGTATTGAGAATATGTAAAGAATTCTTACAGTTCAATGAGAATGTATACAACCCAATTTAAAAATGGTCAGGGGCCAGCCCCAGGGCCGAGTGGTTAAGTTTGCATGCTCCGCTTTGGTGGCCGGGGTTTGACCCGTTTGGATCCTAGGCGTGGACATGGCACCGCTCATCAAGTCATGCTGAGGCAGCGTCCCACATAACACAGGCAGAGCCACTCACAACTAGAATACACAACTGCGTACTGGGGGGCTTTGGGGAGAAGAAGAAGAAGAACAAGAAAAGAAGATTGGCAACAGTTGTTAGCTCAGGTGCCAATCTTTAAAAAAAGAAAGGTCAAAAGACTTGAATAGACGTTTCACTAAAGACGATGTATGAATGGTTCATGAGTCCATGAAAAGGAACTCAACATCATTAGTTATTAGGAAAATGCAAATTAAAACCACGATGAGATACCACTACACACCCACTAGGAGGGCTATAGTAAAAAAATGTAAGTAATAGTAAGTGCTGATGAGGATATGGAGAAACTGGAACCCTCATAAATTACTGAAGGGAATGCACAATGGTATAGCCAGTTTGGAAGTCTGTTTGGTAGTTTCTTAAAAGGTTAAGCATAAACTAACTATATAACCCAGAAATTCTATTCCTAGGAATTCACCCAAGAGAATTGAAAGCATGTGTTGGAAATAGACTTATACGCGAATGCTCATAGCAGCATTATTCATAACAGCCAAAAACTGGAAAGAATCTAGATGTCCATCAACTGGTGAATGTATAAACAGGATGTAGTATATACATACAATGGAATACTATTCAACAATAAAAAGGAATAAAAAGGAATGGACTGTTAATACATTGCTACCACATGATGAATCTCAAAAACATTATGCTAAGTGAAAGAAGCCAGTCACAAAAGAATACACATAGTATAATTCCACTTACGTGAAATTTCCAAAAAAGGCAAATTTATAGAGACCAAAAGCATACTGATGGTTTCTTGGAGCAGAGGTTGACTACAAGTGGGCTTGAGGGAATTTTTTTAGGTAATGGAAAAGTTCTAAAGCTGCGTTGTGGTGATAGTTGCACCATCATTTAAATTAATTTTTTAAGTGTGTTTACTAAAAATCATTGAATTTTACATTTACAGTGGGTGAATTTTATGGCATGTAAATCATCCCTGAAAGCTGTAAAGCAGTAACGCTCAAAGAATCATGCTTACATCTTGTCTTAGGATCAGGAAGCACATTTTTCCTGTGTACAGTCATGCATCGATTAACGCATTAGGTGATTTCGTCATTGTGCAAACATCATAGCGTGTACTGAAGGGGAGCAAACTTTGCCACCCCAAAATGTGTCTCTTTAACATGAGCATTATTTTAAGCTGATTATTATTATTGTTATTATTATTATTTTTTTCTGCTGAGGAAGATTCGTCCTGAGCTAATATCCACTGCCAATCCTCCTCTTTTTTGCTTGAGGAAGATTAGCACTGAGCTAATATCTGTGCCAATCCTCCTCTATTTTTTTGTACGTGAGACACCTCCACATCATGGCTGGTGAGTGGGGGCGGTCCTCCCCTGGGATCTGAACCTGTCAACCCAGGGCATCAAAGCGGAGTGCACAGAACATTAACCACTGGGCAATGGGGCCAAGCCCAGGCTGATTATTTTTAAGAAGGAAAAGACTCAGAGAGTTTTTCTTGTTTCCTCCTCCTTAATTGCCTAAAAGAATTCAGATTGAAAAAACCTGTCTCAGGAAACAAGCTGGCACCTTAGCCTCACATGAACCAGGTGGTGGACATGGAGGAGCCTAGAGAAGCCTGTTTGTTGAGCTCTTCTCTGTGTTCTTCTGTTTCTGTGTGGCCAAACACTTGTTTTCCAAACGTTTGCTCCTTTTCATCTACTCGTGACTTGCCTTTCTTCCCTTTGAGGTCTCTGGCTTTCTTCACTCCCAGCATCTTTTTTCATCTTTAGCTGAGGATGGTATTTAAGGTGAGGGCTTTGGCATTTTGGTGAGTTACTCATTTTTCCTGGGTTTCTCCCTTGTGTACATGTTGTTAAACTTTTGGTTGTTTTTCTCCTGTTAATCTGTCTCATGTCAATTTAGTTCTTAGACAAGCCAGAAGAACCTAGAAGGGTAGAGGAAAATCTCTTCCTCCTCTACAGCACTTACACAGACTGAGACAGTATAGCCTACTACACACCTAGGCTGTATGGTACTAATCTGAAGGGACCACCGTCATCCCTGTGGTTCGTCGTTGACTGAAAGGTCCTTATGCGGTGCATGACTATATGTGGCTTTGCCTATTTCGCTACTACTTGCATGAGTCTCCTTTTTATTTATCTTATTTTTTTCTTATTATTTTTTTATAATTTCCTCCTCTGTAGTTAATTCAAAAGTGGAAGGATTTTTAATTGGCTGCTGTGGTTTAATGCTAATCCTTCTTAAATGTGGAGGATTGGGTTAGATGAGCCGTTAAGGTCTCTCCAGCCTCAGTACATCAAGCAATTTCTCTCTCTTTCTCCTTTTTCTTTTCTATTTGAAAACAAACTCTGTTATCCTCAGTAGCAGAATATTTACCCATTCTTTAGGCCACCTGCACATCAAAATGTGCTGACATTTTAAATACATAATTCTATTTGGCAATACAGTGTTTCCCCATGATGTCATTGTGACTCTGCTAGGTGCCAGCATACTTGGAAAGTGACTCAGAACGATGTTCCGTTGGCCCCAGAGGAGAATTTGGATTCTGTGAAAAACTTAAAGATACACAGGCAAGGAGGTCATTCAGGGGCTGACAGTGTCTTTTTCTTGCTCCAAAAGGACTCATTCTCTGCCATTTTGTATGAAATTGTCACATCAACTTCGTTACTTCCCAGTTCTGAGGGAAGACATCCATGCTTCTCTCTGGTCCCCGTTTTTTCTCAGTATCTTCCTTGGGTTGAGAGTGCTCAGCATGGAAAAAAAGTGCCATGTAAGTCACTTTATATTGTTATCACTGTTAGTATTGTTTTTCTTTTTGGGAATTCGAGAGACATTCTAAGAAGCTAAAAATAACAATATTTAGCAACTTTAAAAAAATTCCTCCTTTCGTTTTGGCAAATTCATCCATGTGAAATCTAACTGCATCTTCATAAAATCTTGGGATCCCTCCCCACTTGTAAAGCACAGATTCAGGAAAAATTGAATAAATTTAAGAGAAAAGCAGTGAAATGTGTAGACGTATAAAGAAAATGTGGTGTGACTTTCAGTTTTTCTGCTTGTGGGTTTCTCCAGGAAAGTTAAGTTCTCATATGAGAATTCTTCCTGGATTGAGTTAGTGCCGTGTCTCATCCTTGTTAGCTTCAAACCAACTGGCATTCTCAGAATCCGTTGGGAAGAAGCACCTGAGGCCAGAGTGCATTTGTGTTGAGGGTGAGCCAGAAGGGAGAGGCACCCCCAGACAGCAGCACCTGCCTGCTGGGGTCCCAAGGATCCGGTGTTCGCTCCGCATTTCAGAGCTGTCTCCATAGAGTGCTTTCTTCCTTTAAGCTAATGCCATAGTTGCTGCCACCATTTAGGACCCCGAAGGCAGTAGTAGACCAGAAACCAGTCTGTTCGTGGTTTTCTGGTCTGTTCTTTTTATAGCCCTGGGAAAAGAATTTTTCTTTAGCTTGTCTAGAATCTGTCTCTTGATTTGGTTTAGTTTGTTTTTTGATTGTTAGAGTTTCATCTTTACTGTGCACAAGGCAGGGAGTAGGGTGGCCCTCTCAGGGCCATGAAGTGTGGGGTTGGCACCTGAGAATGAATGAGTGCCTCCTTAAATGTCACGCCCTAGGCGTCTCGCTTGCCTCCCCCAGTCCCTTCCCCAACGGTGTCATAGTTTACTGCCTGCTGAAACAGCTGTTATTCCATGGGATTTTAAGACGTACTGGATTCTTATCGTTTTGGTTGTATTAGAAGTGTCTTATATCAAGGTATATGGTCTCTCTTTGAATGGCCCTCTTTTTGGGCCTGATTCTACCCATCAGTCAGCATTAATTAGGGAACCTTTGGAATGTGGGGTGGGGGAATGCATTAGTATATGGGTAGTGCCTGCCTGAGGCATCTTATAGTCCAGAGCAGAAGGTAGAAGTGACAAGGGTGAGACTATTAGAGAACATTGCTTATCTGGACGACACTGACTTCAGGAGTTGGAAGAAGGGAGATCTCTATGAGTAGGCTGAGGCTGCAAAGCCACTGAACTGGCCCCTACAAGCGCTGGTTGCCTGGGACAGGTAGGAAAATGGAATGAGGGCCTCCAGGACCAGTGGCAGGGCCCCCAAGTCAGGATATGCTGTGGGGAACCATGAGGAAATGAATTTGACTAGAGGAGGAGCAGAGTACAGAGGTGTGAGGGGAAACGCGCCACAGAGACCACTGTGAACCCCTGAATGGGACTGCCCACAGGTGAATAATGTTTTAAGCAGGTTAATATGGCAGTGGTGCTTTAAACAGATTGGAAATGTGTTCCAAGCATTTAGAAGGGAAGCAAATCAAGGTAGTGATGGCAAGAATAAAGATGAAAGGTCAACTTGCCTGACAATTTGAAGAAAACTAAATTTTAATCATTGAATTTGTCTTATAATTGTGGTGTGATGTGATAAAACAATTAGAAGACGAAGACTCATCATTTTAGAACAGGAGGGAGTGTGTGGTGAGAGTGTGGAGCTAGGAGTGATGGATGGACAAGATCACAGATGGCTGCAAAGTTTGCAGCTAGACACATGGGAGATCCATGGCATTACAGCCAGCAACAGTGGTGATTGTGACAGAACATGCTTGGGGAGGAAACCCAGTGAAATATATTTTAAACAAATGTGGATGGTGAAAAAACATCTAAATGGAGCTGTTTTGCGTTGGAAACATGGAGTGAAATGTAGGGGAGAGCTCAGAACTCTGCATGTCCTTTTGGGCCTCGCCTGTGGAGATGAAGCTGAAATCAAGAAAATGAATGACTCGATGAGCTCACTGAGAGAGGGAAAGGATTTGGGCAGAGCAGAGGCCTAGGACTTACCTCAGAGATACTTGGATGCCAGAGACCAATAATGAGCGGAGAGAGAGGTACTAGCCAGGAGGTGGGAGGGGGAACCAGGAAAGTTCAGTGAGGGGAAGTCTAAGGAAGCGTTTTAAGGAGTAAAAGCAAAATGCCACCAGATTGAGAAAAGACGAGAGCAAGGATATTGCTAGCCTTTGAGGAAACAGTTTTGGTAAAACGGCAGGGGTGGGAGTGGGGCAGAGATGGATCATAAATGCTCAAGAATGCACAAGAAGTGGATAGAAGATTGTGATTGGGGGTCGGCAGGGGGAGAGCTGATCTAGGGAAGATAACTTCTTTTCTAGGAAAAGAAGGACATGCATGAAACTAGAAGACACCCTGTTACAGAGAGATTTAAAGATGCTGGAGAGTCAGGGGAAACTGGGAGAACAAGGTTCAACGGAGGTGGAAGGAGGTTGGCGGCTGGCTTTAGAGAAAGAGGAACGCCTTTTTTCTGAAGGGCAGTGATAGATAGGAGGGAGGCTTTCCCATGAGCCTTGTGGTAGAGGGACTGAAGTTTCAGGGGGAAAAGTACTCACTGTTGGCTTTGGTCGCTGTGTGCTGAGCCCCTCTAGTCCTCAGCTGTTTCATCTGTAAGGCAAGGAGTCTGGACTAGTGTCTAAAGATAGCTCAAAAATGTTCTGATTCTAATGTGCTCTGACAGTGTTGACTGTATCTGATATTTAAGACTAAATGCTGATAGGTTTACATTCAATTGTAGGTTTATGTATAATGATGATCTGCAAAGAGCCATATCATTAATTATCAGTGCCTACTTAATAAAGCATTTGCCAGATTTTAAAGTCTCCAATAGGACCGAACAGAATAAAATAGGAAACCACTCGGCAAACTGACCTTCTTCCATCCCTCTTACTAAATTCCACCTTCTCTCGTGGAAAATTGTGTGTAATACTACAAGTGCTTGATTGGAATGTTTGTTCCTGTTTTTATTTAGAGTTTGAACAGTCAAAATTCATGCTTATGGCATGGGGCTTCCCTTCCCATTGCTGCTCCTTAGGGTAGAATGCTGCTCTCGCCCTCCAGGTGGAAGATGGGGAAGCCTTCTTAGACAGGGTCCCCACGTGAGGCTTCAAACCTGCAGTGTGTGGTGAGTGCAGAAGTAGAGCAAGGAGGCGAGGAAGAAGGGGTAAAATATAGCAAAATTAGAAGATTCTAGAACTTGGGCCCCTGAATGTTTCAAGGTAAAAGCAGAAAATAGATAATGTATGTGAAAATAGCTGGAGAGTGACAAAGTGCTATGTAAACACAGAGCATTATGTAGAGTCATATAATCCCAGACCAAGACTTAATTTTGACCCAACTTTGAGTCCCAGGTCTGCCACTCTCTAGGTGTGTGCTTCATTTTCTCACCCGTAAACACATAATAATACTGTCCACCCTAATGAGAGGGTTGAATAATATTGAGACAGCCCTAGAATGGCGAGTGCCAGCAGTTGGCAGACCCTCCTTGGCTCCGTCAACCGCTGGTTTAATTCTTTCACCAAATTAACCAGTGATTTCCTGGGTCTGAATTTATCATTTGTATTCACTGGTCCTAGGTAGTGAATGGTTTGTGGACTGCCTGCTCCAGGCACTGCTCGGAATTCAGCATGCGTGAGGACAAGGTCTCTCACAGCTTGTTAAATCAGACGTTATCTAACAAAAGAGGCAATTGATGCACCATTCACAATGTTTTTAAACCTATGTAAAGAGTCATTGATTCCGAACAGTTGCTGTGCCTGTGAAAATGTATGTTTGATGGTTTCCAAGGAGACCACCCTGCTGGCTGTTCTGTGACCACTGGCCTTAATTATACCCTGGGATTGCCAGGGAGCCTTCAAAGCTGTCTCCATAACAACACCTCCTTGTGTAGTAACATGACCGCAGTCCTGAACTGTGCTTCCCGTGTAGGAGTTTCTCCTGAAAGAGTTGAGAAGATTCCGCTGGTAAGTTTCAGCCTCCGTTGATTTATCTTACGAAGAACTCTTGATAGAGTTTTGACGGCCTTTCTCACAGGCGGTTTTGCCAGGTCTCCGGAGCAAGGCATAATGTCTTTCTTTTTTCAGTGACATGTTGACATTTCTGTTGACCTGTCGCAAGGTTTGAACTAAGAAAGAGTCTTGGCTGTGTCAGTTTACTAGAAAAAATTAAACCTGTTTTAAGTATAGGATGAACTTATAACAGTGTCAACAAATGCTGTTAGAGTTTGATGTTTGGAATTTTAAAATGTCTCCAAGACCATTGGTAAAACTCTTGCTGTTTCTGGTAGAATTAAAACAAAAAAGCCACTTAATGTCTTTTTAGTATGGAATACAGAGATTTTATGACTTCTAAATAACATAATTTTTTACTCTCCTCTTAATTGTTTTAGATATGTTTGAAGGGAAGTTCCAAGGCTTAACATTGAATGATCCCTTGAGCTTCCAAGGAAGTGACAAGTACACAGATCTTTCAGGTTCTGGAATCAGACTTCTTAGGTGCAATTTCTGGCATGTACATGTATACACACACGTGTGCACACACACATGAACAGACCAAATAAAAACCATAGGAGTGTAGTTACGATACCCATCAGTTTTACTTTTATTAGGTCAAGTCTATACTGAACAGAGTGTTAGCTGTTCCTCCTTCTATTTCCTACCCTGTTACTACTTACTTCTTTTTACCCCAGTTTTATTGAGATATAATGGACATACAGCATTGTATTAGTTTTGTTTTTTTTTTTCCAGAGGAAGATTAGCCCTGAGCTAACTGCTGCCAATCCTCCTCTTTTTGTTGAGGAAGACTGGCCCTGAGCTAACATCCATGCCCATCTTCCTCTACTTTACATGTGGGATGCCTACCACAGCATGGTATGCCAAGTGGTGCCATGTCCACACCCAGGATCCGAACCGGTGAACCCCAGGCCACCAAA